>NC_092614.1:3235909-3539886 GCF_047663525.1 Anas platyrhynchos
CCCTCTTATGTCCTCTGTGTGCTAGGTTAACATTATATTTTTGCATATCAGTACTAACTAGACCTGTAAATAGGATCAAGTCCCAGCCAAACGGGACCGGGATAGCATCAATGCGATCCTTTGAGCCCTGGGAGGAGGGCGGCCGTATGCCCAAATAATTAGGGGCATTCATTTTTGATGGGCAGCCCCCCAGATTTTGGCAAACGATGGATACTTTATTCCTTCCCATTTTATACCTCCATTTTTGTGAACCATTTTCTTTCAGGGCAAATTCTCGAACTTCCTCGGTACAGCTAGGTTGGGTGGCTTTATAGCTGTCCAAGGCAGAAATTCAGTTGCATAGTCATCTTCCCAAGGCTTAAAAAAAACGGGGTAAGATCTGGTTACTGGCATTTGAGCTTCCCTCTTGCTTAGTTCCATATATCCAGAGAATTTATTGCCAGCAAACAAACCCACGTGAGCTTGCTTCCTTGCTGCTGGTAACCAGAGCCCCGCTGCTGGATCCATGCGCTCCTGGCGGTCGTGGCAAACTCGCCATTTCCCTTAATAGCTGGTTATTAATCACTGCCACTGGCTGTAATTATATCAGCTATTAGGAAGTCAGCTAAACCCACTGTCTGTCCAGCTAGCACGGAGGATAAGGAGAAATGTGGTCCATGCTTTGCAGGAGCGGATGTTTGTTGGCGGCTTCGTTTCCTTGAGCAGCTCGATGCTCGCTGGAAAAAATAACTGAATTTTAGCACCTTTCTGCGTCAAGACCCAGTGCTGGTCCCGCTCAGGCCCTGTGGGAGGTGTTCCTGGCTTTGGTTTCTTTGTGGGACATGTGGCTCGGCTGGGAAATTCGGATTCACCCTCTGAAGCCAACCCACAGGAACGTGAGGGTTTGGAATGGTGTTGAACGGCAAGCAGGACGAAATAAAGATGTTCGTGTTGCTTTGTGCTTCCCTGGCACCTTCTGCACCGTTTCCTAGCAGGCTGACCATGAGGTTTGTTGGCTCTGCATAGTTTTTCAGTCCTTCTCCCCTTTGGAAATCCCAACCACAGTGTTTCAGGCATCCCTGCCCTGCTGCCAGCCAAGGCTCCGGTGGCAGAGCAGAGGCTGAGCAGTGCCCAGGGTCACCAGGATGGGCGTTTTGCTCTGGAAATCCTAAACACCTGGGTCGTTCTGGTGTTGCAGCTGGGCAGAATTCACCCATACCCTTACACAGACGGATGCATCGACCAGAACATGCTGGTGCTTGTGCAGGAATCATTAGACCTTCCCTCTGTGCACAAAGAAAATCAGTTCCTTTACGTGTCTTTTATAAAAAATGGGTGCTCTGTTGGCTCGTGTCTGTAGGTACATTTTCAGCACCTTAGTGCTCCCTTTCCACTGCCCTCCACTCAGCGACCGCGGATAAAATCTGCTCCTGGTGGACTTGGAGGCGCCTGCATTGGATGCTCCGGGGAATATTGCAGCACAGGTGTGAAACCCAATAGGCAGCGTGTATCTTGAGCCCTGACCTTCCCCGAGCACAGGGATGGGGTTTCAGGGCTCATCAGAACAGGGAACAAAGCAGACACCTCGCAGTGTCTGAAGAGATGGCTGGAAGTTGGTTGATTGCTTGCAGGTGGGTATTTAGTGCTCCTGAAGTTGGCTGGTGAACCAAAATCGCTGCGTGGAGCAGGAGGAGGGAACACAGCAGGTGAGGGTGTGCGGTGCCAGCATTTTCCTGATGCATGATGATTTTTTGTCCTCTTCCCCAGGTAACTGTGCTGAGAGATGGCGGAGCAGCGTCAGGACGTCACCACGATGGAGGATCACGCAGCTGGCCAGGAGAAGCACATCCCCTCAGGTGAGCACCTCCAGGTGGTGTAAAGGACCTGCCCTGGCCACTGCTGGGAGAAGAAAGAGCTAAAACCGGGGAGAGCAGGGCCAGCGAGGGGGCCTTGGGGACGGCCAGGAGGAGACCTGAAAGGGCTGCAGCCAGGGGACATGGGTGGCCCACAAGGTGCTCTGGTGTTCACAGCTGTAGGAAACCGCTGCTGTTTGATACCATTGCCCAGCAGGAGCAGAAATCCCTCTGGTATCTAGCCTGGGGTGTTCTTAGTGCTGCAGCTTGGCACGTGTTTCTGTGTTCACTCCTCAGTTTGCTGTCGAAGTAGAGCACTGCTTTTATTTTGAGACACGGCTCAAGGCTGCTGCTTGCTGCCTGCTTTTCTCACCTGCACAGGGAGAGGGGAGGACTGAGCAGAGAGCTCTGCTAGCGGGAGCCACGCAAGGGTCTTTTGTCCCACATTTCAGACCTGCATTTCTCGAGAAGCCTTTCCTTTCTCATTCCACCATGCTCCACAGTTGAGCTTGGAAGCCCACACAACACCAGCAGACGTGGTGGGACTCACTCCTGGCTATGCTCCATGTAAACATCATCTTGGTTTTCTTTTCTTGAGGTGCTTTGGCCACAGCTTACACCAGATAAGTGGGTTTGTCTCTCTTCTGAAGAGAATCCATAGCATCCATTCCTCATGGGTCGTATAACGCATTTCAGTCAGAGCTTCTCGCAGCTTGTAGTCCCATCTTTGCACATCACAGCTTCCCGGGGATTTCACGTACATTAGTTTGAATCTTCTTTTCCAAGCCATTTTCTCCAGTTCTCATTATATTATTTTATTTGCCCAGACTCCTTGCAAAGAGGAGATTTGTGCTTCTTGCCCTGCTCTTCCCAAAGATGACTTTTGCAACCAAGCCTTCACATTGTACGTTACGTGCTGCACCGAGCCCGTTACAGAGACTTGCTGGTTTGCAGTGACGAGAATTAACACATCGTGGAAATGTTCGGGAGCCTGCTCTGGGAGGGAAGCTAACGGCTCTAGGGATGGCAGAGAGGACAACAACCCCTCAAATATTGCACATCTTTTCTGCTTATGTTGCTGAGATCTCTTTTCCTGCTTGTGCCATGCTTTCTAGCTCTCTGGTTCACTGGGTTTTTCTTTTGCTGGTGGGCTCCTGCTTGTTCTTTTTGGCGATGGCACCGGTGCTTTTGGTTGGCATTTTCACGCTTTGCTTGCTCATTGAGGTATTTTCCACTCTCCAATTCCTTGCTGCTGTGGATCTGGGCTGGTAGAGGTTTGTAACACATAGGCCGTGACTCGTAGCCAAGGACTTGTTCTAAGCATTTGAATGTTTTCCAGGCTATCCCCTTCAGATACCAGTCGATGATGGATCGGATGAGCCTGTTTCTGAAACATCTGACGCTAAGAGCACCCCAACTACGGAAGGTGGGAGCTCTTTGACTTACTGCTTTGAAACCATGATGGATGGGGTCGTGGTAAACCTTGCCAAAAAACTCACTGTGCCTTGTTCTGCTGGGGTTTCTCAGCAGGAGTATTCGTGCTCTTGGACAAGTGCTCTTCACGAGTCTCATCACAAGCGAGGTTTGCCACTGCAGAACGAGATAATTCATTTAAAGGTGGACACTGGGTTGGAAGGCCTACTGCTGAGAGTGTGAAATGTTGCTCGTAGTTGAGCGAGTTGCTTGTGGGTTGTTTCCTGAAGGCTTTTTACGTGGTGACCACAGGATCCCATCAGCTCAGCACAGCCAGGAGCAATCCCACCTTGCTCCCAGGGGCAGAGGTGTGCACATGGTGCACCACTGAGATACTCACAGCACTCTCAGAGCTAGCTGTGCCTCACAGCTCTTTTTTGATCCGTCTGTATTTATATGTTCACCAATCCAACACCATTCGTGCTGGAATGATGAGATGGACAGAGTCTATACACGGAACAAAACTTTGTGCTGGTGTGAAGGTCCTACGGGTAGGACTCAGTGCCACTGAATGCCACGTTGTGGAAGAGATCTCATTTGGAAGTAGTCTAGGGACTTGTTCACTGTTTTAATTAACTGCACTTTTTGTGTTCCTTTAGCCAGGAAGAGGCAGAATCTGAGGCAGAATCCTGGGTGTCTGCCTCTTGGATAGATAAAGGCATTATCTGCACAAATTATCAAAAAGAAAGACGTGCAGAGATGCTGACTAGTCCCAGCTCTGGCTCGTTAGAGGTGTGGGCTGGCAGTGATTTGCAGCACAGCTCTGTTCTGTGCGTGTGGCTCAGGAAACCAGGACATAAAAGAAGGGATGTTGAACCTCTTTCCAGTCGGATGAGGGCTGTCACGACGAGCAGATTGCCCTCTGGCAGGGCACAGATAGTTCAGGAAGGGATCGAAGGGAGCTGCAGGCCCAGTGGCTGGCCTCAGCTCTGTATTTTCAGACAGAGATTATAGCAAAGCCTCCAGCTGCCTTAGGAGATGCAGACGTGTGGTTTGTGTGGCAGAGGGGACAGCTCGTGGTGTCCCCGAGAGACTGGCTTTGCTGTGTCGTGCTCGGCTGTCTCTCCCCACACAAGGCCTGGCTCGAGGGAGGGAGCCGGGTGCTTTTCTGAGCAAAACCATCTCCAGAAACGTCCCTGCCTCCCCCCAGGGCCTTGCCGCTCACCGGCTATGTGAAAGCTGCGTTGTTTTTCAGATGCCACAGCACCTTTAGTGGAGGAAGGAGACCAAGAGGATCAGGGTGGTGTCGAACAGCACGGAGAGATCCCAGAAGGAACCACAGGTGAGGGAGACCAAGGCGCAGCTTCATCTCTTGATGCAGACAGGGCAGAGAGCTGCACTGGTTGGTGCTTAAAAACGACCAAACCTTTCGCAGGCTTGCTTTGCTCCTGACGCTTCCTTCTTCCTTCTCCATGGCCTGCAGAAATCCTTCCTAGCTTAACAGCTTCCTTCTTGCCTTCCCCAGCCTGGGGGAAACTCGCAGCTTTTCCTTCTCTCTTTCTCAGCTCCTCATCTGGCAATCTTTCTGAATCTTTCTATCTGGTGTCTCTTTGTGGCTTCGCCTCCCATCTCCAGGCTAAGTGCAGTCCCTTCCTGAGCCATCTGCGACCTGCAGACCCCGCTCATCCCTGCCCCTCTGCCGGTGGCCGCCGGGCCTTGCTGCTTGTCTCGTGGCCCCCTGCCTTGGCCCAGCTCCTGCGGCTCTCTCGGGAGCGGTGGCTGGAAACCAGGCTGCTGCGGCGTGTTTTAGGGATAACACAGAGGAAGGGAAGGGGCTAATTCAGCCCAAATGCTCTGTGGGGACTCCCTGCACCCGGGCCTGGTTTGGCAAGGAGCAATGGGGGTCTCTCAGAGGAAAAACTGTGTGTATTGGGGTCTCTCAGAGGTAGAGCTGTGTGTACGGCCCAGCAGGACCCCATGAGAGGACCAGGCCTGTCTATGGAAAACGAGTGTCTGGCCCCTGTGTGGTGGCTGCTGGGTTCCCCAGGAAATTCAGGCAGGTTCTGAGAAAGGTACTGGGTAGAAATGGGCTTCTGCCAGTGCCCAAACACCGGCACAACCCCACAGCTCAGCCCCACAGGTGAACTGCCTGTCCTGCATCCATCCCAGGCTGCTGGAGGAGCCCTGGATGGGGGCAGCTCGCTGGCCGGGAGGGACGTGCAGTGTCTGCACAGCCTGACTGCACCAGGGAGCCAGGAGGAAGCAGTTCCTCTAGAACTCTTTGGAAAAAAAAAGAGGAAAATGGAGAAATTCCTAGTTTGACTCTGTAACTGTGGTGTACAAGTGTAATTGCTTAGGTTGGTTTGAAGGTATTTATATAACACTTGGAAATAATTCCGGTAGAGACAAATTATCACTGCCATGAAGAAAATTATGCTTCTCTAGTGTATCTGTATTCCTGAAGCAGCAGATTGATACCAGACAGAGATTAGTTGGCATCAAATGGCCTGGGCAGAGTTGGTTGCAGTAAGCTAGGTACAAGACACCGAGGAGGCAGGGCGCAGATCGGAGGCAGGCTTCATGTGAGTGCCACCGACAGCGTAACTGCTAGGTGGGGATGAAAATCCACAGGTTTCCCTGCTCCTTTACAGCTTGTTTTCTCCACCTCTGCCTGAAGGAGCCTGTGCTAAGCTCCCACCCAGGACTCCTCCAGCCTGGTACAGCACATGCTGAATAAATCTGGCTAGGTTGATTGTCGGCATGGGTCAGTTCCCTTTCTGATGCTGCCCTGCTCGTAGCACAGCAGTGATGGGCAGAATCAGCAAGGAGGTAAATACATTCTCCAGACATGCTCAAACTTAATTCGTGTGGTTTTGATCGTGTTTTTTCCCCTTCTTCCTCTGAACTGGGACCAGCTGAAGAGGCGGGCGTAGGAGCCACCCCCAACCTGGAGGACCACGCTTCAGGAGACACCGCTCAAGGTTAGTCCAGCTTCTCTTACTGGGTCCAGTTAGTGCTGCTGGTGGCTTGGGGTTTTCTTCTATGATGAAGTTCTCCCTGTTCCTGCCAGGAGGGTCACACACGCTGGGAATGTCCCCACGCAGTCATTTCAGGGAACTGCAGCTTTTCATGCACCAGCTTTGTCTCTCAGATGGCTGAAGCCCTGGTGCTTGGTTGCAAAGCACCAGGTTGCAAAAGAGAGCATCCTCCAGGCTAGGAAAAGTACTGAACAGAGCTGGGATGGTGCAGGTAGCTGGGGGGCACTGCTCGATACCAAGCAGGGTCAATTTGGGGCCCTGCATATGAAAGGAGTGAAGTATTTGACTCCTATCAACTTAAAAGTCGATCTCAAACCTACTCACTGATGCCCTTGATATCGCATTAAGGGCATTGTTTTCTCATCCCAGCTTCCAGGAACAGAACTGACAAAGGCAATGATGGGCCGTGAGCATTTCTAGAGCATTAATTGTGCATCTGCTCAGATGGGCCAAGTAATTATCCGGGGCCCTCCTGGCTATCTGGAATCCTGCCTTGACTCTACTCAATTCAGACTCGAGTGAAAACTTGAGGATGGGATTCTTCCAAAGCACCCAGTGCTGGCTGAATTCTGTGCCCAGTGAGGCAGACTGAGGGGTTTGAAATCCCTTTGACATAGCCAACATGCTCACACTCATATATTATAGCTCTAATTTTGTGTGCTGTTTACAAAGCCGGTTAAACCCTATTTTGTAAGGTAGTTTTGTTACACGTTACGAATTCCTCAAGCTGCTTGGTCAGTGTCTTTCCTCCATGGCTGAATTAGTGCATTTACAAACATCCATCTCTTTTCAAGAAGTGGATAGGTCTCTGCCTTCTCATCTCAGGGAATAACTGAGGTCTTTGCTTTCCACACACAGCACAGTTACTCATTCTGCTCCTTGCAATTAAAATACAGCATTTGCTTACCTGTCCGGTGGGTCTCAGGTTAGCAACTCTTCTGTATTAAAGTAGTGGTGTCGCTAAAAAAGAAATCAAGAGGGGGTAAAGGAGAGGGTACCTCTTCTGCCTGCCCTGTGTAGTCTGGTTCTAGCTGCTGTTCATCGCCAGATTTTTAATAGGACCTTTCTGTATTGTCCTGGGATCTGTCAGATTTGGGGACATGCAGCTAGCTGGAGCTCTGATATGTCCAATACGACGTTTCTAAGTTCTTATGTAAACTGTTACTTCTCTGAAAATGGACTTTTAATAATGTGCTGCTTCCTTTTAATGATGATGTGATTGTCTTTGATTCGGAGGAAAATACGATTATCGATGCATGCACACAGCCGTGGATATCTCATTACTATCTACCTTCGTTTTTTGTGTTGTGGGATTTGAAACACTGATCTCCGGAGTGAAGATGGAGCGTGTTAAAATGCCTTCGGAGTCTCAGGTGGAAAAGCATCTTCTGATTCACGGTGCCGTGAATTTTTGCCGTGCTGGTGTTCTGCCAGCTCCCGAGCTGGTGCTGCACATTTTGGCACAGCTAATGAATTGCCTGTCCACATCCCTGCACCAGCAGCCCTTAATGGTCCTGTTGGCAGCAGAAACGAGCCAGGACGGTGAGCTGGCTCCTGCAGAAACGCTCTTCAAACTATGCGGTTGCAAAAGGAGTTTCTTGATGCCACGTTTCAATACTCCCTTGCCAATAGATGCCACTTTAAGGTTTCTCTTAAACCACAGTTCCGGAGGTCTTTGCATGGTAGTTTTCATTTAACCATTATGTTCTCTTAAAATGGGGAGACCATTGCTAAAAGACTGAGTCAGTCTTGACCCCTTCTTGTCCTCTTTTAATCTCCGTCACCTAACAAAGAAAGAACTGGAATCTTGGTACTGAAGTGCTCTAATCGAGGCCCTTCAGTACTCAAAAAGACCAAAGAGAATTTGAAGGCAGACAGATTCAGAATATAAGGTGCACGTTCTTCCAGGAGCAGTTGACACAGAGCAATTTACCTGTGCTCGGGGTGAATTCTCCATGGCTCAGTACATCTCTGCTTCAGTCGGATGAGTTCCTAGCAGAAATGCTGCAGCTCAACCAGAATATATGGCTTAATGCAGCAATTGTTGGGTGAAATTGTGAAGTTCTGTGTCATGCATGAGATCAGCGATAGAACATAATTGTCTCTTTTACTCTAAAAAAAAAAAAAAGATCTGTGTCTCTGTGACCTTAAGTTTTGGGTTTTAAATGTCACCATGTCTGAATGGTGGCAGCGCTGCTGGAACACTGAGGAGTGGATGCGTGCTCCAAAACTGCTGTGGCTGCGTAGTTACAGCCACCTTTTACTTGCAGTCCTTTCCACTGAGGCTCTTTGCTCCACTGGGTGTCGAAATACACAGCGTAAGAGAGGGGACATTTTAAGACATTTAAGAGAGGGGTGCTCTTTTCCAAGCTCATTAGAAATGACCTAGAGAGGAAAGCAGAGAAGGTTTGAGCTCTGGGAGGATGTAACTGGGCTCGTGATGTCTGCATGAGCATCTCCTGGAAGGGAAAAGAGGCCTCCAGGGTTTTGTAAGCCCACGAAGGAGGGGAGGGTGCCTGGCCTGATTCGTTCAGGCCCTTTGCTTGCCAGCTGGTGGTCCGATGGTGATGGTGGATGAGAAGCTGGATGCGTTGATGGCCAGCTCGCAGCACAGGTGAGGCAGTGTTGGCACACTGGGGTACATCAGCCTCCCCTGAGACTCCAGGGAGCCTTCCTCCCGCTGTGCCTGTCATTATTTCCAATCCCCCTGGGGTCAGGGTCCCACATTTTGCTGACTGGGGCAGGGTGGACTCGCTCTTACCCTCTAGATCAATAGTACAACTCCTCAGTCTCCCTGCCGCGTTCCGTGACTGCCTGTTTGCCGTGCCTGTGCTAATTGTTTGCCCACGCTTCGTACTCTGCATCTTCAGCTCCAGGGGAGCCGGGCTCTCCAGAGCTACAGCCTGGCCCTAAAGAGCCCATGGGAGATGCGATCAAAAAAGAAATCCAGCCCACAAAGCAGGTGGCCGGGGCTCTCCGGGAGCCTCCCCCGTCACAAGAACCGAAGGCTGCTCCCACCAGGATCGAGGTCACGATCCCAATCCCCCTGGACATGTACCAGGACTCCAGACCGCCTGAAGACGACGAGGTGTGGGATCATCGAGGCAGGGAAGGCATCGGCGTGGGTGCAGAGCTGGGAGCAGAGCTGGGTGCTGACGTGAGCGCTGCGGGGCTGGCAGCAGCAGGAGGCACGGTGGACCCCCGCGGTAAGGGCGGGCCAGATCCTTTGGGTACCAGAGCCCCGCTAAAAGAAGATGCCAGCAGACGGGAAGGAGATGAGGACCGTGATATTGATGAGACTTCTGAGCAGGATTTGCCTTCCCTGCTGGGACAGCGCGTTTCTCCAGGACCTGAAGCAGGGTTCTGTGCAGCAGCAACCAAGGAAGCCCTTGAGGAATCTGCCTTTGGAGAAAAGAAGTCCCACGATGGCCTTGGAGACACGCCGAGAGAGGCGCTTCCTGGTGAAACCGAAGCACGAAAAGCAGAAGAGGACCAAGAGGAGAGGAGACAGCCAGAGAAGGGGGAAGAACACACAGAGACCACCCCACCAGAGCCTGCTGCAGCCACCTCCCAGGCAGAAGCTGAGCCCGGCGAGGGAGAGGATGCCGGACCCTTGCTGGAAACACCCAGCCTCCCTGCTCGGTCTGAAGACGACACAAAAGACCAAGATGCTGCTCTGGAAGAGGCTGTGCCGGAGGCAGGAGGACGCCAGACGCCCAGGAAGAAGCCGAGTGCCCCCGCTGCAGACAAAGCAGGCAGCCGCGTGCCCCTCCGGAAAGGTGCGTGCGCACCGCCTGCCCGCTCCCCACAAGGCTGCCCCAGCCTCCTGCAGCTTGCTGCCACCTCTCGAATCCCTCTGCTTTGGAAATGGCCCGGACCCGTGCTGCCGACTGATCTACAGAGCACCGCTGCTTCTCCCTCCCCTTCCTCCCCCCCGCCCCCCCCCTGTGATTTAATCCCGGACGTCCTGGCATCCCCGCCAGACCCTCGCGCTTTGGTTCTGCGCCCCCCTTTGCATGGTGCTGGGCTGTCCCGATGGTGCTTGGTTCTCCTGGGTTTGTTTCGGTCTCCTTGGATTTGGGGGGTGGGCTCCTCGCCTCGCCCCCGGCGCTTTCCCAGAGGAGGAACACCGGCTGGTGCTGTCCTGGCATGGTGTGCGGGGCTAACCCGGCGCACGCTGTGGCTTCTTCCTAGACCTGTGTCCGCTGACACCCCAATAACTCCTCGTATCGCCTGTCCTCACCAGGAGGGAGAAGGAAAAGCACAACTGAGATAGGTCAGACCCAGGAAAAGGCCCTGCCTTGGTCCTTTTTCCTGTAGTTTTCCCTTAAAACCGCTGACTGCCGTTGGAGGCAAGGTCTGGAGCTTTTGCAGGGCATTTCCAGCGCTCTCACACAGCACCCGCTTCCATCCCAGCTCGGGATGGTGTGTCCGGGACGGCCGCTGTGACAGCTGCGTTTGGGGTGTCCGGCAGGGTGGACACTTCCAACGGGGGCTGCGTGTCTCTGGGCTGGGCATCCTCCACCGTGAGCCCCTGGGGGGCAGTGGGAAGCTGGAGCTGCTGCAGTCTCAGCTTCAGCTGGGTGAAGGGCTGAGTTCACCCCTCAAAGCACGAGGATCCCTGCCCGCAGGGCAGCTCTCGGACCTTTCCTTTCTCCAAGAGCAATTTTCTGCTTTTTCTGGGGGTCGGGGGTGGCACAGAGGAGCCTGCTCGGTGCAGAAGTGCAGATTTTGCAGTGAGTTTTGGTGAGAAGCTGGGGCAGCGGGACACACATCAAAACCCGATGGTCACTTCACCATCTCACGCCTCCCCTCTGGCTTTTGGGGTCTGGCTGTGGGGAAGCTCTGCCTTTCACTCCAGCGCCACGTCCCCGAAGCTGTCCTGGCTGCCTCCCTATCCCCCAAATCCTGCTCCCCGCCTCTCTCTCTGGTTTGCAGCAGAGGGAAGCGTGCTCTTTGCTGCGTGGGGTTGACAAAGAAATTGTTGATGTAGCTTTTCCCCGTGGAGCTGAAGCTCAGGACATATTTCTCATCGCATCGCTCCCGATACGCCAGCAGAAAGCTTTGCAGATGGGCTGCAGGGTGCCAGCATGGCTTGCTCGCGCTGTCATCAGAGCCTGGAACCAGTGGTGGGTTGCAGATGCATCGCCCAGCGTCAGCCAGTTTCTGATTCAGCAGGAGGAATTTCTTTAATTAACTAAAGAGCTTTTCCTTCAAACCCAGAGATATTTCGTGGCTGTTCAGCCTCGCTCTGCTCTGCAGCACTCTGGCTGCTGGGATGGGGTCAGGGTCTCAGCGCTGCATTAACAGCATTGGTCGTGGGCTGAGCCACCGGGGCTATTTCCAAACGCTGGGGCGAGGATCAGCAGCTTTTCCTCCCAGATTAGGGAGGAATTAGCTGAAGGTGGAGAAAAGGGGCTTTGTTACGAGTGCCCTGTGGTACAAACATTACTTCCTCCCCGCTTATAATCTCCTAATGACTGCAGTCCTGCACTGTTTTGCTCGTGGACTAACGGGACAAAGCAGTGAAACGCTGTGAGAGTCACCAAATGCTTGGTGTGAACCACACAGGACAGCAGCTGAAATGCTCAGACCCTGCAGGGCCTGACCCAAATCGAGGCACACAGTTTTAGTCTGCGTCTGTGTGGTTGTTAGAGCCAACTGGGTGTTTGTTTTAACGAGGGAGGCTCGCATTTAGGGACAAAGAGGGCTGTTCTGTCCTAAATTAAATGGGTGTTACTGGAACCGACTGCAAATCTGGGCCAAACACAGAGCTTGTGTGTGTCTGATGCTCCAGCGATGACTAACGCATCACTGCCTGGGAACAGGATAATCTGCTAACCCAGACACGACGCGCTTACGATATCACATTTATAACTTGCTAATTCTTCCAGGAATGGGATTTAATTTAAGCAAGAGCAAGGTGTAACACCACCCCAGCATGCGTGTTACCCTAGCACAGACGTGCTCAGCTGGCTGGAGCTTACCTCCCAGTCCCAAAACGTGTAACTGTGTCTGTTTCCCTTTGTCAGCTCGTATTGACAGCAAAGACAAGGAAGGGGCTGAAGCTGAGGAAAAGAAACCGAAGGTAAGCTAAAAAATCAACCCGCCACGATACCAGCCCACCTGTGTGGGTTGTGCATGTTCCTGTCTTCCTCTCCTGCTCTCCTGGACTGGGCTGTGTCAAACCCTGCCATTATCTTCCATCCTTCAGTCTTTCTTCCAAGAGCATTTTTGTTTTTGTCTTCCCTTGCCCTGGTTTGGATGGTGCAATCCGTGGTGATCCTGGAGGGCAAGGAGGCAGAGCAACCGAAAACAAAGATGTGGCTCGTGGGGTTTTGCAGGCAGTTAGGAAAATCATTTTCTCAGCCCAAAACCAGGGAGCAGCAGGCTGGGTTTGCTGGGCCAAACTGGTGCAAAAGCAAATTCCATGCTGCATTGGGATGTATCAGGGATGAGCGCTATAACAGCACAAAGAGCAAGACGTCTAATTAAAAAATGAAATTAAATAATCCAGTCTTTGCAGATGCCATGTTCTTCAGGAGGAACAGAGTTTAATAAAGGCTAAATTGCAGAAGTTTGGAAGGTACCTGCCACAGCGCTGGTTTGGAGGATGTTCAGCTCAGGCTCAGTGTCTGGGCAAGATAATGGGCAAGCTGAGAGACAGCAGTGGGTGAAGAGTTAAAGCGAGGCATGTAATTCCTTCCAAACAGTAGGAAATGGAGTCTTTTTCCAGGGAAGTCTGGCAGGGTTGACAAGGAACTTAATAGCAAGCTGTTATTGATAAAGGTGTGATGGGGCTGAGGGACCTGGGAGCAGCCGTCTGCGTCTCCCAAAAGTGCTGGTGGTGGTGGTGGTGCTGCGCCTGGTGTCTGCGTGGCGATCCTGCAGCGTCTCTGCTAGTGGTCTGGGAGAAAATGGAGCAGTTTGGGTGCTAAAATGGTGTAGAGGGTGGTGGCAAGGACACGCTGCATCCCCTGGGAGGGGGCTCGGCTGTCACTGTATCTTGGTGCAGCCGTGAGACCTCAGCAGTGCCCCAGGACCTGCACCTTTGCCTAATTCTGTGCCGCAAGGACAGGGCAGTGCCAGCCATCTCCTGTCCCACGCCTGCTTCTGCATTGCACCTTCTAATCCTATTTAATGTCAGCCATCCCTTTCTGTTCCCCTCCCATACTGATTTTTTTTTTGTTCCAATTTGATTTTGTTTCCATGTTTAAGAAATCCTCACCTTCCACCGCCAACCCCCCAGGCGATAGAGCCTCCATCCCCCTCCATCGACACACCTCCTCTAGCACAACCCCTCCGAAAACACCCTCCAGCCCTGCTTCCACCTCTAAACGAGTCTCTTCTGTCACCTCCCGACCTGCCAGTACAGGAACACAAGAAACGAAAGCCAAGGTAAGGAGATGGGATGCGAGAGAGGCAAAAGCTGCCTCGGAGAGCACCTTAAAGCATTTCTGACGGTGCTTACGGGGCTGCACCATGTCTCAGGAGTATCTCACGTGCTGCAGGGTGTTAGCTGGTCTCCCCGAGGCATGTCAGGGTCCCTTTGTGTTTTTTTTTTGTTTTATTTTTTGGGCAGCTTTTTGCTGTGTCTCAGGTAATGGGATGCCGAGTTTCTGTGATTGGGGTTGTGATGGCTCTGCTCCGCTTTCCTGCTGCCGTGGGAGCAACCAGCTTTGAAGTTCTCCCTTGCTGTTTTGCATCAGCTTGTGTACACAGACCAGCATCAGACAATTGCTAGAAAGAGGATGTGCAGATCTGGGAGGGCTTTCCTGCAGGATCAGAAGACAGGAAAGAGCATCGTGCTATTTACACACCCCCACGGGCTATTTACACGTTACCTGAGTGCGTTCCAGCTGGGGACCAAGGAAAAGCTGACCTGTGCTCGGAGCCTGGCTCTGTCCTGAGCGGAGGCTGGATTGGTTTATTGCACACGAATTTAGCAGGATGAGGGGAATAAAAGGGGAAATGCAGAGGACAGACAGAGCAGCTGGGCACATTTTTTGACCTGAGTGTGTGGGGAGTGCTGTGGCTGCAGCTGGGAGCTCACGTACCCACGGCAGTCGTGGCAGGCACTGCGATGGCAAGCAGGGTGGGAGCAGGCACATCACGGATGCCTGCACCTGGGGAAATTTGGGGAGCCCTGCAGGCTGCCAGGGCGGGCAGCAGGGGGGTCCTGCGTGGCTACGATCCATGAAAAGCGATGGCAGATCCCTCCTGCATCAACCTTCTCCTCCTTGTGTCCCCAGGGCCCGGGTGGCACGAAGGCGGCCACGCCACGCTCCGCAGCCGGGCAGGCTCAGAGGAACTCGGCCAACGCCACGCGCATCCCGGCAAAGACCCCCACGGCCCCCAAGACCCCTCCCAGCTCCGGTAGGTGGTGGCAAGAGCAGCGTGCGGCCACCTTCCCTCGGGGCTGCGGCCCCCAGGCTCTCCGTGCAAGGATTTTGGGGTAGGGAGCCCCTCATGCAGGCTGGGGTCGTGCACGGCGCTGAGCAAGGGCAGGGCCAGCAGGATGAGATCCGTGCGGTGCCTCGGAGCCGCTCAGCATCATCACGGGGCTGAGGAGGGTTCCCCCGAAGGGAGCCTTGCTGCACGCTGCTTCCTCTGCTCGCTTCCTCTAGCTGCCAGTGTGTAGGAGAGGGCACTCGCCTTATCCCCGTGGGATTTCCTCCAATTTGGAAGATTTAGACGGCTCCGTTTTTTTTTTTTAATCCGTCTATTCCTTTTCTCTTGATGATATTTCACAAAGACCTGGGAGAAGAGGATCAATTCTTCGATTGCAGGAATGGAGATTAGCCCATTATTCTCAGAAGAAAACCCCAGAAAGCATCAGGCATTGTGAATTTCCATTAAAATGGTGCATTTCACTGAATATATATATTTTCCATACTTACCCAGAGCTGCATAAATTCTTAAATCAATTAAATTTCCAGCTTTATTAGGTTTAACCATCTTTCTCATTCATTAAACAGGCAGAAAGGAGCAGAAAAAACCACCTCCTGCAGCAGCAAAGTCTGAGAAAGGTGATGTTTGAGGATTTTCTTTTCTTTTTTTTTGATGGGGCACAGTTCCGAGCTGCTCAGTGATCTGAGCTGTATTTAATTACATGATTTTATAAAAATGCTTCCAAATTCCTCATAGAAAAGTAGTTCTGATTCAGTGCCTTTTGTCAGGTTTTTCATGCATGCTGATGCCACACGCTAGCGGGGCACGATCCGGACAATAAAAAGAATGTCTTTCTTCTGAGATATTGGGGAATGTTGTTTCTAATTTGAGCTCTCACTTGAAAATGAAGTGCATCTGTCTGCTGACCCTGTGCTCGCCTCGCTGTGTCTGTAAACTGCAGGTGAGCAGCCCAAGTCTGGAGACAGAAGCGGTTACAGCAGTCCCGGCTCCCCCGGGACTCCAGGCAGCCGTTCCCGCACTCCTTCTCTGCCCACCCCACCAGCCAGGGAGCCCAAGAAGGTGGCAGTGGTTCGCACCCCCCCGAAATCTCCCGCATCTGCCAAGAGCCGCATCCAGCCCTCAGCTGCACCCATGCCTGACCTGAAAAACGTCAAGTCCAAAATCGGCTCCACCGAGAACCTGAAGCACCAGCCCGGAGGTGGCAAGGTAAACGTGGGCTCTGCCTTCCTGCGGGGACAGCGGGCACCCAGCGCTGCCTCTGGGAGCAGCAGTCCTGGGGGGGCAGCTGTGGCAGCTGTGCTGGGGCTGATCCCCAGCCCCATTCTGGTTTTGGGGTGTTTTGGGTTGGGGGCTTGTCCTGAAATCTGCCTGCCTTGTGGCTTCCACGGGGTGCTACATCCGAGTGCAGACCGGCTGCCGGGGAGTGATATTCCCCTGGGCATCCAGTTAGGGAGAGCAGCTTGTGCCCTGCAGCCCTAAAGAGTCGCAGGATCGGGGCTGTGTTTCTGGATCCTACCTGGAGCAGTCACCCCGATGCTGCCCCCGTTTCTTTGAGACGATGGCCGCGTCCTGTGAGGGTCTTGGGTTAGGTGAAACACCCCCAGGAGAACTGCAGCCTCTGCCAGGTCCTGGTGGTGCTCCCTGAGGGCAGAGAGCTTTGGGCTCGCTGGGCTGGCCCCAAAACACGGCCAGCGCTGAGACCGCAGGGCTCTGGGGTCGGACGGGGGGTTCCTGCTGGGTGCTTTCCTCCTGGGGCCAGCCGGGGCTCTGGGGGCGATCCCAGCCCTGCTGGGACGGGGCTGGGGCTGAGCTGGAGCTGCTGCTGTGGCCAGGATTTGTTGGCTCAGGTCTGGTGAGGGAAGCAGTGCAGGAGCTGAGCGGTTTTCCTAAAGCACTGGGGTTTGGGATCTTGGTTCTGCTGGCAGGGCTGTGGGCTGCACGCTGCAGTCAGCTGCTGGTGGCAGTGTTTTATCCTCCAGCCCCTGCTGCTTTTCACTCCCAGAGGGAGCAGCAAAATGAACGCTGGGCTCCGAGCGCTCGGGAACAAGGGTGGCACGTTCAATTTTGCAAGCCCAGTGGCAGAGACTTTTGCAAAGCCCTGGCACAGACCTGGCCGAGGGCCTGGTGGCTCTTACGGTGACGTTACGCGGCACAACCACACGCCTGGTGCCCGCTGCAGCCAGGATTTGCTGCGTGCTCGTGCCTGCAGCTGCCAAAGCAGCAGGACCACGACACGTCCGAGCGGTGCCTGCTGCTTCGTGCCACCCGGTGGCTCCGTGCCTCCGAGCCTTTGGCACGGGGGGAGGCTGTGAGATGGCTCCTCTCCATCCTGAGCAGCGGGCTTTTGCATTTCTGGAGGTGCATGGGCTGGCAGTTTGCTGGACGATGCACATTTTGCTCTCTGCTGCAGCCCGGGGATCAGTTACGGTCTCTGGACCCTGGCTGTTAGCAGGGCAGAGCAGCATGAGTCCCTTCAGCTGCCTGTGTCCCAGGTCTCATCCCTCCTGCCTGCGTAGCACCACGCTTATATTTTTCTGCCACCCCCCAGAACACCGCTCCTCTGGGAGTTTCGGAGCCCTCCCGCTTGCTGTAAATGCGTCAAATTGTTGGCTTGTTCTTTTTAATCCAGCTTTTGCTATTTTTTTCCCATTTGTTGGCTTCTCTCTCGGGCAACATGCTGAATTCGGGACGATTCATTGCTCCTTGCAGGGGAGCATGGCTGGGTGCTCCGCTGGGGGATCTGTAGGGCACGAGGCTGCCGCTAGAGTGGAAGGGGCTGACCCCACAAGTCTGGGTTTAGGCTGGCAGAAGGTGGCCCCGCAGCCTCCTCTCTCCACCCAAATTTCTTCCCCCCAGCCTAGGGAACGTGGCGCACGTGAGCCAGAAGTCAGCCAGACCAAATCCTTCCCAGTGCTCCTGCACCAAGCACTTGGGTCGGTGTTTCTCTGAGCACTGCCCTCGGTTAGCCCGGTGAGCCGAGCTGTGCCCTGAGCTGCAGGATTCATTGATCTGGACTTAAAAAACAGCACGGGGGGCTTCTGTCAGCCTTGGTGCTGGAGAACCGTGGTTCAGCGAGGAGCAATCCTTGCTGCAGCAGGCTGGGGAAATGGAGAGTGAGGTTTTGTGCCCAGCCAGAGCCCTGGTTTAGGTCAGGGAACAAACCCAGCCCGAGCAGGGGAAGGAGCAGGGACTGTACCTCCATCGGTGTCTCGTCTGGCACAGCTCCTCCTATGTGTGGGGTCATTCCAGCATCACTGGCCTTATAAAAGACACAAAAAGCAAAACAAACCCTAAGTGGAAACAGCTTCTTTAGTACAAAAACTCAGGGAGAGGGCAGGCAGGCCTTGGGACGGGAGGGTGATGTTAGCGGGGCGTGTGGTTCCCGGGGTACCGAGCCATTTCCCACCCGAGGTGGTGTCAGGAACATGGGGCAGAGCCTTTGGGGTTGGCCTGGGCTGTCCGATCATCTTATCTGCACGGGGGTTAAGAAAACTGCTGGCGTGGGACCTCGTCCCTGGCAGCCACGGCGTTTTCTCCTCGGAACTGCAGAGGGAGTTGGAGCCCTGCGCAGCGCGGAGCTCGCCGTCCCCTCCGGGCTGCTCTCCAGGATGCTCTGGGCATCCCGTCACAGTTTGCTCTGCATCTCCGTGCAAGGGAGGGGAGATGGGGGGGTGCTGAGCCCCGGGGTTTTCCTCAGCCCCATCCCTCCTCCCAGCCCGATGCAGGTGCTGAGTCACTGAGCGCTGCCGCTCTGCAGCTCCCTCCTTTTGTTCGGGGAAGGCAAAGGGGGGGCGCTGGCTGTTCTGCTGGTGTTCTGCCTTGGAAACCGGGGCTGCCTTGCCAGCCAGACATCAGCAATCTCTGGCTAAAGCTCGCCCACCTCCATCTTCGGTTTCCAACCCGTGAGCAGAGCCGTGCAGCCAGCCAGAGCTCCTCCTCTGCTCCTGACGCTGGAAGGCAGGCTCCTGGTTTTAGTGCTGTTTCGCATGGTCAAGCTGCAGATGATCACGTTGTTTCTCACGCTCTTTTCTGGCTACCAAAGGTGCAGATTATTAATAAGAAGCTGGACTTTAGCAGCGTTCAATCCAAGTGTGGCTCAAAGGATAATATCAAACACATCCCAGGAGGAGGCAGTGTGAGTACCTTCACACTTTCATGCACTGTAATGGTTCTTATGCTAAGTGGCATGTTGTGTACGCTGAACTGCCAATGCTATCTGCAGCCACCGTGCCGTCAGATAGCTATTGGTGACGTGCAATGACTCTTTTCTGGCTACCAAAGGTGCAGATTGTTAATAAGAAGTTGGACTATAGCAGCGTTCAATCCAGGTGTGGCTCAAAGGATAATATCAAACACGTCCCGGGAGGAGGCAGTGTGAGTACCTTCACACTTGGAATGCTCTGTGATCATCCTGACCAGTAGTGGCATGTTCTAGACACCGAATCCCCAATGCTATCTGCAGCGGCCCCGCCGTCAGATAGCCATTGGTGGCGTGCTGTCCTTTAACCCATTAACCCAGAAGACGTGGGTAGAGGAACCCTAACAAGTCCTGGACGTGGACAGAACTAACTGACCCGTGTCTGAAGCGAACCGTCCCGTTAACCCCGAGGTTTTACACTACCTGGAAGGCTCAAAGCCTCATTGCCTGCAGGACGGGTGGCCTCCAGCAGGCAGTGACGCAGCTGCTGAGGCAGTGCACGGATAGATTTATGAGCAAACACAGCCCTTACTGCTCAGTGCCCTGCTAAATTGCACCTGACCCTGCACAACACGTAAAAGCCCAGGTTCCTCATCGTTCCCATCAGGCAAGTACGATCCGTGTGAACATCCACCGTGCTAATGAATGTGCCCAGTGTGTGCCAGTGCCCGTGGAGGCTGAGCCTGAAGTAGCACTGCATTAATTGAGCTGAACCCAGGCATTTCCAGCCATTCCCAGAGGAGCAGCCAGCCTCAGCCTTCACTTAATGTGCCAGAAACCTGCAGAAACTCCCCAGAGGTTGGTGGATTTGCACCGGTCTCTCTGGAGGCAGAGCTGGGCCAAGGAGGGAGCCTCACCGAGACCCCAAACGGTGCAGCCCACGGTCTGTGGCCACCTGAGGCAGCCATCGGGTGCCCCTCAGACGTTCCCGATGGCTTTTCGTTGTGCTGATTTTGGTCTCTGGGGATGCCCTCCCTGGGAAACCGAGCGTTGCAGAGGGCTTGGCACGTGAGCATCGGGACATGCCTGGGTTTGCAACCTCGGTCTTAAATTTGCTGGCATTCTCCTTTTATTTTTGGGCCGGAGGAGCTGCTTTGCAGAGGTGGGTCTCTGTGCAGCAGGTTCCCTGCTCTTTTTGCCATT
Organism: Anas platyrhynchos; assembly: GCF_047663525.1. Classification (NCBI taxonomy): domain Eukaryota; kingdom Metazoa; phylum Chordata; class Aves; order Anseriformes; family Anatidae; genus Anas; species Anas platyrhynchos. The sequence goes on from NC_092614.1 coordinate 3,255,946, forward strand.
TCTCAAAGCCGGGTCCTGCATTACGCCAGGAGGGGGTGTCTGGCCATCCCATCACATCACATCATGTGCGTGGCTGCTGCTCAGCTGCAGCACGAGGTGCTGAGCTCATCCCTTCCTCCTCTGAGCGCTCGCACCGTGGGCAAGCACTTGCCTCTGCAGTGGCTTACGAATCCTCTGGATTTTTTGGCTAGAGATCGCCATCCCTCCCCAGGCTCCGCCAGCACCGAACGTGCTGTGGTTGCTGACACCGAAAGCAGCAGCTTCGCTCAGGGCACGGGTGCTCGGGGCAAAGTTTTGTGCTGATTTGGCTGGAGTGTGAGCACAGGGGCTGGCCTGGTGGCAGAGCTGTGCCTGGGGGCTCCTCTGATCGAGGGGCAGCGAGAAGCCCCCGGGGCACGATGGCAGTCGTGTCTTAATCCTCTGCAATGCCGCCAGCAGTGACGCCTGCCCAGCCTCTGCCGCTTCAAGGGAAGCGAGCTGCTGCTGCTGCTGCCTGGGGTCGGTACCTTTTTTATCTATTTTTATTTTTTAATGCCAGGGGATGCTCTGGCAGGGTGATGCAGTAGGCAAAAGCTGCCGTAAGAATTGGGGATGCTAAGAGATGGGATCCCAAGGTCTCTGGTGCTGGTTTCCCAGGCGAGCAGCTCTGTGCCCCTTTCCCTTTCTTGCTGCACTGGGAGGCCCCTGCTCTGCTCCCAGCATTTCATCGAGTCCCTCCTGTTAAAAAAAAAGGAGCTGGGAGGAGAGCAGAAAGGGATTGGGGTGCAGGTTGCTTGCTCTGGAAATGGGGGGGGGTCTTCCAGACCCAGCAGTGCCCCGAGGTGCTCCCAGGCCCTGGGACCAGAAAGGCTCTGCCCTTCTGCGGGCTGTCTGCTGCCTCCCAAGTGAATTTAGCTCTCCTCCTACCCAGTGCGTTAAATGTCTGAGCTTCCCCCCACCCTGTCTCCATGTCTGTCTCTGCAGTGTGCTCCCAGCCCCAGGGGTTGTTTTTCTCCCCTCTCCCTGTCCCCCCCCTCTCATTTACCTGTGCCTTTTGGCGTGCGTGAGCATCGGGACGAGCCTGGCCTGCGGGCACGGGGCACGGGGCGGTGGCACCGAGCCTGTGGCCCTGCAGGAGCCAGGCCCTGCACCTCCCTGAAGATTTTTGCACATCCCAAGCACCAGGGACGCTGCGTCCCCCCGTGTTTTCCTGGTGAAGGGGGGGGGACGTTCCTTAGCAGTGTGCACAGCCACGTCCCCACCCGGCTCTGAGGACGGCGGCCACGGGGCTGCCAAGAGAGCTGGGGCTCTCAAATCAGTGCGGGATGCGTGGTGCCATAAAGGGCGACCAACCCTTCGGCCACGCTGCTTCGGGGGCTGCCTGGCTGCTCGGGGGGGTCCCCTCCTCTGCAAGGGTCCCTTTGGTGCTTTCGGAGAGCTCGGGGGGCGTGCAGAGAGCAGCACGCGCTCCCCCAAAATCCCAGCCTGCTCCCGAGAGCCGGCTGCTCCCCAGCAGGATGGGACCAGCCCGGAGGTGTCCGTGAGCTGGTTTCTCCTCACAGGCTCCCTACCTGCAGCCAGAGCCGATTCGCACGCAGGTGTGGGTCCGAAACCAGGCTCCAAAGCAACTTCGGGGGGATTGGGGACGTGCCCTCGCCCCGCTGTCTCCTAGCCCTGGTGTCGGTGGTGTGCACGTGCTGTGTTTGCTGCTGCTCCCAGACCTCCAGATGTTGGCGTTTTCCAGCGTGGTGTCTAACCTCTAACGCAGCCACTAAAAGCTCCCCGTTAACCGTCCCCGTGTGTGTGTCTCGTGTCACCCCGTGGCTCTCAGCACGGCGCCGCGGCCGCTCCTCGGACGGGGCGGCAGAGGTGGAGGTGCCGGAGCCCTGCTCAGGGACAATAACGTGTGAAAGAACCAAAAAAAGAGCATAAAACCAGGAAATGCTGCAGCACTGCTGCAGTTCAGTCTGTTATAATTGCCATTTTAATTTATATATTATGTGAACTCCTGCCAGATATTTAGACTGCTTTTGCTTTTTAGTTATTTATTTTTTTTGTTAACCGTTATTTCCATTGCAGCGTTTTTCAGAAATGCATATTTTGGTCACTCTTTTAAAATTTCTGTGCACATTGATCATTTCTGTTCTTTCAGTTTTTGTGGACATAAGCTTTATGTTTTACACCAGCAAAGGTATTTAATTTTTTACGTTTTCTCTCTGGTATATATCTCCTCCTTTTGGATGATGTGTATGCAAATCTTAATTAATCACCACTCCACTTTCTTTCTCACTTAAGCACTTTAAAATTGTCTCTACTCCCCCCCCTCTGTGGAGAGGTGATCTTGTGCATGCTGACATTAAGAGAGGCTCCTGCACACGGGCATTAATGATCTCCCGTTTCCGATGCCGGTTTCTTTTGTACTGTTAATCTCACCGGGGCTGGAGCTGTCCTTTCCCTCCAATCCAGCTCAGGTGCTGCTGTGTGTTGTGCCTCCCCCTCCCCAGGCACCCTGGTGCTGGCAGCAGGCTCATCTCCTTCTCCTTTCTCGTACGGACAGGTCCAAATCGTCTACAAGCCGGTGGACCTGAGCCACGTCACGTCCAAATGTGGGTCCCTGGGCAACATCCATCACAAACCAGGTACCCGTGGTGGCCGTGCGCTGGTCCCTGGGGGCTCCCAGGGTGATGGGGGGTGCAGGGGGTGTGGGGAGATGCCTGAGTGGTGACTGGAGGGAGCATCAGCGTGGTGCTGGGCGCTGGTCCCAGCTCTGACACCGTAAAACTGCTCTGGGGAGGGATCTGCTCTGGTCCATGGACATCCTTGGTTGTCCCAACACACCGCTGCCCTTTAGGATTAATTCGGGGTGTGGAGGGGAGTAAGGGTAATAACGCCCTGCCTGTGGCTCTCCGAATTGTTGGGATGCCCGCCAGCTCCACACAGCATCCTCTGGAAGGTCTCTTTACCCCACTTCCCTGGGTTTCCAAAACCCTTGCTATCATTTTTGTGGTCCTCGCCCTCTGCACAGCCCCAGCAGCGCTCGGCTCGGCCCGGAGCTCTTCCTCCCCCGGCTGCTGCAGGAGCTGACTCTGCCCTCCTGCTGCTCCTCTCTTCCAGGCGGTGGCCAGGTGGAGGTGAAATCTGAGAAACTGGACTTCAAAGATAAGGTGCAGTCGAAAATCGGGTCCTTAGATAACATCAGCCACGTTCCTGGAGGAGGAAATAAAAAGGTAAAGGGGAGCGTGGTGCGAGCGGGGCTGCTCTGCTGCTGCGTGTGTCCGTGTGCCCTGAGAGTGCCTGGAGGCTGGGCTCAGAGGAGGACCCGCTGGCCAGGCTCATCTTTAGCCCACACGACCTGAAACCACTTGCTGCCCAAATTCTGGTGGGGGGCAGTCAGTAAAAGCCCCCTGCCCGTGGAAGGAGGCAGAGCTGAGGGCTCCCGGGCTGCGTTTTCCAGCCCCGGGGACGTCGGAGCCTGGCGGTGGCGGAGCTGTGGGGCTTGCAGCCTGTCCTCCTCCTGCCCACGGCCGCCTGAGTGAGTGTGAACGCGTGCGATGTCCCCTCCTGTGGTTTCCTGCTCTTCCTGCTGCTCTCTGAAGGCTGCGCACCGCAGGTTTGTGTCTGGAACCTTTCACGGGTGCTGTCAGCATCTGCGCCGCGTGCTGCCGATGAATCTCAGCGGCGTGGCACGGAGCTGGCGGTCAGGGCACTGCGTGGGCATCGTTTCCCCAGTGAAAGTGGAGCATTAAAGGCTTAGCTTTATTTAGAAGGGGTGGCTGTGCCGGAGGCTGCCATTTCCGAAGAAAGGTGATGTCTTCCTTCAGATCTCAGTCTCCCACACGAGGCTGGCCAAGGACGGTGTCAGGAGTGGCGTGCGTCTGGGGGAGTTAAATTGAGAGGGAAAAGCCAGGCAAGTTGGGTGAAATCCTGAACCTGGAGGGAGCTGGTTGTGCCACTGGCTTTGATGGTGCCTTCCCAGTAAGGGTCAGCAAGAAAAACCCCTCTGCAGCCACAGCTGAAGGACAGACAAGCCCCTTGCAGGCAGGGCAGCCGGGAGATGGGGGTAGCGTTGGGACCCCAGCCTGGAGACACACACGGATGAATTTCCCTAGGGAACGGGGCTTTTTCTCTTGCTTGTTTTTCAAACACTGTTTTTCTCGATGGGAGGGGAAGGCTCTATTTCAGCTCCTGTGTTTTGGCACTCTGTTCTTGGCCATGTTTTCTCTGTGCACCTCCCAGCTCTCCATCTCCCAGCGGTGCGCTGGCCTCTGCCGGAGGGACCGCTTGACTTCCTTACCCTTCTCTCGCTGCTGCTACGCATCAGACTGCCCTGTGCTTCACTGAGCCCATTTTCATCATTTTTATTATTACGACGCTGACGATTCTTTCATACCCGGGCACATTCACTGGGCCATAGCTTGAAGAGCTTGCCCTTTGGAGGGGGAGTTTATTTGCAGGGGGCTGAGCTGGCAGCGGGATCAGCCTGCGTCAGCCTCCTCGCATGGCAGCTGCCCAAATCCTGCCTAAATCCTGCCTAAATCCCCACCTGGAGGAGGCTGGCAGTCTGGAGTTCATCTGCTTCCCTTCCCCAGCCCATTCCCCTTCACACCTTAGCACCGGGACCATCCTCAGGTGCTCCGAGGTGGGATGCTGTGGCCACAGGGTGGGCACAGGACACAGCCGTGCCCGGTCAGCCCCGCAAGCACAGCGGCTGGGGGCGGCTCTGCTGCCCCTTCCCCAGCCTTTCCCTCGTCCTCATTCCCCTTCTTGCTGAAGGATCCATTTGGACACGTCCCCAGCTCTCCTGGCCCCAATACCTCGGAGCTGGGCTGGCTGCAGTGCAGGCGCTGGGGGTGCTCCATGCTCTGCCCCATACCTGCACTGGCAGCACCTGCTGTCCCCTGCCGCACAGGGGAAGCCTGGCTCCTGTCTCCCAGGGCGATGCTGTTCTTCCTATGAGTCAGTGAATGGCCTGGTTTTTCAAATCTTTTTCCACCAGTTTCCTCTTTCTTTTCTTTTTTTTTTTTTTTTTTTTGGTCTTTTTCCTTCTGGTTGACATTTATTGGATCTTGTTTTTTTTTTTTTGTTGCTGATGCGTTTTTTGCACCCCACCGCCTTGGGCGGGTTTCTTCACCTGTAGAGAGAGAAAGGCAAGGAAGACAAGACCTGTCCCCAGGCTGCTCGGACCCCGAGCCCAGACCCCGCTGGGCTCCAGTCCCTGGTGCTGGAGCCGCCCACCCCCCCGGAGAGCCAGCCCCCAGCCTTGCACTTGGCTGGGGAGGGCACCAGTAAGTAGCAAACCTCATCCGCTTCACCTCCCCTCGCGCTCACCAGGAGAGAGGGGTTTGTCTCGTGGGAGCAGCTGGGCCGTGGGGTAAGGGGCAGCCGAGCCGTGCGCGTCCCCCCCACCGCATAAACCCCAGCCAGGGGAGCAGGAGCAGCCCTGGTTGTGCCAGCTGAGTCCTGTGCCCGGGACCCAGCCCTGCACCAGGGCTGGGCGCTTGGGAAGGAGTCGGCAGCATCCCGAGGTGCCCCAGTCCTGCCACCCCCTTCCAGTTGTGCCCATTCCTAGTGTGAGCGACTGGAAGGGACGCGCCTGAGGACTGGGGGCACTGGGAGGGATCAGCCCAATGACCCGAGCAAGCCTCCAGCCCCCTGGGCTGGCAGCCCAGGGGAGGGGGCTGTCCCCAGCGCCACGCTCGGCTCTCAGCTGCCTCCTCACCACTTTCCTCCCAGCTGCACCGTGGCAGTGGCCCAGCGGACGGCCTGCAGGTAAAAACGGCCTCTCCGGACCGCGCTCCCTGTCCTCTATCTCACCGACCTCTCCTCTCATTGCAGATTGAGACTCATAAGCTGACCTTCCGTGAGAACGCCAAAGCCAAGACTGACCACGGCGCCGAAATCGTCTACAAGTCCCCCACCATCTCCGGAGATGCCTCCCCGCGCCGCCTTAGCAATGTCTCCTCCACCGGCAGCATCAATATGGTGGACTCCCCCCAGCTCGCCACGCTAGCTGACGAAGTGTCCGCTTCGCTGGCCAAGCAGGGCTTGTGATCGGGGCACGGCGGGCAAAGATGAGAGAAGACAAGGAAAAAAAAAAAAAAGAAAAGAAACAAAAATAATAATCTGGCCTTCTTCCTCTGTTCCTTTTACAGCTGCTTCCCCATCCCCTAACTGGTTAATGATTTAACCTGCTTTTACTGTTCATTCAGCTCTAGCTCCAGGACTTCAAAATCAGACACTACGAGGTACAAAACCTCCTCTCCCCCTGCTCCTCGGAGCGCACAGCCCGTGCCCGTCCCCGCTCCCTCCCCTCGTCCCCTCGTCCCTTCGCTGTCCCGGCGGGAAGGAGCCAGGGGGTGGAGGGGGCAGCCCCAGCACGACGCTGACCCCAGCACCCCAAGGGCCTCGCGGGGAGCGGGGGTGACAGCCCCGGGGCTCCCCACGCTCATTACCCTAACGAGTCCCGGGCTGGAGGCCTGGCCTGCACTTAGCGCAGGTAGTGGGTGCTGCAGCCAGGGACTGCAGGCAGGCGCCCTCCCTTTCTGCATTAAATTTGCCTGCTGATTTGGAAGAAACCTTTTGTTTTTCCCTCTGAAAGCCGAGATGTGTATGAAGGTAACTGCCAGGCATCCCCTAATCCCGCTCTCAGCTCCGGCAGCTGGAGTACCGGCGACACCAGGGTGTCCCGTTGCAGAAGGGGCCCCGGCCGGCCGGCCCCCTCTCCGAGGCTGTGCTGGAACCGCTGAGTGGATGAGTAGAGGCTTTTCCCCGTTCCTTTGGCAGCCCCTCGTGTTGTAGAGTAGATTTGTCTGTATATGCTTGGACCGTGCCAGGGTGATTGTTTTCATAAACGAGCATGTGTTTGAAAACGCTGTAAGTAGTTGTGCGCTGCCCCGCGCTGGCTCCGCCGCAGCCCAGCGAGGAGGGGGGGCGTGGGGAGCCCCTGCCGAGCTCCGGGTTGTGCCCAGACCCGGCACCGCATGCCTGCCGGGTGCGTGGGCGCACGCAGCGCCGCTTCCCCACTCCCTGGGGGGGCCTGGGGGCCGCGCAGGGTGTCCCGGTGCTGCGCCCCCGCGGCTGTGCGCCTCCCGGGGCCCGGGGACGCGGCACGAGGGGCACTCACAGCTCCAGGGCTGGGATGGCTCCTGGATTTGGGTGCAGCTTGTAACAGTTTGGGGTTGATTTGTTGTTTTTTTTTCTTCCCTGCAAGGTCAGCTAAGAGGTCACAGAAGTGGCAGCTCCATGGCTCTGCTGGTCTCGTGCCGTTGGCAGCGGTAGGAGACAAATGGGAGAACGCGAGGGGAAGGCGCGAGGGAGGTGTTAGTGGTGCGTGGCGGCAGCGCCCCCGGCCCTGTCCCGAGTCCAGCGGCTGCTCGGTGGCACTGCCCGCCCCTTTCCAAGGTGCCCTCCCGGTTTCAGCACGATTGCACCCACCCGGTGTCCCGGTCACACAGCACTACCCGTGTCCCCCCCCCAACACCACGCAGGGGAGAGGAGCTGACTGCTTGCTTTCACCGCTTTTGTTCCTGTGGCAACCTAGGGCTCGTGAGGGGGTGGCCAGGGGCTGTGCTGCACCCACCGCTGTCCCCGCGCGCCCCTTCCTTCTACAACCAAAGAGGCTGAGATGCGATCGGTGCAGCTCAGCACGCATCCTCCCTCCCCGTCTCCCCCAGGAGGCGTGAGCCGAGGGGCTGGGGCAGAGCTGGAAGCGGGGCTGAGGGCGGGGGGATGCCCCGCAGGACCGGCACAGGGCCCAAAGGGCCGTGCTGCAGGGAAAGCCGAGCTTTCCCAGCAAAGGGCGTGCGGTGCTGGGGCCAAAATCCCGGTCTGACTGGGGCAGCAGGGGGGAGGCCTCGGGGTGGGGACTGGGAGCCGCCGAGGCCGTTTGAGCTGCCGCTCCTTGGGGCAGTGCCGCGTTCACTCCCTGCTCCCGTCCTTAGCAGGAGGTGAGGAAGCTGCCGTGGCCTTCACATGGGTGCACACCACTGGGCTCTGCAGGGCGCTGGGGCCAAGGGGGAGGCCTGGGGAGGCTTGGGGAGGGCGCCTGCTCCAGGCTGGAGCACTGCTGGTGGGGTGGAGGTGGTGGTGGTGGGGTCCAGCCCTTGTCTCTGCAGCCCCTGGGGCGAGAGCCCACGTCCGGCGTGTCGCTAGCTCCGTTTCAGTTGACTCGATGATTGTAAGCCTCTGTATTTAAGTCCGTGACCCCCTTTGTATCGCTGTGGGATGTAGGCGCCGCTGTGGCTTTTTTGTCCTTTGTAAAAGCGAGCGAGTGGGAGACATCCCCACCCCCATGCCGTCACCCCTTCCACCCCCGCGGCTGCAGCGCTGCAGCTCAGCTCACCCAGCCCAGCCCCATCCCGACAGCCCCCTCCGTGTGGCTCCCGAGGGATGGACACCAGTGCCAGGAGCCGGCCTTCACCTGCGGCTCCAGTGAGCGGCCCCTGCCCCGGGTCCACCGGGACACAGGGGGCCTGGACCAGCCCCATTTCCCCCCCCCAAGCACCTCCCGCTGCCCCCTCCCAGCAGCCCGAGCCACGGCCCCAGCCCCGACCCGCCTTCAGACCCGGGCCTGGGGGTTTCCGCGAGCAGCTGGCCAGACCGACCCACGGCTTTCCCTTTACTCCACACACATCTTGGTCTGAAAAGGGTTGAAACCGGCACTGATTCCAAACCCATGTTTTCTGCACTCAAAATTATGCTTGTTAAGTGAACTGCCAGTGTCAGACTGCCGTGGCGGTGGCAGTCCCGCGTCCCCTTCGTGCGCTGGGGAGGGGAGGGCAGGTTTGATCTCAGTGTATCATTCTAGCTTAGCTTCCTGTCTGTGAATGTCCATAGTGTATTGTGCGTTTTAACAACTGGTTTACACTGTTGCCGTAAAAGTGAATTTGGAAATAAAGTCATTACTACAAGAAACGCCGCCTCTGTCGCGTGGAGCGGGAGCGTGGAAACGCCTGGGGAGCAGCAGGGAGCTGGTGGTGGGCACGTGGGGGCTGCGCAACACTGGGGCTGGGTTTTGGCTGCACTGTGGGTTTGGAGGGGGGGGGGCGAGGAGGGCAAGCGCGCGTTGTCTGTGGTCCATGACAAACCCCCCACCATGGCCAGCAGCATCCCCAGGGGTGCCATGGATGGGGACTGTAGACAGCTCTGCCCACGGGTAGCAGTGACCACTGGGGGTTTTTCAAAGCCCATTTCAAATCCACGGTGACGCCTTTGTCCCCTTCACCAATTCCAGCCCCCATCCAAGCCCTTGCCCATCGTGGTTGTAGCTTTTTTGGCCCAGAGCCCTCCAGCTGCCAGCACTGTGGGGGCCACAAAGCAGCCCCAAAAGGCCTTCAACCGCTGCAAACCTTCCCAAGGGCAGCGCCTCTTCTTGTGGGTCAGAAACCCCGAGTTTAATGCCCACAACCAGTGTGGCTGCCAGTGTGACCGCTGGCTGCCACCATTTGCTTTTCAGATTGGATTTTTCCTCCTCATAAATACACGGGTGATTCACAGGTCGCTGCCTCCCACTCCTTTGATCATGGGGCGAACACTCACCCCGCAGCTGCCCGTTTCCCAGCCACACGGGTGACCAGGAACAAAGAATGGTCTCAGCTTGGAAATTTAAGAGCAGCCAAGGAAGTCGCCTCCCACTCTTGCTGACATTTGAGTGTCGCAGTAACAGCCTCATTTCCACAAACCCCACCTGGGCATGACTTAACCCTAAACAGAAAAAAGCCTCACCCAGCCCCAGGCATTTACTGGTGGCTGCAGGGCAGACCTCGGTTCTCCTGGGCTCTCTCAGGGAAGCGCCACCAAGCCCTGGGTGTGCTTGCTCTGATACCACAGAGCAACGCCTAAATCCAGAGATCCCGCGGAACAATTCCTCTTTTCACTCCTTGACAATAACTGCTGGGAAATAATGGTATCAAAGAAAAAAGAGGCCATTCACCCAGGCAGTGGGAGGGAAGCGGCTGATCGGCCCGGGACCAGGCTGAGCACACCGAAGGCTCCCTTGCACCACCCCAAGCCAGCGTTTCACAAACACACATTGCATGGAATATTCTGTTTTAATTTTTTTTTTAATCTTTTTTTTTCTTTCTTTTTTTTTTTTTTTTATAAGCACATTTGTGCTTTGCCAACAGAATCAAGACATTAACAAAGATCAGCTTCTCGGAAGAAAAGCATTTCTATATAACAAGGACATTACACAGCTCAAAGCAGGAAAAGAAAATATTTACAAAATACAAGGTGTTTTTTGTGGTTTTTATAATGCTAAAAGGGTTATTCAGAATTTTCAACCTTATAAATAGAAAAGCACTTATGCGGAGGGATATGGTAGCATTGTTTTTTGTTTTTTTTTCTTTTTTTTTTTTAAAGAAACGATGACATATCCTTTAAACTAGAACAGAACCAAAAACACTAGATAATGTTGAAAATTGTGAAAACCCCAACCATTAAGCAGTTTAGCTACTATTTCTTTACGATTACAAAATGGAAAAAAAAATATGTCCTTTGTATTTTTTTTCCTTTTTTGGTGATGTGATTATACATAAGACAGGCACAATGCTAGCAACAGGACAGGGACCAATAGCCACACCGTCGGGATCAGAAAGCGTTACAGATGGGAACGGTGTGCGGGATCCGGGAGTCGCTGCGGGTGCAAAGGGCCGGGGAGGGAGGGACGGGAGGAACAACAGCGAAGTCGGTTCCAAAATAAAATACCTGTCAGGAGGTGGCGTGTCAGACCAGACTCGGAAATGAAACAGAATCGACACCTTTCTCGGACCGTGCGTGGAAGTGGAGCGAAGCAGTGGTGACGGATCCCCATCCCTCCCATCCCTCCCAGCACGTCGGCGCCGGCGGGAGCTGCCCACCCCCCCGGCAAAGCGCCGCTCTTCCCTCGCTTTTTTCCCCTTCTCTCTGAGACCAAACCCACCGAAAGGAGCCACCCCAGCGCCTCGGCCTTGCAACCCAGACTTGCCCAGCCCCGCTCCTGCCATGGGACGCTCCCTCGACCCGCAGCTCTCGGCGGCTCCTTGGAGCCGCAGCCCAGAGCTGCCCTGACCCTGACCCAACCTTCCCAGCCCTGCAGGGGACACAAAGGCCGAGCTTGAAGCCACAGCCACAGCCCCGCATCTCCCAGCCGAGAGCTGCTGCTGGCCTCGGCCAACGATCACATCCCCGAAGGGTCTGTAAGTGCACGGCGTGTCCTGCCTCTGCTCGCAGCGCGCGGGGGGCTCTCCCCTCCCCACCTTCCACCCAGGGTAACAACGCGAGGTGTGAACGGGGCTGTGCCCGAAATCCCTCTCCTCCCACGCGGAGCTGTGCGTCAAGCGGCTAAAAGGGTCCTTTCCTTCCTTTTCCCCGGCTGAGGCAGTGGCCAGGGCTCGGCACAGCCGGCAGCTGCTCTGGGACAAGGAGAAGGAAGGAGGCGGCGGAGAGCGGCTGGGGGCAGAGGGGTGGGGGTCGGGGGCTGTCACCCCCCCCCCCCGGGACACCTGGAACCAGAAGCTGCGGGAGGGCAGCGCCGGAGGTGGCGGTGCAGGGTGGGCACGCTGCACGTGAGGACAGACAGACAGCTAGTGAAGGTTGCAATCCCAAGACATCACTTTTTCACCACTAATTTCACTCCACTAAAACCTTTCAGGGAGGGGGAGCGGGTTAAGAGAAAAAGACACCCTTTTGCTTGAGAAAAACTATCCCCGAAGTCCGCTAGTCAGCTAAATCCTGTGCTCTAGTTTTATACACCTAAGAGGGGAGGGGAGAAAAGAGGGAGGGGGACTGGTGGGCTGCTCCCCTCCCGAGGCTTCACTCTGCTGGGAGGAATCTGGGGGCTCTCATTTGTGTGACAAGGAAACATGGAAAAAAACAAAAACAAAAAACAGTTTCTAAACTCCTTAAATTCACTAAAAACTGTGAAAATTCCCGGCAGGATGTTTGAATATCAAACGCAGATTTTGGAAGCTTTAATGCCAAGAGTTAGTTCTGTGTGTTGGTTTTGCTCATGTCTTCCCGTATGTCTCTATCTGTGCGCTGGCCGCTGAACTGCTGCGGAGGAAGAGGAGGAGGGTGTTGCCAGGGGGGGTCGGCTCTTGAGGCTGGCCAGGTTGGGCAAAGCAGAAGTGCCATCGGTCTCCCGGGAGGATTTACTGCCCGACGTGCGCCGGGTGCAGCGCGACGACCGGTCCTGGGGGTCGGATTGGTCCTCGCACTCTGTCCTGGGATCGTACGACAGGGGGAAGGTGCGCCGCTCCCAGGGCAGCACGGCCTAAAGGGAAGAGACACCAGGCTATGGAAAAGCCTCCGCACAAACTCTTCTGCTCCCCCTCCGTGCGTGACTCCGGCTGCCCGCAGCGGCGGTTGATTTGGGCAGCTCTCTGGGGCGGGCTCAGTGTCGCCCCGTTAGCGCGGCACCGAGAGCAGGACCTTCAGCACCCGTGGCGAGGACGCGGCGACTGCCAAACCGAACCCACCGCCGGTGGGCAGCGGGACGTGTTCCAGCACGGGACAGGACTCTACCTCCCATCCAGCCGAGCCTTGGGGCCGAATTCCCCACATGCAGCTTTCCAAGCTGTTGCCCCCCAGCGAGGGGAATTAACCAGCCAAGTCTGAGCACCCGATTTAGCTCCACGCCTCTGCAGCGGTCGCTGCAGCGACGCCGTGAGCAGCGCGGCGCTAGCGCCAGCAGCCGCGGCCAGGACCTGCACCCACCTGCTCGTCGAGGCCGGCCTCGGGCGTGGAGCAGCGCGTGTCCTCGCTGGACAGAAGCCGCATGGAGTCGCGGGACAGGGGCGTGAGGGGGGCTGAGAGCAGTTCGGGGCTGATGGGGCTGCGCGGGGAGTGGGTGTGGGACAGCTCCGAGTGGGAGTGGCAGCTGCCCACGTCGGGGGATGCCGGCTGGGGAGTCGAGGGGTTCCCCAGCTGGGGGGTCGTCCGTCCATCTGTCGATCTGTAGGACCTGAGGGAGGAACAGATCCCAGAGTCTGATTTCGGTCCCGTTCCAGGCGCCCAGACCGCTCTCTGCCACCCGATGCCACCCTTTGGTCCCTTCCACCATCCCCACCTCGGGAGGGCCCATGCAATGGGGAGCGCTGCAGGAATTCAGTGCGTGCACCAAGAGGGAACGTCGCAGCCCCGAGGTTGACTCCTCCAGGCCCACCCATGCCCATCTCCACTGCCTCGATGCGGCACTGCAGCACTGACACTGCTCTGCCAAGGAAACTTGTCCCACACGGCTCCTACACCACGAGTGCTGCCTAAATGCCACCATGAGAAGGCCCCTATGAAATCAGATTTTTTTTAGCAGCCCCTCCAAGTGTTCCCAACATCATCCAGACGCCACCTGACACCTCACAGATAGTCCAAGAACCAACTGTAGTGAATCGGTAATGCTGAAACCGCACCAAATTCAACATTCAGCATGGGGGGAGCACAGTGAAAGCCCTCGACTTCAGCAGATTTAAACCAAGAATTAAGGAAGCTCGAGCAGCCACACAGATTCCCTGATAAGAGACCCAAAGGCTGCAAACGGAAAAGCCCATCTCAGGCCTCCCTATCTGTGGGTATCTTATCAAGATGAATTCCAGCAGCAAGTGGATGAATCAAGGATGGCCAAGGATCACACTCCAAAATTTACCTGGGCTATGATGTTCATCAGAACACACAAACCCAGCCCAAACTGCACTAACCACGCCTGCAGCAGGCTATATGGAGCACGATGTGCTGAGTCAAGATGCCATTAGAAGCTGCTACACGAAGAAAACAAAACAAAACGGTCTGTTACGTACACGAGGCAGGAAGACCACAAGACGCTCAGCAGATCTGCTGGGGCAGGTCACTTCAGAGAATGATATTTCAGAGAAAACCGACTTCACCCCGATCTGTACTGCTGTTACCTGGCCCACGAGGCCACAGGCGAGGAGCAAGAACTGGCCGAAGCACAGCAGCAGTTCCTGGGCCGTGAGGAGGAGGCCCCCAGCAGTTTCTAAGGACCAAAGCAGCCGCAGCAAACAGCCCCAGCATCAGCCCAGGCTGGCCACGGAGGACCAAGCAAGGATCCTGTCGAGGAGCAGCTCGGGATGTGGTGAACGCCAAGCTGAGCTCAGCACAACTCACCACAAACACGGCAAACCACATCCTCGGCTGCACCGAGGAACGTGGCCAGTGGAGCAGGGGCACCTACATCCCCATCCCACCCTGCAGGGTCCCAGGATGGGCATGAGAAGCAGAGGGAGCTGGGCTGGCTCGATCTGGCAGAGATGTGAAAGCAGGATCCAACTGCTGCCTCCCGTAGCAGCAGCAAAACCTGCTTCCCAAGTGAGCACAGCCCTGCTCCAGCCACCACAGAGGTGGGGGAACTTCCATCCTCGGAAGCATTCACACTGTGTTAGCCGAAGTCATGGCCAACCTGATCTTCAGCCCTGCTTCAAGCCGGAGGCTGGACCAGAGACCTCCAGAGGTCCCTTTTCACCAGCATTTCTACACCCGCACCATGAATTTATGTCAGTGACCCAGTCAGGGCACCATCTTGCACCAACACCCCCCTACAAGGGGTTTTTAGAGAAGAGAAAAGGTAGGGTGAAGTACTAACAGATGTGAGAAACTAGCTGAAGAAGCTTGCAGACAAACACCAAAATGTCCCACGCTCAACCAGCTCCAGGAAATGCAGCTGCAGATGAAGCGCAGCAGCAGCAGAAATGGGAGCTTGACAGATGCAACCTTTGGTTGTCCTGCACGACCACACCCCCCCGACAGGGCTGATGTGAAACCACAACTAGACCAAGAAGGCCAGTGCACGTTGCAGTTGCACTTCGGCAAGAATTTCTGCCCAAGAGCAGAGTGGTGCGAGGCCAAGGCATCAGAAACCAAACAGAGAGGAGCCAATCTCATCATAAAGCTGTGTAAGAAGGGAGCCACAGCTGCAAACTGCGTGCAGCTTTAGACACCCACTCACAAAAAGAGGCTGCAGCACAGGAACCAAGTGTCAAGTGATGAGAGGAACGGAAGGACACGTGTAAATGGAACACCAAAGCAGCACTGCTGAAGCTATCGAGCAGCGATGCGATCCGCAGCACAACGCTCAGCACAACTGCTCCGTGTTCCTGTTTAAGGATGCCCAGCTCAGCCCTTTTGTTTTTCTCAGAATCCAAACCCAGAGTGCAAGAGCTGCTCGTCTGCAACTTCTCCGGTGGTTAAGTTACCCCCGGGCTGAGCCAGACCCTGTCCCACTCCTGCAGGGGCTCCTCAAGCTGCTCTTGTTCTTGCTCTCAAGTTGCTCAAGCAACCTTCCCGATGCCAGCACAAACATCCAACCATTTTTATCCACCAGCCAGTTTAACAAAGCCAGATCTGTTGTGAACAACGCCTGGGCCGAGGGAAGCACACTGCGCCCTCTGCCCGAGCGCTGCTGACCCCGGGACACCCGTGCCCTGCAGGGACATCGAGCCGACAGCGTACCTGCTGCCCCGCCGCTGCGGGGGCATGCTCGTGCTCCAAAGCCACCGGGCCCGCTCCATCTCCTCGCATTTGCCATGCCGAGCAGCGAAGGCCGAATCAGACAAGTCCTCGATCTGGAAAGGGAATGGTACAGGGCTTGGTCAGGGCTTTTCTTAACGTTAAACACACAGCTACGTGCAGTTCTTCCAGCGTTAGCTACAGCACGGGTTTAAGTAAATGTTCATGTCTGGAGGGAGGCAGGTGCCTCAGTGAGCGAGCAAGCACCTTGTTAAACTCAGCCTGCATTGCTAAGGAAGGGATTAAGAACTAAAAACCAAAGGAAAGCCACTCATCCCAGAGTGAGTGCGCTCACACAGAGGTTTAAGGAAATGCCGTCATAGCAGTTTAGCTAAAATAATACCTACAGCAGCATGACCGGTCATGATTTCTTGATTAGTCTATCTCTATAAAAGATTGCTGACCAGAAAGGTCTCCTGACAGCAATCAGACCTCAAATTGAGCTGTGCCCAGTCAGCTAATCCAAGTTCTGCCCTATCACTCTGTTTCCAAAAAGAAACCGGCACCAGAATGGCTCCTGCAAAGTTAGTTCTGCCCTTTTGTTGCCAAAAAGGAAAAGATTGCACCTCTGCTGCAGTCCCTGTGTCTGTACCCTTCCAGTATCCACCACCGACTCCGTTAGCTGCCATCAACCCCGTCCCGAGCTAAGGGGGACACAAAGCAGCTCTCACCTCCTCGTTGTCTTCATCAGGGCTCGCCTTCAGAGCGCCGATATCCACTTCACGCCAGCTGCAACACACAAAGTCAGACCGTCAGACCGCAGTCAGGCACGGGCACGGCTGAGCACGTGCCCAGAACACCCCCCACAACCTTCTGTGGGAGAACAGACACAACCCTGGCACAGAGAAACACATCCGGGCTCAGCTTTAGCCACATTTATCTACCCAAATCCACCCCCCGTGGTACCAGACAACAGTTTCTCCATTTCCTGCGTTCGCCTGACCCATTCTGAGCAAGTTTTTCCATAGGAAGGGGGCGGTTTGTGCACACTGAGTGCCCACGCAGGACATTTGTCCTTCCTCAGTGGGCTGAGCCATGGGCAACGCTGCTCCTGGCGCGCTCCCGCTGCAGCCCCTCCTCGCTGCCCCTGCCCAGCTCCTGGCGCTGCTCTGGCAGCGTGGCCGGAGCCTGCGGGGGCAGAGGAAGCAGAGCAGATGCTGCAGCATTTCCTCCTCTTCCTCTGGCCCAGCAACAGGCTTCATTCAAGATCATCTGAGCAGGGGCTGACAGCTCACCTCCTCGCACTCAGCTCGGGCACAGACTCCCAGTTCCCACGGCTGCCTCTGCTCCTGGCCACAGCCACCCTCAGCATCAGCCCCCCCAACCCCAGGGGGCCTGGGCACACCTGGGTGCATGGAAAGCACCAGGAAGCACCCGGACCTTCAGCTCACTGCAATCAGGAGCTTTGTAGAGGGAAAGAAAACAACCAGAATGACCTTGGGTTGTTTGGGGAGATGTGAGCAGCGCAGGCGGCTTTCCTGCACCATGGATGCTGAGCCAACGCAGCCCTACCTCAGCCCAAAGTCTGCTTCAGTGAAATGAGCCAAAGTTTTCCAAATTTTCTCTTCCTCTCAAGGAGGAAGGAAGCCCCTTCCCTCACCAGCCACTGGAGCAAGCCCTAGGCTTAATTTGAGGCCTGAGAGCTGCGTGGTGAAAGCAGGCAGACCCCCTGAGCTGGGGCTGGGGCACGTACCTGGGTGTGAGGATCTCTTTGTACTGCAGCTTCTCCACACGCGTTGTTGCAGCGACAGACATGGGGATGACAATGTTGTTAATATCAAAGGAGCTCTCCCCTCTCCTCCTCCTTGGCTGCTGGAACGAAAGGACAATAACAACTTGAGAGAGGGCTGCAGGTTTCGCCGCGTTAAACCATTGACACAAAAAGGACGTGGCCTCACAGGACATGGTCTTGTGCGACCGACAGACCCCAAAGCCAACAGCAATTTGTGTGGGAACAGAATTTGCCTACCGCCTGCTGGAAGCCCTCCTTCCCCATGGGCACAGGGTGACCAAAGCCCTTGGTTTGGAAGGCACGAACAAGGACGAGGCTGCGGTGGCCCCGCGGGCACTGCAGCGAGGTGAGCAGGGGCTGCTGAGCTCCAGCCACCATCTCCACCCTGCTGCCACCACGACATTGATCCGGCTGAAAAGCCAAGCCAGCAAAAGATGAAGCAAGGTCTCCTTTACTACAATCTTACTGCTTTGATACAATCCTATTCCCTCCTGCCTGTGCAAAGGGGGCAGTGAGACCACGGGGGCAGAGGGAAGGACCACGCGTCTGGACCACAGCCCCGTTCCTCGGGGCACTGCAGGGACCTGCCAGGAGATGCTGTGGCAAAGCAGGAATGGGAAGCAGGCAGACAGCAGCAGTTCATCTCGGGTTTTGACAGCTGTACCGAGAACCTAACAGCTTCCATCTGCATCGTACTTCTGACTGGAATAGCTTTTCCAAGACAGAAATAAGCTACACACTTAGCTATTTAAACCGGGCTGAACGCTGGGTGCCCTCCTACCATCTGTCTATCCCAAAACCTCCCCCAGACCTGTGACAGCAGCGCTGCCGGCACAGCGACACGAACCTTCCCCATCAGCTCGGGGTGCTGCCTCCCTGACGAAGCCACCTGCACCTTACCTGTGCCCCCTCTGATCCCTGTGGCTTTTTGGACAAAACCACATGGGAGCTCAAGTGCAAGGGACCCGCTGCGGGTGCTGGATGAGGATTCAAATGGGTGGGCAGCAGCCATCGCCCTGGTTCAGGTTCCTCGCCCTGTTTTTCAGCATGTTCCTGGTTTTCGGGTGGTATTTGGGGGTGCTCTGAGCTGTGCGCACAGCCCCTGGGAGCCAAAGCCCAAAGCTGGGTGCACCCAGCAGGCCGGGCAGGCTGTGCTGCACGGGGGGGCTCTGGTTGGGTCACAACACACCCAGATGGGGCAAGGACGTCCTTTTTTACATCTGTTCCCTGATCCGAGAAGAACAGCAGCCCTTCCCCATGCGGAATCCTATGACCAGATGCCTTTGTGTCCCCAAGCAGCAGTGTTCCTGTATTACGCTCGGAGCTCAGCCCACACTCGCTGACAGCACTTCGCTGAGCTGCCTCAATCAAATTTGTATCGGATTTGGTAAAACACAACAAAGAGCAGCATTTCTGAAGCAGAATATGCTGGGGAACCACAGAAGAAAATGAAGACTACGGGCAAGACTGCACAGCCCCGCTGCCCCACGGAGAGGCAGGGTGCAGCACGCTGCACCTCTCACACACACAGCTCCCCGTTCAATCCAGCTCGTTCCACCTCCCCTAAGGAACAACTCTGGGGGCACTGATTTCATGGCAAGGTTCTGCATGCTGGTAGTTACTGCAAAACCATTAAACCAGACCCAAACCTTGGCCTGCCTTACAGTAACTCATGCATACACCGATAGCTTCGGGCTTTTGGAAGAGCACAGGAGGCTTTCTGGGACCGGGAAGAGTTGCTGGACTTTGGTGATCAGCAGATTTGTTGGATTTGTCATCTGTTTTCAGAATCGACACTCCACTGAGATTGAATGGGGAAGCCTGTAAGTCAAAGCTGCAGCCTCAGCTCGTCTGCAGGCTGCAAGAGACAGACTTTATAAATCCTAATTTCAACACGAACAGGCACAGCCATGAATGCAAAAAAAAAAACACCCACCAACAACCATTTCTCCAAAACAAATATAGATTCTGCTTACCACATTTGTTTAATTCTCCAATCTATACTACAGAATCAAAATCTGCCAGTGCTACGAACCGGGAAGAGTCTCGGCAAGGAAGGAAAGGAGTTTTAGGAACCAGCTGCCAGGATGCACCATTAACAGCCTGCCCAGTCCGCTCGGGGTGGCGCAGGGATACCTGGCAGGGCTTCCCCTCGCCCTTCAGTGGACATTTTTGAGGGCATCATTTCAGCTGGGAGGCTGTCAGCACCGCTCAGCAACCTCGCTTTTCAGAAGGGGTTTATGAAAAAGCAGCAAGAGAAGAGGAAAAGCAAGCCCAAAAGAAGCACACGAAGCAGAGAGAGGTGGCATCCTGAGACACTACAGCTGCTGGGAAGAGCTGTCCCCTTCCCAAAACACCCAGAGCATTCTAGCAAATGCTACCATTGCTGGCTGGGTTCTTCGGCCACCCCGAGCTGGCATCATTGATGACACAGCTGATGACGCAACAGCAAACGTGTGTTGGGCAGGAACCCAGCTGGGAGCTGGCGGAGCTCGGAGCAAGGACCAGGGCACGCGGTGGGCTCTGAGCCAGCAGGGACAGACGCCTCCCACCTGCCCCACGCCCAGCCTGGGCTGCACCACAGTGAGGGGCCAGGGGCTTCCCTGGGCCACCTTCAGAGCTCAGAGCAGGATGGAGCTGGGGTCCTGCTCACTGATGGCTTTCAGGCACCGCTCCATGAAGGTCCCAAATCCCGTTATCCTTTTGGGAGGCTGAGCAGATCTCAGAGGGCAATTTGAGTTAAGCAACTGCTGAAACCTGTGTCCAAGTGCAAGCTGAGGTCCCAGCCAGCACTGCTCTGCCCCAGCCCCATTTCCAACCCAGCACACACCGAACAGGCCATGAAGGGGAAGACATCGCAGTGGAAGCACTGCTGGAGCAGCAGCAACACGCTGCTGGTGCTCAGCTCTTCTACTCTTTTTTTTCCTGGCATCCACAGACAACTTCAGAAACCAAAATCCGGATGTGGAGCAAAGCCAGGGAACTACTGGGAACAGGAACATTTACCAGCAGCTACTGAACTAGCAGTGAACCTCTAATTGCAGCTGACTGGCTCTCTGCACAGCCAAAGTCAATCCAGAAACGCAGCAAACCCAAAGCCAGAGCAGAAAAAGGGCCGGCGATCCCACCATCAGCCGAAGCAGCGGGTCCAGCGAGGTCAGAGGAACACCGAGCCCTCAAGTCTAGGTGGAAGAGCTCGAAGGCTGAGCCACGCCGTGGTGGAGAGGAGCTCAGAAGCCCCTCCAGCCAGGCAGCAGATACTTACGGCTGCGTTGGAGGTGCCCTGTGAGCTCGTGCTGGCAGGGGCAGAGCCTTCCGAGGAGGTGGACAGTTGCCGTGCGATAGGGCTGTGAGGGGCAGGGGTCGCAGCCGCCGACAAGTAGCTCGGGCCACCGACGTCCGCGTGATGCTTCAACACTGCACGGGGAGGGAAGGAGAAAAGAGAGAGAGAGGGAGATGTTAGCCACAAAAGGCCGGGGGGCTGGGGGCAGAGAGAAGGACCGTCTGCACCAGAAATGGCCGGTGCTGAGGAGCACTGCAGGAAAGAGAAGCGTCTTCTGACCGCAGCTGCCAGCTCGCCAGGCCCTGCGGGATGAAGCAGTTAGAGCACACGAGGCGTCGCTGCGGTGGTGACAAGGCCCAGAAGCAGTGCGTTCCCCCCTTCTCCGAGGCCGAAGGGGGAGAGAGAGGCTGGGTATGCAGCAAAGCCCAAGCTCCCCCCGAGAGACCTGGCCGTGGGAGCCTACCTTCACTCCTCTCAGATGAGCAGTCTCGCAATCGCTTTTTGTCATAGGCAGGAGGCTGGACAAGCGAGCGCTCTGGCGCTCTCTCGGCCTTGGACACGGCCGTAAAATCGTCTAAAGCCGGCCTGTGTGCCTTGTCTGGTTGGATTTTTTGATGTGAGCGCTCTGAGGAGGGGAACAGAGAAAGAGCTATGAAACGCCAGTTTTCACCTCTCTTTCTGTCGGCACAGGAGGCTCGGGCAGGACGGAGCAGCTCCCTGAATCCAGCCAGGTCGGGCTCAGCACCGTCCCGGCCCCGGGCAGCTGCGCTGAGCTGAGCGTTGGTGCTGCCCGTGCTGGGAGAGCTGCGTGAGCACAGCCTCAGGCTGGGCGAGGAGGGGTCCCTATGAACCAAGACCACCTTAGCATCCTGCACAGGATTCACCTTCAGCCCTGGCCTCATCCCCAAGGGCTCCGTTTGCAGGGCATCCTCCTCTCTCCTCCCAAACTGCACTGCTTTTGGGTACGAGACCAGGGCGGTGTTTGTGCACGCGGCGGGGACGAGGAGGGGGCCACTTACTGGCTGCAGTGAAGAAGGAGTTCACCAGCTTGTGGCGGTCCTTGCGAATAGGGTCGGACAGGCTGCTGGTAGGCATGGGGGCTCTGTGCTTGAGCGAGAGCTTTTTGGGAGCTTTGATTTTCTCGTAGGGTTTGTTCTGCCACTGGGATTTCAACATGCTCTGGAAGTGCAGGCTCGTCGGCACGTCTGCAGGAGGACACGAAACACAAAACACGGCGCTCACGTTAGCCAAATGATGCCCCAGAAACACCACCACTGCCCCCCAGTCCCCAAAAAACACAGCAGGCTTTCGCTGCACGGCCCGGGTTGCCTTCCTCGTGCTCACGGAGGACCTGCAACGTTAGGACCCAGCTTTTCCAACCTGCAGCTCTTGGAGAGGAGCACGTTACTGCTTTCACAGCCCAAGTACATCCTGGCAGGGGAACGAGACCTTTGTCAGGAAAGCCACGTGTCTCCACCACTAGCAGGCACCTCGTGTGCCCACGTTTTGTTCTGCTATCTCAGATCTGACTTCCAAGAAGCCCAGTTATCTCAGCACATCAAATCTAGAGAAGTACAGGCTGGAAGAGAGGAATTCAGCTTAAATCCTCCATTTCAGGTCAGCCCCAAAGCCAACCGAGCGCTGTGTGAAGTTAATCTGCCTGATGGGGCATCTGAACCACCTAACGAAGGCTGCGCTACGCCAGGACACTCCGGAGGCTCCGGGTGAAGGCAGCCACGCCGGGGCTCTCCCCAGGCAGGGGCTGGGTCACTCAGCCACCCACGAGCACAGCAGGCTCCACTGATCCTCAGCACACCCCCACGGCCCCCTCTTTGCCCCTAATCCTCTTGCCCAGCACCCCGAGCACCTGGCCCCACGTCGTCCTGCCTGCTCACAGCCAGCATGTGCTGTGCAGCCGGCAGACGCTGCTTCTGCCCACATTTCTCAGGCTTCGTTTCACCCCAATCCCACGCACATGTGCGCCGCTGACCTTAGCTGAAGGATGGGAGCTAATGAGATTATTCAGTGCTGTGCTCGGGCGGATAGCCTGAGCCGTACGGTAGTCTACAAACACCACTAGGTGGACCAGGAGGCTCCCTCAGCCTCAGGAGTGCCACAAATAAACCTTCCTTTCACACCCAGAGCTTCAAACCTCCCATCTGATCACCAAACGCTGGTGCTGTGCATCCCTCTGCCGGGCCCCAGCTCTCTTCTGTGCGCCCAGGGGCCAAAATCCCAGCCTGGAAAAGCATTAAAACCTTTCAGGTTAACAAATTCACATCTCGGTAGTTCTCTTATCTTCTCCAACCACCCCTAAGATCTCTGTATATCAGCACGAGGTTTGGCATCCCACCCATCGCTCTCCTTCTGAGCTGTCCTGACAGCTCAGTGCTGGCTCCGGCTGCTGAAACCAGGAGCGAGAAGCACGGAGATGAGCACGAGCAGTAAAACATCCCTCCCCTAGGTCTCAACGCAACATTTTCAGGGGGATTTTGAAGCAACCCTGCTCGGAGATGAACCTTCCCAGGCCCTGCAGCAGGAATAAAGCTCCCTGCGAGGCCTACAGAGGGGACACGGCAGTGCTCACGAGCTGCCCTGCGATTTGGGAAGTCCATCTCGATAACCTCAGAGGGCAACCTGAAGGGATTGAAGCCCTGCCGATAGGCTCGATGGCTGATATTTGAACCCCTTCACCATTTCCCAATAGGTCCAGGGACTGGAAAGCCCCAGCAGAGCTGGGACAGGCAAACAGGACAGCGGGAGCTGGCAGAGCTCGGGCTGGAGCCCGCTGTTATTAATAGGGGGAACCTGACCCTCAGGAAAAAGCCAGGACAGCTGCGTTTAACAGGCTTTGACAGCTACAGCTCTGGTTTGGCCCCATCTGTTTGGGAAGGAGAGGTGATCACGGTGTGACAGCAGCTCTTTGGCCACCACTGCTGTGTGCAGAGACACGTCCCGAAGAGAAGAGAGGGCTCAAACCCTTTGATTATGCAGCCAGCAAGGTTCCAGAGCAGGATGCTGCAGCCTTTGGGAAAATGGCCTCTTTGCCAACCTTTTGCTTTCTCCTGGAAATTCACTCCCTCCACAGCAGCTCACATGTCTGTGGCAGGACGGGCCAGGTTGGGAGGGAGGAGAAAAAGGAAGGCAAAGCAGAAAAATGAGTAATCTGCTGTGTTTTTTCCTCTGCCCTGCCGCCAGTGCTGGTTGCAGCGGAGCCCGCGCAGCGCCGGCGCCGCTCCTCCTGCAGCGCGCTGCAGCCTGCCCAAGGACCGGCAGATGGCAACCGCGCCGAGCCCGCGCGCCGCGGCTCCCATCCTTCCCACCAAGGTTATTACATCATCTGAAAATTCCCAGCTAGAAATCAGCCGAAGCAGAGAGAAAAAAAAAAAAAAAGAGCAAAGGGAAGGGGAAAAAGCGCTCGCAGAGCGGGTTAAAAGGCACCGAGCCTCCCCGCCCGCCTGCCTGCCAGGAGAATGAAAGGAGCTTTTTCCTCCTGCAGTGCTCCTGGAGGTTTTGCCCTTGGCAAACTGCACCGGAGAGCCCTGGCTGCTGGAGGAGCCCCAGGGACATGGGCTCAAAGCAAAAGGCAGCACATGCTCCCAGCTCGTCGGACCGATTGCTCTCCGGGTGAGCCCCCAAAATCCACACGCGGGAGCGCCGGCAGCAAACAGCGCTGCCACTTGGCGGGGAGACAACTTCAGGCTGAGCGCTTCCCTTGCTTTGCTGTGTGCCTCGCTGGGAAGGTACCCCCAGCCCCAAAAAGCAACCCTAGCAAAACTCTACGAGGCACTAGGGAATAATCCAAGTGACTCCATCCCCGGCTCCGGGTGGGGGGCAGAGGAGGTGCTTCTGTGCAGACCCCTGAAGCTTTAAACACCCTAGTTTTAAACACAAAGTTTTTAATCTCATGCATGAAGCCAGAAGAGATCTTTCATCATGTGAGCTGGCTGCGGCTGACCCTAATAAAATGGATGAGGCTCTGCTGGTGGCCGTGATGCAATGGTTTGTAACAGGGCTGCTCGCCGCCCCACGGGGTGTCACATCCAGCACTCCGGGCAGAGGATTACTGGTGCTGCGCCGCAGGAGGTCAGCACATTCAATTCCTGTAGCATTCCTTAACACAGGGATGTTTCTTAAGGATGGGTGGGGATTTAGTTTTTAAAAATAGCCCAAATTTGTTTTTTTAAGTCTGCTTTAAACACAGGGCTCCTGAAAGATGCCAGATTAATTGTTCCCAGACATGCCATGCATTTCCTACTGTTGCACAAAGTTTGCACAAAGCTGGAATTTAGCTCTGCGCACACCAGCCCCGTGTCTTAACCCAGACCAAGCACTTCTCATCACCAGCAGCAGGAGCGTGCAGCTCCCTCCGTGCGGTGCCAGCGGTGTCTTACACCCCGAGCCTCTCCTAGCAAGCAAAGCGACTGCTGTGACGTTTAATTCCTGGCTCTCCTGATAGAAGTGCCAGTTTGCAGCCCTGTATTCTGGGATCAGAGGGAAAAGATGACAGGAGGACACCAATTTCCTGCAGGGCAGTTGTTTTTGGTCAAAGCAGTAGCTTGTTTTTAAGTCGGGAGCTTAGGAAGCAGAAGACCCTGGAAACTACAACTACCACAGCGCTGGGAGAAGTCCCCACGCACCGAGTGTGAATGCCCCACAGCCAGGGGTGGTGAATTACTCCTCTCAACGATGACTAACCTTGAAACCAGAACGCAGGGAAATGAGCATCCTAATGGGAACATCCCTTCTTGTACCCTCTGACCCAGCTCAGCTCATTTACAATTCCATACAAGGTCAAAGAAGTTTTCTGTGACTTCAACCAATCCACAAGTAATTTTACACAGATGAATAAATTCTGCAGAAGCCAATATTTCTCAACTGGTTTGTAATGACACCAGCCCGAGGGCCAGGTCCCAGCATGGACTCGCAGGCTCCAGTAAGCGCTCTGCCCCTAAAACCACTTGCAGACGAAGGAGCTCGGTCTTAACAGCGCCCAGCAGCTCTGCGATTCCTCGGGGTGAAGCCCTGCACATCCCACGTCTCCCATTTCGGGCCCCGGTTGTCCTGTGGGTGCCGTGCTTACCATCTGGGAATGATAGAACAGGATGGATGCAGGAGTCCAGCTGGGAGAGGCGCTCCAGCAGAGGGGCATCGTACTGGATTTCCAGAGTCGTCGAGCTCCGGGTGCCACACAGAGCGCACGAGGGGTTCACGTCGCAGCTACATCGCACCAGGCTGTTACGGTGGACCTGGGAAGGGGACAGGAATTCAGACTATCAGAGGTCATGTTTCTAAGGGCTCTGTTCACACGTTCCCCCTTGACAGCTCATGAAAAAAGTCCTCAAGGCTCAAGGTTTTTTGTAACACCCTGCAGAAAACCCACTGGCTTAGCCCAGACTCGGACGGACACTTTTACAAACCTGAGAACTGCAACTCTCCTGCACAGCTGAACATCTAGTAGGTTTGATTAAAAGAGTTTATCTATGTTGAAGAACTCATTTAGAAAACCATGAGGCAGCAGAATTTCATTGTCAGAGAGGAAAAACGCCTTTTTCTAGTTCAGACAAGTCAGAGAGCCATCGTTACGCCAAGAGCTGGCACCTACAGGGATGTCTTTACGGAGTGAGGAGTTTTTCCTCTTGTTTTTTAACCAAGACAGACTTCCAATTCAGATTTATAGACCTCAGACTTCCTTTCCATGAAACCACCATGGCACGGATGCACAACTGGATGTAAAACCCATACAGAGACAGTTACCAATGAGTCCCTGTCAGAATGTAAGGATGCTTCAAATTGGATCCTGTAAAAGCCCGGTCTGAGTCTAGCATTATTCAAATAATTTCCACTAATGACTTGAATGATGGAAGAGAGAATATCCTGAAGGCTCTGAAGGGCTGCGAGCACCTTGAAGGAAAGAGCTGCAATCCCAGGCACGGTTACAAATTAGAGAAGTGATCTCAAATAAATCAAACCCAACTCACTACGGGCAAAAGCACCAGGCAGGCACTGCAGCGACCCGTGACGAGGAAGAAGAGCCAAGCGAGCAGCAGCTCTGCCCAGAGGAGCTCGTGGTGGTTATGGATCAGAAAACGAGCATGAATCAGCAGTGTCGTACCATTACTGAGAATTAACACCCCACGGGGCTTTACAAACAGGATGGTTCTGCGAGTGAGGTAATCCTGCCTCTGCTCGGCGTTACTCATGGGCGAGCTGGAGGGCTGCGCCCAGTTCTGGGTGCACATTTCACGAAATGCATGCACCAAATGGAGGGAAACCAGAAGAAAAACAACAACAAAAAGACAAAAAGATCCAAGAGCCACGTCCTGTGTGGAGGAACAGAGTGGCCTGGGTTTGTGTAGTGCACAGATGACGACATTAAGAATTACCACAATAATTTGCAAACTATCAGGAAAATTGCTGGAACGAGGCGTGGAGCTGACCAGTTTCCAGCAGGATTTGGACTACTGGTAGTATCTTTATTCAGTCCTGTTCCACAAGACTGATCCCGTTCCCAATCCATGCAGGCTACTGAGCCCCTCCCCTTTAAGCCTCTCTTCTTTTCTACAAGCCATCTCCTCACTTGAAGAATATCTTCTCTTGAATATCTGGAAGAGCCCACACAAATCCTTTGCTACCTAGCACTTCTTCCACTCCTTGGAGCTGCTCTTCTGAACCAGCTCTGATTATCAAATGTAGTAGATGAATGCAGTCAAGAGCTAACTCAGAATTAACAGACCTTCCTTGAACAGCAAGTACACAAGTCAGCACTACCTATGGGATGGTAGACTGCTTGTCAGCTTCAAAACACTGAAAATCTCACAAGCAGTCACTGCAGAGGTCCACCAGAAATACCCCAGGTTAACTGGTTAATCTTTTGCTGTTTTAAGCTAACTCAGCTGGCCAAGAATCTGTTTTGCTCAGCAGAAGGATGCTTTTTGGGCTTTCTCTTTTTAAACTCTAGCTCCTGCAGAGTGAAACCCCCTGAAACCTCGTGGTAATGAAGTTTGACTTGAAACACTGACTCAAAGGTAAGTGAATTTGAGCCATCTATGGTTCTGCAATCATAAGAGCACAAATGCACAGAAAAATGTCCTTATTCCCTCAATTTCTTACCATCTATCCTCCAACTGACAGTTTATGGCATTCCTAGGGGAGGTCAAAAATGAATGAAGCATGGCCTCTCCTCACACAGGGTGCTCAGGGAATAAACTGCATTTCCACTGAACTGAATCCTGCATATGGGCAAGGGAGGACTATGCAGAGAAGAGTACAAAATTAAAAAAAAATAAGGAAAGGAACAGAATCACAACATTCAGTGATTTCCAAACGTAAGTAGCAGAAGGGAGCAGGGTCACTTCTGCAGGCCTTTTGCAAGACATCCCCTGTACACCTGGGCAGACAGATGCAGTTTTCCTCAAAGCAAGCAGCAGCAAGTTCTTGGTCTGTGTTAATTCCTGTGCTCAGGGTGAAGGTTTCCTGATACCTGACTTTCCAAAGGTTCACTTAACTGCTGAGGCTTTACCACATTAAACTACCCAGCCTGAAGTTTACCTTAGGCTGGTTCGTTTTAGAAAAGAAGGCCTCATGTCAGAATTCAGCATTTCCCCTCCACAGTGACAGCTAACAGAAGTCTCCATCAATTAAGAGCTTCTCCTCTTCGTGTAAATAGTAAAAGCAGTGGGCCAACACATCAGGAGCTTACCAGGACCTTTTGCTATGCAGCAAAGGAGAAAAACAAAAAAAAGGACAGTACTAACCTTTTTGGAAAGGGGCATAATGCTGCTAGGTCGAACAAGCCGTCGCTTCTTACAGCTCAGTACTGGGCGAGTGCGAGCTGCTACACACGTTCCATCAGATGCAGAAACCATGTTCAGTCGTTGCTTTTTATGCAAGAGCTCCTCAGCTTCCTGGCCATCTCCCTGAGCGTGTTCTGCCAGGCCAGGCTGAAGACTGCCCAAGAAGAGAGGAGAGGAAGAAAGACGAGCGTTATTCGTTCAGCCATCCCCCATGACCCAGCAGTACCAGACAGGGTCGAGATTCAGACCTTAGCAGGGTTAAAAGCACTGCAGTTTCACAAGGCAGTAGTTTTATTAAGCCAGCTCAAATTTCTGCTTTTGCTTTGGTCACTTTCCACATTCTCTCCCACCTCTCAACCTTTGACCAAAAAGCTTTGGAAGTTCTGAACAAAAAGCAGTTCTTAAAGCCAGGCATGGAACAAGCTCCCCAAAAGCCACTCTCGCCACAAACAGCTTTAATCCTAGAATTCACCCTGCCCCAGAATTACAGTTCAGGGTATCTTAAGCCTACAGGTCCTAGTGAGTTTAGGTGCAAGAGAGCGCAAGGCAGAGACCTTGCAATTTTCTAGTAAAAATAATAAGCCTAGATGTAAACTTGATTCTGATGCGTACTCGGGAACTGTACCTCTAACAACTCTCTGCACCTTTCTGGTGTCACTGCTGTGCTGCTCCTCACCTTTCTGTTTCACACACAAAGGAGTTTCCTGTCCGCGTGCAGTAACCCTACCCTGCCGTGGCATCAATACACCACGCCACGCACCAAATACCAGAGCAGCTCCCCAGCTTTTCATGTATATTTCACAAGTGCTTCATTTCTAAAAATGCAAAACATGAAAGCCCTGCAGTCTAATGCTCTGTAGTTCAAAGGCTACGGGCATATAAAGGGCCCTGTCGTAGCCTGCAGCGTTTCAGCTGTAGCGATGAGTTGGTCAATCAGGATTTCTGTGCTGGCTCACGCTGCAGCATCCTGCCCAAGGTACTAAGCAAGGGCAAAGGTGCTGGCAGCGCTTCTCTAGCCACTACAGAACTTAGGGTTCAACCCTGAAATCATCCTGTAGCACAGGAGAACTTCTGTCGCTTGTTTGCATTTATGCACTTAAAAGATTTTCTTAACAAAAACAACCTGGAGAAACAAAGGATTTAGAGAATCCCATTCCCAAGGAAATCAATGGGATTTGGGTTCCTCTGCATCTTCAGAAAAGCAGGCCAATGGTTTACAGATTTCTGCAAGCTAATTGCAAGCAGGCCTCGAGTATCTTTGAATCACCCAATTTGCAAGTGTATTAAAAATACCCATAAAGGAACAGTTTTGAACATGCTCACTGCACAGTTGCCTGCAGGGCTTGCTCATGTAAACACAGCTCAGTTCAATACCATTTTCAGAAAAACAATGCAGCATAAAACCTCAAGCAAGAGATCTCCTCCAACGCTGTTTCCGAGCACGATCTAGTACCAAACATTTTTTTTTTTCAAAAAGAAACCATTCATACCATTACCCACCCAATTACTACCAACCAGCACATTACAGGGCTGCTTTGCAATCATAAAAACCAGACTCCATCCGTAACACACGGGCAGCTTACGTGTTAATAACTCCATTGACGGGTCTCGGTGCTCCACAGGGCTTGGCGGGATGGGATTCAGGAGTACTTGAAGCAGAAATCCCCGAGTTCTCTAGTGGCTGGGATCCAGAAACACTCTACAGAAGGATGAGAAAAAAAAAAGATAAATTAATGTTTAGAAATATTCTTAAGTAGCTACAGCTCTTATTGCTAGTTTCGAGCTGAGGTTTCTGCACTGTAGCTACGGGCTTCTGAGCAGAACTTCAAACCAGGGATTTAGGAGTCAGTGTGAACAGGAGACCAGGGGTGTAAGGACTTTGTGGGGAGCAGCTCTGGCAAGAGGATGGATCCACAACGGCGCTTTCCAGGTGAGAAACAAAGGCTCCAAATTCCCCTCGGGCAACCGCTATAGAGCATGAAAGACTTGGGCTGAGGTTTTTCAGGAGATTTTAGCATTTTGTGTTGAGGTGCAGAGAAGTTCCTAACCACCTGCACAGCTCGCAGGCTGCTTCTCGTGTCGGACGGCGTGCTGCAAGCCACGGAGCTGCAAGCGCCTGCCTCAGCATTTTGGGGGAAAACGGGCGGCAAGGAGAGCGGACTCGGACAAGTCAATTTGCATTTTAACTCAATACCTGTGCCAGCACGGTCCGAAGAGCACTCTGCAAGATCTTTTAAATTAAAATGCACCCAGGCTGTGGTTTTGGGGTGTAAGCGGGCCAACTCTTTCAAAGTGCCGGATACACACAAAGCTGGAAACACCTCCGTGGAGAGGGAAGCAAGTACGGGCTAAGCTGAAGACCTCCTCTCCCTCCTGCCTTGCGTGTGAGAAGCAGACAAACCCTCTCAAGCTACAACGAGCTGCAGCTCCTGCACGGCTCCAGCACGGAAATATCCAATATGGCAAAGCTCGTGCTGGCCTAAAAGTGGCAAAAGAGGGGGGGCTGTCGCCGTCACCTCCCTGCACACGCTGGCTTTGTGCCTCCTGCCGTAGCATCCCCGCTCTCCACTGGTGCCGGTGAAGCCTGGCACATCCTTGCCCTGCCACGAGGCTCCCCCAAACCCATCCTCACAGCCCTGTCTTCTACTTTCAGCCACGCTCCTCCTCTTCCCCGGGGTTAACCCTGCTTTCTTCCCTCGTGCAGCACTTCCCAAACTCGCTGCCAATGTCTCTCCAGCTGGGCTTTCCCCTCTGTGCACCCAAGGGCGGTGGTGCATTTCAAGCACTAATAAAAAAGACAAAAGGCAAAGGGCTGATTTATCTATCCGGGTGTCCAGGCAGCCACCCTGCCCGTCCCATGCTCCTTCTCAGAAGCATTGGTACTGGCCTCGATTAAATAAACCTTCCCTGCAATCACTCCTCAACCCCTCCAACAACCCACATCGGGTTTCAGCGGTGCTGGGCCACGCGGAGCCCAGCAGAGACCTGGCTGAGCCGGGGCAGAGCCGTTTCTGACGAGGCACAGAACTTCTGCCTGCTGCCTGTTTGAGGAACTTGGCTGGCTTTTCTGCACTTCTGCTAAAAAAACACACACCACATTTCTCCTGTCCGGGCTGATGGGCTCGTCTGGTATTCGGTTGCCCCAGGCACGGGTCGGACGGGGCTGGGAGCTTTACGCAAGCTGAAGGCTGCACCCCGAGGAGGTGAAGCGAGGAGGTGAAGCGGGGCGAGAGCCGTTCCCCTCGGCTCAGAGCTGTGGCCAGCCCGTGCCATCACCCGACACCTCCGCCGGAGGCAGGGCCGGCGCGCGGGAGGGCGGGTGCACATGACTCATGAGCTCTTTTGAAACAGGGCTATTTATTTTCTCCTCCAGGAAGGGCCTTAAAGGAGGAAGCTCTTCTCCAGCGCGGTCTCTGGCTTGGTTATTTGAGATAGAAATAAGGGGCGAGCCGCCTCCTGCAGAGGAGCTGCAAAGTGTCAGGGCAAAGTCCCTTTTATCAGTCACACCGCAGGCTCTCCCTATCGCACTGGACATGGGCGTTCCCTAACCGGGCTCTTGCACGACCAGCTCCAAGCACGGAGATCTCCAGCCTTCAGACTCTGTCCCCAGCTATCCCTGGCCGCACCTCCCTGTGCCGCGCGCTTCTGCGGGGCAGCCAGGCTGGGATCTTCACAGCAGGACCACGGCGATGCTCCACGCTGAGCTTTTCTCCAGGTTCTGGGGCTGGAAGTCCAGGTCTTTGGGATGCCTGGAGCTTTTAGGACGGTCAGACACAGCTTTATGCTGCTGCTGGCTGCACGTGAAACCAGGAGCCTGCAGAGCACCTCTCCCAGCAGCACAGGATCCACTCCGTGAGCGTGTGCTGGGAGGGGGGTAGCCATGACCCAGGACCAGAAATGTCCCTCACATTCCCAAAAACACAAGTTCAGACCCTCACCTATTACTAGACACAGCCCCCAGTGCATGACAAAGTCCTAACAAGACATCCATCAGTATCTTCTCTCATGTATTATTAAAATTTCAACTGTGTCCTCTTGCTAGCAAGTCCAGCAACGAACAGGTATCAGCGCTGAGTTATTTCTTCAGGGCTTCACATTATTCCCATCTTCAGGCAAAAACATTTAATGACCCTGGGCTTCCAGTTCTAAAGTGGAAGTTGGCAACGGACCTTTCTAAGCCTGCTCTTTAAAGCCTTTCCCTCGCCGCTGCTATGATTAATTCCTCTAGGGATTATCAGCCACGTCCTACAGATCGAGCTGGTGCCCAAGGACACACATCCTGGATTCAGGTTGGCCGAAGGAGGTCCCAGGGGTGGATGAGACCCAAAGGTGAAGAACTGGGCATGAGATGGGAGGTATTCCCTCCCCTAACCCTGCACTGCAGACCTCCTCTGCTCTCCGAACCTGAACAAAAGAAAAATCTAATTGTAAGCAGCCCGAGGAGTGCCAAAACGATAAGCAGCTCTCCAGCAGAGGCCTGAGCTACCCTTCCAGTGAGTGTCCTAATGCACCAGGAATGGTCTCTGGGCTAATCGCTGGCTCTGAGCAGATCAAGGCTCTGACTCAACACCCCACCCTTATGAGCAAGTCTCATTAGGCACAAACCCTCCTGCAGGAGGGCGTAAAAGCTGGGTGCCTGCAGGCAGCCTTTCTGCTGGCTGACGCCTCCAGCCCCGCTGGAGCAGCGGGCAGCTGGGTGCCACGCACACCCACCAGCAGCCACGTGTGCAGGGGGAGGAAGAGTCCATTTCGGGAGCAGGCACCCTCCGAGGAGCAAGGACGGCTGCAGAAGTTGCTGCAAGAAGGTGCCAGGCGTTAGCTACTACTGCTTTACTTTGTAGTAACTAAGCCTGCTACACGCAGATGTTCTGCGCTGCTCTTGGTACCTGTTCCTCGTGTCACTGCTACCTCCAAGATCTGCAAGAGGTCTGATCTCCGTAGTGCTACTGCTCCAGCAATAAAAATCCCTGTCTGAACAGCTTCTGTCCCAGGGAAAGGGATGAGAAAGGGGACAAAGCAGGGAATGAGTGAATGGCAATAGCGAGGTGGCTGAGCACCAAAAGTGCTGCCTGAGCAAGCATTTTCTTTCCTCTGTACCAAATCTGTGGATGTTTTCTATTCTGTACACACAGAGATGTACATCTCTGGACATTTTCTATTCTATCCATATAGAGATGCCTAAGACAACCTGAAAAAGGGCAGCGTGGTGATTTTAAGTATTATGGACAATGTCTTGAATCTGTAGGGACAAAGTCAGAAGGGACACAGTGCTTCCATCTACAGATTCCAGGTTGAAAATATACCCGTATCATTGGATAAACATCCTGATTTAGACAGATAAGAAAGAAAATTTTCTTCCTTATCATTGTTAAATTTGATTATTTGTCTCTGTTATCAGCCTATTTACAGGTCAGCTCCCAACCAGCAGCCAATCCAGCAGCGCAGGAGCCTGCTATTTCCGAGGAGAACCGGAGCACGCTGTCCCAGCCTTTGTTTATTATTCCCTGAGTGCTTTTTGGGTTAAAGCGTGGACGGGGGGAGGGATGACAGACGGACATCACTGTTCAAAACCAGACGCTGCGTAATGCTTCTGCTTCAATCATGATCTGTGGCGGCCCTGCCATCGCCGCTCTGCAGCCTCCTGTTGCTCTTGCGGCGCGGCTCCGTTTCCATCCGAAGCGCCATCGGTCCTGAGCACAACCTGCTCGCTGCACCAATTATACCGCAGAGTTTTGGGGCTGAGCTAATCTGCTAATTAAAGCCTTAAATTCCAAACACACAGCTGAAAGGCAACGTTAAGCAAGGGGACATTTCATTACAGTCCCTTGTCAGAACCCCTCGCGGTGCGCTGTTAATCAAAAATTTCACAGCATTTCGTGCTGTCGCTCACTATCAGAACAACCCCGACAAAGTCTCACCAGCGACAGAAGGAAATAGTTGAAATACAATTTTACGGTCGCTTTCAGTTAATTTTTTTCTCTCTATCAACCACGTTGAATATTGGGCTGCGAAACCCAAGCACTCCCTCTGCAGTGAAGTTTTGCTTCTCCCCATCAGGACAGGGAAGCGGCAGCTCTGCAGCCTGGCAGCAGGAGCTGGAGCCAGGCAGGGACCACCCTTCTCCTCGTACTACACCACGACTTCAAAACCCTCCGTTTTAATACGCCGATGCGTCCCGCAGGATCAAAAGTAATCACAGCCAGAGCGAGCGGTACGATCAAGCCTTTACTCTGTGGCCTACATTTCTGCATTAAATAATAAATACCTGGCACTCCACATAGTTTCCAGTGCATCTCCCTGAAATCATTAGTTCCCTTTCTGAGGGGTAAAGCTCCGGCAGATTATTAATAGTCACATCTTCAGAAGCCTTTGCTAATTGTGCTGCTCTCAGTTTGAGGTACTGTTGCTAGAGGGAAAGGATTAGTTAGGATTTTTAAGCTTCATAACATGCTAACGGCATATTGCACAGGTACCCAAGGAACTCTGGGCTAAAAGGTGTTTAAATCATATCATTCATTAACCCCAAAATAACCCGGGAGGGGGCAGGACCAACAGCGGGGCCATGGCCACGTGAAGCCCTGCAGGGATTCCCGCAGAGCCCTGTGGTTTGAGCATCCCTCCCAGCTCCAGGATGATGGAGCACCAGGTCCCCAGCATCACCCTGCTGCTGGCACTTACCAGCCGCTCAGCCCCGGGCTCCAGCTTCCCCTCAGCGCTGACGGCACGGGACGCATCATCTACTGCAGGATCAGGGGGTGCTGCTTCACCGAGAACTATCAGCCCCTGAAAAAGAGGGAAGGGAACAGGAATTAACTGCGGATCCTTCGGGTTCAACAGGGAAACTGTGCATCATTCATCCTCAAATAAAAACCCCATAACCTGAACCCACTGCAAAGCGGGGCTTGCATCCCCCCATTTTCCAGACGTGATGCCAAACCTAGTCCCCTGCTGGATTTTCCTGACACTGGAGCTGGACTCGGATGGGGAAGGATGGTGGCAGAGGACAGATCACACGCCTCCAGCCCTTTGGGAGCAGACACCGAGCTCCCTTTTCGCCCTTCCCCTCCTCCTGCACTCTCACCGGCTGCAGCGCGGAGCAGGAAGCGGCTGCTCTAACAGCACCGAGTGCAGCCAAGCAAACCATCTCGAGTGGGTGCCAGAAATCTGCAGTCAGACTCCTAACTCTGAGCAGATTTTTTCAAAGAAGTGATATTCACAAAATTCAATAAGGGAAGAACAACACTGATAAACAAGCCCCTGCCGTAGAGCTAGCGGGACCAAGCGCTGTGGCTCAGCGCTGTTTTATCAGCCTTCGCATGTGCTGCCCTGTTGGTGTTTCTCTCCAAGCGAAGCTCACTCCGGCAGCAGGAGGACTGCTTGCTCACTCCATGGCACAAAGTAAAATAAAATCATTACATTTATGCCTATTCCCAGCTATACCACACCAAAGCAGGCTAAAATGTGCGAGGGAGGACAGCCAGAACCTAAAGGCCATGAATATGGCTGGGATAAGCCATGCCGGAGCAAGTTGGATGGAGAGAACATTCATTTGGGAACAACTTCAGAGTTTGCTCTGTGTGTCCCAGGGCAGTCAGCCTGAGAGCGGACCCGGACGCATCATCTGGAGAGGAAAGAGCCGCCAGGCATCCCTCAAAGTCCTCAAAACCAGATTTCACACGTAACAGTGTCACTGACCGAAGCCATGGCACGTGGCCACTCAAATCTCTCGTAAGGTTGATCCTACACCTTGACACCATCTTCTGTACAACACGGCTGTGGCTTTCCAGAGAAACAGTGGTAGCTCATCGTTCAGGGACCGCTTATTTAAAAATAGCTCATTCATAAACTAAATACAACTCGACATGGCCTCAGCAATCAGGAAGCAGCCAGCTTCTAGATAAACACGACGACAATTTTCTATAGTTTTCTGAGATCCCAGAAGGCTGTTTAGCAGACGAGAGAGGCTGGAAGCCTAAAATCAATTAAATGCTGCTGTGCTGTGCTTGTATTCCTGGAAAAATCCCTCTCGGAAGCACCCATCATGTTCTGCTGCCGCTTCTCGAACCATCCCCGGGAGTGCTGCAGAGGAGGTCGCTCGTCCCCGCGTGTCCAGTGCAGGAGACAAGGGACACAAAAAGGGGAGGAACCGGGACGAAATGCAAACTTGGCAGCGAGGGAACCGCTTCCCTTTGCCGCTCCGGAAAGTGCTCAGGCTGTGTTTGCTCAGAGAGAGAATGAGATGGGGAAGCGTGCGCATCGGGAACAGGAACAGCCAGCGGGGACTTCTGCCTTCAGCTGAAGGCAAGAGGACGAAGCAAGGCGCCCGGTGGCTCAGGATAATCCAGGTGGATGTTGAGAGCAATGTCCCTGTGCTGGGGATTTGGCTGCACTCCCCTGCACGATGCCTGCGGTGTGCACAGCTCTCCCCCCATCCAGCCCATCCGCAGGCTGGACGGGCTCTCCGCTTTGAAGATATTTAATCTCTGGTATTTGCACCCATCTGAATAACAGACAGGAGTCAGAAGGGCAACATCACCCTTTCAACTCCCTTTCAGGCCAGGGAAAGTCACGGTGCTTGGCGAGTTATTCTGAGCTCACGCAACGCTTGCTTTTTACCAGCATCCTCCAAAATAAACAGAAATAACGAAGAACTCCTTTGTGCATCTCTCAGAAGCAGGTCCAGCTGAGGCTGGCAGCTTCTGCCAAAGGACCAGGGGGAAGGAAGGGGCTGAAGGCAGCAGGAGCCTTTGGAAGAGATGGGGAGTCCCCAGCAGTGTTGCTCGTCGTGCTCTGAGCCCGACACCACCGCACACATGTGTCCTGGTCATCGTGTTCCAGCCAAATCACCGCTACACAAAACTCCTCCAAGAGCTCTTCAACTTCATTTACCTCATCTACGGGGGAAAATTAAGGAGAAAAGAGGCACGGGAGAGGGAAATTGCTCTCCGTTCCTCCTCCAACAGCGAGCACTTGCCACCCACACGCAGGGAGGTGCGCAGACTCGATGGGGGGAACTGGCATCATCCTGCACCCCCTCTAAAAACAGCCCAAGGAAACAGAGCAGTGAAAGGAGACAAAAACACCCCGTTACCTTCATGGACATCCAGTCCCTTCAATCAACCACACGCACGCTTCAAAACCAACACAAAATCGAAGCCCGACAGCCAGAAACTCAGCAGCTGATGCCGAGCTGTGCACACACGCCTCTGATTTCTTGTTTTCCTCCACATCTTGCCAGGCTCCGACCAAAGCGCTCCCAAATGTGCTGAAAACACAATTAGAGCCCAGACGCCGGGCAGCGATGTACCCTCAAAGCAGAAGGTTGTTTTCCCCTGCCCTGTCCTTCCCTTGCTTTGCTTTGACAAAGCGACGCGCCCTGCTTGCAAGGGTACGCCAGGATGGAAATTTTAACATTCAAGTGCAATAAAACCAGAAAAGGAATAAAAAGGAATAGTGGCTGTGAATACCTCCAGAGCCTACACCTTAACCTCCTTATGTTTTAGGCCAAAAAAAGCCAGAGTTAAGGTATGTTGACCAAAAAAAAGACGGTGTCTCCAAATTCTTTAACTCTTGCCCTTGTACAGTTTGAAGTCAAGCCCATTCGAAGTCTCCTGTGTTATGTGTGTTTATTTCCTCGTCTTCTCTGCTTGCTGCAAGTTGATTCAGAAGTCTTTCTCTGAGCTCCTCGTTGATAAAACCCAAACACATTTGCCAAGGCATCCGTGAGCTCCACGACACCGACACGACAGCTGGGTGCAAGCGGTGACCTCCATGAATCCGTCAGAAGGACGGGGGCTGTGACTGCTGCTTTCCTGTGCAGCCCTCAGATCCCAAGCATCCCAACTCTTTTGCCACGCTAACTGGCAGGCTTCATCTTGAATTCACCCATCAGGTTACCGCAGTTGAGGAGTTTTTGTTTGAGCAAACGAAAAAAAGACGACAAGCTGTTTCCCAAACCCTCAGATGTACTTTTCGACTCTGACACAATGCTGTGACGTTCTCCTTTCAGACCTGGAGACTGCAACCTTAGACGCAAACACATGGGATGCTTGTAGCCATTATGGGGCCACTTCACGAGTCTGACAAGTTGTCAGAACCTGGGGAAAGCAGCACATCTTCTACTTCATGAGATGAGCTTCCCCATCTCCTTCCTTTATTAGCTCATAAATGTTTAGCCATTTTCTATTTGATACTTCAAAACCACCTTGTAAGATTTGCTTTCTTAAGGCAGAAGGGATAAGGATTCCTCTCCCTGATGTATTTATTCCCTTTCAGCTGGCCAGGCTCCTCCACCTACTCATTTCCAGCCCTCACTCACCCCATCAGCCTGTTCTTCTGCATAGCTGCATAACAGACCACAGTCTTCCTCTCCTGCCTGTGCCTCTCTGCCCCTCTGGAAGGCTCCCTCCCAGCCATCCCCATTCCACCATAAATCTTGGGAAAAAGAGTTCACTGGACACTGAATTCCTGAGGATCTCCAAGTTGATGCAATACCAAGATCCTTCTTGCCACAAACTCCAGACATTCCTCCCTGCAAGGCCTGACATTTAGACGTGCACGCCTGGACAAGTCTCGGTAACGATTCCTTCCTCATCCTTCTCTGCTCTCCCCCATCCTGCCATCTGAGAGCAAGTCTGAAAAAAAATAAATTCCTTCCACAGAGAAAGGTCAGCACCTAGAGTCTTTTTTTTTTTTTTTTTTTTTTCTGACTCAATTTTAAGCCTGTGCTCTGATAGCATCTGAAGCTAACTTCCTCCAGAGTCCCCTCCCTTCCCCAGCAAGCCTCTGGTCGAGCCGTTCCTTATCCCCGACTTCAGATACTCCCAAAGAGAAAGAAAGGTTAAACAAATCAAAGAAAAAAACAAGACTGGAGTGGTGGGCGAGTGCAACACATGTGCAAAAGCAGCAGTTTTGTTTGGCACCCAAAGACTGGCTTCTAGGTGAGGGATTGCTCTCTTCTTGTTACCGTATTGAAGCAGGGAAAAGAATTGCACTCAGCCCATGCCAAATTGCATCACCATTAGTCAGCGCCGTGCAATGTGCTCTCTGAGATGCAGGGGGGAAAAACTGCATCACGCTCTGCACACACACTCCCCACCGCAGCGGAAGGGAGAGAGCCATTAGGAGGCAGGGCAAAAACCCCACGTAGCCAAACAGTCCTCACCTTGTTGGCTCTAATCTGCTTGTAAATATCCGTTTGCTGCCGGATTCGGTATTCCAGGTCCGAGACGTGGGCTTGGAGCCAATTCCAGCGACTGACGATGGCTGCACGGTCTGCTGCCCATCTCCACTCTGCCCTTCGTCTCCTGCAAAAACAGACAGGGGAAGGGGGGATGATTTTGAGTGAGATTTTAATTACACAGCCCACGGAAAACCCGGCAGAACTGACAGCCAGATCAAAAGCTACAAGCTGAATGGCACGACCGATACCATCTAGCCACCACCAATAATTATCGGCCCAACTACAGGCGTGCTGGAAAAGCCATGCCTCCGCAGAGCGATATTAAACCAACTTTTGGTACCCGGTGATTGAAGTTCTGCCTATGCAAGCGTCAAGGTTTTACTCCACGCTCAGCTGAACCAGCAGCTCCAGTCCTACCTGGCCGCATCAGCCGGAGCCACTTCGCCAAGTCTCGAAGAAATAACACCCACCTGCCCGCCCTCCCTCAGCTCATCCCCTTTCAAAGCACCTCTGGCATCCGTCACAGAATAGGCTCGAACGCCAGCACAAACCACACGCCCACAATTAAGGCGCTGTGGCCACTCTCACAACGCATCATCGTTGGGTTTTCGGAGAGCATCTTCTGTTTGGAGGCGAGCAGCAGAGCTGACAGCGCCCTGCACAAGCTGCTGCCCTGCACGGAGGTGTTGCAAAGGAAAGGGGGCAACGACAAACTCGATTTCTGTCTCTGATGGCTCGACCGAGCAAAGAAAGCCAGGAAAAAAGAGCAGAAATTACCAAATGAGCTGCACCCCCCGATCTCACGGCTGCATGGGGGAGCCCACATGCTTTGCAACCCTTGGCTGATTTCCCACCTTCTTTATCTCTGCTGCGACCACAAAATACGGTTCAGCGGGAGCATAAATACGCTTTTGCTAGCACGTGGGCTACAGCGTCGCATTTTAGAGCCAACTGCTACAAAAACGCCCTGCTCCCCACCACCGAGCTCCAGGCAGGAATAAACACAAAGAGGTAAGGGACGCACAAATCCACGGCTCTGCTCTCCTACGTTAGAAGCTGTAACACCATGGGAATGGATCAGAAGGATCCTGATTCCAGTGGGTAAATACTAAAACTACCCAGAAAGAAAGAAAACCACAACGTGATGCAGAAACAAGGCACACAGAAGCGCACGCACGAATCCAGTGTCGCCGCACAACGCCTTTGCCACATCTGGATGGCTGAGAATAAGGAATTAGTGACAAAATAATTCCCTCTTCCCCCCATCCCTTCCTCCTACAGCATTTTTGGCACCGAGCACCTTGTCTAGGCTGGAGCACAGCCACCCCACCGCCCTCCCACCAGGCAGAGGAGCCCCAGCGAGGTCCAGGTTTTTCTTCCCCAACTACCCCAAGTCCCCTGCTGCTGAGATTGACCCGGTTGGAAGCTGAAACCAGCCACGAGAGCGCAAGCAATACTTGGTACACGAGATTTATTACCGAAGCACTGCAGAGACTGCGTGCCACAGCAATAAGCAAGTTCTTAGAAAAATCTGCACCTCTGATGCATCTGCCCTCGGTCAGGCGTCCTGCTACCAAACGTGGCCCTAAGAAAAGCACCGGGGTGACTACAGGTTTCACATCAGCTAAGCAAAATACCCTGAAACTAAGGAGTTGGCTCCTTCGATATACAAGCGAAACCCACAAATTCAGAGCAAGACGCGTTCTGCATGCTCTTGCCGGGCCGGTGGAGCGTGCGGGGGGCTCAGCGGTTGCTGGCATCACCCCATCACGGAGCTCGAATCCAGATCTCCATCCCAGCCAGGCTTAATTCTGTTCCACGAGGGATAACACCGCAGGAAAGGCAGGAAAGGGGTGGCCGGGCACTGGACCTTCTCCCTCCTCCTGCCGGGAGCTTTCTCTGAGTATCGCTGGGAAGGCAGCGCTGCTCCCACTCCATCACCCACGAGACTGATGGCATTTTTGGAGCATCATTTCCCACAAGGTTTTCCAGAGCACGTTACTTCTCCACCAGCAATGTTTCAGTGAAGTCCTACCACACTCTCATTTCAGAAGCAGAGGACAATTTCACTGGAGAAGAGTTCTTTTTTTTTACAAAATGCACCCTCAGCATCTGCAGGTAATCCCGACTTCAGGAACATCCCCAGAGTTTGGGATTCTAAGCCAGATCTCTGCAGGACTGTGCTTGCTCGCTGGGGATCCACCTTGGGAATATTTTTTTAAAAATCAGGTAGAAGAAAGGTCGAAAGCCGCCGAGAGCACCTCCGAACTCCTTCCTCCCCTGGCTTTCCTCTGCAAGGCAATAAAGCACCTGTACAATGCCACAAAGCCCCCGTGCCTGCTGGAACAACGCTGTCCTGCTCTGTGAAGCCTCACTCTTATTTCCATTACACAGAAATCAAGATTAAGGGTAAAAAAAACACCCAAAGCCCATTTCGATTCCGAGGCAGCACGGCGGTGTGAGCGGCGGCACAGCCATTCCTTGTTTCACCTTAAAATCAGGGCACATCCTACCCCGGAAAAACCCACTGGATTTAAACCCAAAATAAACCGAGAAAGCCAAAGGCGGGAACGTCTGCTTCATCCTCTGCCCCCCCGCAGCACAGGGGGAGGAGGGGAGGGGAGGACAGGCAGCGATGGCTCAGCCACACTTTCCAAAACAGCGCCGGGCGCAGCGAGCTCCCTCTATATTTAGAGCCGAGGCTTTTCAGAGCCGGCTCCATTCCCCCCCCTCTGCTGCAGTGTAGAGCTTTTCCTCCCGTAGATCAGCTTTTGGACACTCGGTGCGCAGCTTCTTTAGTTTTAATCTCTGCAAGAACACCTTGCAAAGCAGTATTTTCATTAGAAAGTGGCAACCGAGCACAAAACAGAGCGCTGGAAGAAGTCACGGGCAGTCACCCCAAACCCCAGCTGGACACCCAGCTGCTGGGGGCAGGGACACCCACTTTTTTTCTTTCTAAACATCAGGGGCTTGGAAATGATGATCAGTAGACCGGTTCACTCCACCTGCCCCAAAACAGGGCTGAATGAAGCTGGAAATGAAGGGTGGGGAGAGGCAGATGGCTGTGACCGTGCAGTGTGGCTCGTCCCGGGGGCAGACGGTGCTGGTGAAGGTGGCACGGGCAGCGCCGTGAGCAGCTCCTGCATCCATCCTCCAGGACAAACTCCTCCTCGTGCTGCTGCGTGGGCACCGTTTTGGGCAAGAGCACACACAAAGCAGGCTGTGGAGGACAACACACGACAGCCGTGCAGCCTCTCCAGCTCAGGACACGGCCACAGGACAGAAAAATGATTTAGGGGCTTGACTCTTTAAAAATAAATACACTCCCAGGTAGGCTCGATCCCCTGGTGGAGGCTGTGACGTGTCGGCTGCAGGCGTCGGGCGGCGCGCACGCAGCTGGCGTGGCACTCAGCTTGAGCGACAGGGACAGCGCGCGGCCAGCACGAGCAGATGGCGCCGCCGGTAAATCGCGCACAGAGCTGGCAGCCGGGAGCTGACACCGGCCCGGGTGGTGCAGGAAGAGGTGGAGGAGGAGGAAGAATAGAGGAGGAGGAGGAGAAGTGGTGGAGGAGGAGGAGCAGAGGAGGAGGAGGAAGAATGGCTGAGGACAAGGAGGAGCGGTGGAGGAGGAGGAAGAGCGGCGGAGCCAAGCTAGAGAAATGCTCAGCAATGCAACGCCGTGCCCATAGGAGGCTGGGGGCCTTCACCCATGGAAAAAGGCCTCCAATCCTGGGGTAAAATTGAGTTAAAGCCTTGACAAGGTGGCAGCAGCCCCCTCCTGGCTGGCACCGTGCTGCTGGATGTGCAGGGTTGGGCACAGCCTCTGCCTTCCCTGCAGAAACGCTTTGGAGAGCTGCAGGAAGCAACTTCATCAACGTGCCGAGTCCTCAGATCGCTCTGATTAAAGCCCGGGGAGCAGCTGAGAGATGGAGGGAGGCAAACATTTCATCAAAAAAAAACAACACAGCAGTTAAACATGACTGAAGAAAGGCAGGAGGAAAAAAATCCCGTGTTACATCAGCGCAAGTCCTTGGGACAGGCTCCAGTCCTTCCCCAAGCACACGACAGGCAGCTGTGGGTTTGATTCAGTGTCCTGAACAGCAAAAAGAAGCTCCCAAAAGCAAACACCCCCCCACACACCCCTGGGGCAGGTGCTGCTGCCCTGGATTAGGGTCCCCAGACGCAGACCACGGTGCTCACGGCCGGCCCCGCTCGCTGCCGCCCGGAGTTTTGGGCATTTCAGCCCGGGGCGTGCGCCCTGCTGTGTTTGGTTATAAAACAGGCAGGATAAATACAGCCCTGCCAACAAACACAGCCCAC
Organism: Anas platyrhynchos; assembly: GCF_047663525.1. Taxonomy (NCBI): domain Eukaryota; kingdom Metazoa; phylum Chordata; class Aves; order Anseriformes; family Anatidae; genus Anas; species Anas platyrhynchos. Next base: position 3,299,733 of record NC_092614.1, read on the forward strand.
ACCTAGGTCAAGGCGCTGCCGTCGGTACGACCTGTGCTAGGTTCAGTTGTCTCAGCAGCTGCAGTGCCGTAAGAGCCGGACGAGCCCCGTGGAGATAAGCGCCGCGGAGCGCAGCCTCTGTAGGGCTAAAACCAAGTGAAGCCACACAAACCGAGCTGCAGCCGTGCACGAGGCAGTTCTGGGTGAATTGGCACAGGGATCTCCCCGACAGAAGGCACACCCATGCCCTCCTTCCCCAAGCAGGAGGCTTTGCCCACTGCCTAGGAGGAAATTAAAGCCCCGTGAGAGCTCCCTGGTTCCCCACAGGTCTGATGAGCCGCGTTTGCTCGGCTCCTCCTAGACCCAGGAGAAGCTGTGCTGCTCCCAGCCCCCAGCTGTCCACCAGTCCGGCTCTCCTTCGGATGGACCCACCGGAGTGTAGGGAGAAACCCCTGCGAACCTCAGGAATTGGGGATGAGCAGAATTTTCTTCACCAGGAGATGCCCTGCGAAAGGCCCGGCTGAGAAGTGACCTGAGCAGAGCCACCAGCGGCTGCTAAACCATCCCGGTAATGGCACAAAAAAATGAAGTACAAGGATTTGGGATGGAAAAGTTTCCTTCACCTCGAGCCTAGATCATCCCAGGGCATTGTGAGGAGCAACAGGTAACGATGGAAGCAAGAAGACACCACCAGGAGAGAGAAATGGGACCTGTGGAAACGCTGAAAAACCCTTTACACAGCCTGGGGGGGGTGAACCAGCCCCGGTGGGACTGAGGGCAGACTGGGGAGAGCTTTCTGCCAGCAGGCACCGGGCCCGTGCCATGGGGATGTGGTGGGTTGGGTTGGGTCGGGTTGGGCAGCGCGGTGCCGTGCCGTGCCGGCCTCCCCCTGCAGCTCCCCGTGCGGCTGCTCCCCTCCTCCACTTCCCCTGGCAAACCCCCAGCGGTTTTCTGTCCCGAGCTGCAGTTGTTCCCAAAGTGGAGGCCGCGCTGGATTTGCTCTCCCCCTTCCCACGCAGCTTTCGGTGGAAAAAAATCGCCCAAGACGAGGCCGAGGTCAGAGCCCCGGAGTCCGAGGCCTTCTCCCCATGCTGGCGCAGCCTCCTCCTCCTCCTCGTCCTCCTCCTCCTCCTCTTCCTCCTCCTCCTCCTCCTCCTCTTCCTCTTCCTCCTCCTCCTCTTCCTAGCACACAGTGGCAGAGGTGTGAGCAGCTTTCACAAACCCTCGTAGGACGAGCATTTCCTGACCGAGACGGTGCAATATCTGCCCACCGAATGAGGCCTCGGTACCGGGAATCGAGACCTTTGTGAGACATTTGCCAGACCCACGCTGGGGGCCCCGCTCTGCCAGCCCTGAAGGTGCCTGGCACGGCCCTTGCCCACATCCCGCTGCCAAAATGCTCCAAGGAGCTCTCGGTGCCTCCCCGAGCACCGGCAGCTGATGCAATTCCTGCAATTCCCTGCTCCTAACCGAGGCCGGGCACGCACCAGGACCGTGCTCCTACTTCCACCTGGGCTCGTCGGCGAGGCCAAACCCTGCCAGCAGACCACAAAAACCAGCTTCAGCTACGCCAGCTGAAGACACTCAGCTGTCAGCTCTGTTAAAGGGCAAATTATCCACATTAATCCCGCGTGCTTTCCCTGCGTTACCTGCCACGAGGCAGCAGCCCCGGGGCAGGACTCGGCTGCGCAGTGCCTCGTGTCCGTCCTGGTGCAACGTCAGCTCCAAAAACCTCGTGGTTCCATCAGCTCCTTGCTTCACAGCACTGCAATCTGGTTAAGAACAGGATTTTATCATCCGCTTTTTTTCCTTTTTTTTGAGAGGCTCAGCTGCCAGTACTGACTGGAAGTAAAATACGGGGACATTTGTGGTGGGGCTCCGTGCTGCGGACACCGTTACTGGCATCAAACGACAGGACAAGGCCAGGCAAAAAGGCCAGCGCTCTGCTCACGGACGTTGCAGCCAGCAGCCATCCCAGCACCGTCCTCCAAGCGCTGTAAACAACTTCTTCACGTGCTCTGCTGATCTTTATTTGTGCCTCACTGAAGGGAAGAGATTCCCACCCAACTCAGGAGCTGTTTTCCAGCTTGTTCCCGTCCCCATATACTCCCCACGTCCACTCCATCCCCCTAACAGACCACCAGGCTTTTACACCTTCCTAAACTGACACGAAATGAGGTCTACGGGTGGAGCAAGGGTTAAGGGGAGGAAGAGATCCCAACAACCTCCTGAGCCCACCCCAATGTCTCTGCCCTCGGAGGAGCCAAAGCGCCCCATTTGTTCAGCTCAGTGCCCGCCCCCAACCCGCGGACAGCGGGCTTGTGAAGGGCTCCTCTGTTCACAGCTAAACCCAGCTCAACCCTCGGCCCGCTTCATTCAGCCCCGGACTCTGAAAAACCGAAGGGGCTGGGAGCAAAGAGTTATAAAACTCCACTGGTCCTCCCCGAAAAAAACCCCGCTGCTCTGAGGACTTTGGCGAGCGCAAATCCTACGGCATTTTGCGCAGGGATACCAGGCTGCTGCCCCAGGGAGAGGGCAGCCCTGGGTGGCTGCCAGCAGCCCGAGGCCGTGCGTTATTTGCATTTGAGCACAGCCGATCCCAGGACCCCGCTTTCTGGTGCCGAGGAACCATGCGAAGCGCCCCAGCGGCCGCAGCATGCGAGGCTTTGTCTGCAGGGCAAGCAGCGCTCCGGGCAGGATATGAAAGGTTTGTTTTGGCATCTCCGGTCCGGTTCTATGAAAAAGAGGAGGGGAAAAAAAAAACTGGCCCAGGCCATGCATTAAAGGATGCTTAAAACTCCTGCATAGGAGTTACTGCGGGACAAGCACAGCAGAATCCGGATTTCTAACACCCCGCTTGAGGTCTCCAGCAGCACCGGGCTGGAGCTGGTGCCCAGTGCTGGAGTTGCCAAGCCCAATCCTTGCCCCGGGCCACTCTGTCCTGGCACTTTGTCTCCCCCAGATCCTTCCCTAGCAGAAGGGTGCAGCCTGCGGATCTCAGAAAACCCTCGGACGGCACAAAACTCAATCCACCACCAGCTCTGCAGAGGGGAGAACAAAGGAGGGAAATTAAAAATACCAGAGTGAAGCAGCTGCCGCGGGGGGGGGGAGGACAACCCTCCCAGCCCTTCCTGCTGCCTGCTAGCAGGTTTTACTGAGATTCAGGACAATTTTAACTGCTTCAGAAGCTGTGGAACAGAAATACGCTCAAATCCACTCTTCAGGAGTTAAGTTTTCCCTAACATAAAAAGTCACAGGATTATTTATCTTGCTGAACATCGTAACCGTCTGCATTCCTCGGTATCACGCTTACCTTAACAAGTTTTTTACCTCTGAAGTGCAAATGGCTTCAAAAAAAGAAGCAAAAAAAGCAGCTATTGAACTATCCTTCCCTTAAAAGTAAGGCTTGGAGAAAAGAGCACGCCGTGTAGGAGCCACCCCAGCGAGTGGGCAGGGAACGAGCCAGCAAATTTGATGGAGATGCACGCACACGGAACAAACACCGCACTCAGTTTCTCTCCAAGAACCTGAAAATCATCATTTTCTTTACCTCCTGGTTCAGAGCAATGCTGCTGGCTGGTGAGATTTTAATTTCAGCTCACGCACACCTGTGCCGCAGGAAACGCAGTGAACACCTGAAGCCATCACAGCCCAAGGACACCGCTGCTCCTGGCATCACGGGGACATCACCTCGTGCGCCACCGCTTGTCCCAGCCTCACGGGGAGCCCACAGCATCCCAGATCCGAGGCCAGCACGGTGACAGGGCGCAGGGTTGGTGGTGCCAAATCACTGCCATGTCTGTGTGACCCCTCTCTTGGCCCCATGACAATCCCAACAGGAAGCACGAACCCAGCAGGGAGCACGCGGAGCCTTTTGCTGAAGCCTGGGTGCCTCCGAAGGGCAGAGCGCATCCCTTAGCAGGGCTTGGTGTGAGGAGCTGGAAGGATGCAATAAACTCTTCTGTTTGGCTGGTCAGCCTAATTTTAGGGTCGTTAAAGCCACGCTGGCAGAAGGATCTGTGGGATTCCAGACGCCAGCTCCCGAGGTGGGTCCGTGCATGGTGTCAACACATTTTGGTGACACCACAGCAGCTCCATCGCACCCAGCTCGCCTACAGCCGAGCCAACAGGAACCAAACCACAGCCGGGCACTGGTGGGTAAGAGAATGGACCGGGTCCCAAGGCAAGAAATATTACAACAGCCCTGTCCCCCCTGCCATCCCAGCAGCGTGACCAGCACACGACGGGGTGCCCCAAGGAGGACACCTCCCAAACACAGACACGGGAGCCTGGTGCCGGTGCTCCTCTCAGCACCCCTACCTCGTCCCTTCCCAAAGATCACCGCAGAGAGCATCTTCCCAAAGTCCTCAACCCCCCAAACCATCGTGCACACACAGGTGTGACCCCAACGAGCTCCTTCTGGTTCCCCTGAAGCTCCTGCTGCTCCATCACCCCACAGCTTGCTCAACTTCTTCAGCTGCCTCAAGCTGTCACCTGCTTAAAATTAGAAATAATGCCCTAATGCTCAATTAAGAAAATCCCAGTAAGGCCCCTAATCATAAAGGGCTCTGACGTAGCATATTGGGTAAACTATAAAAAGATTTCAGCAAAACAACCTTCATGATTTTATTTTCCGTCGGGTTCACGACCGAGGCACCAGTTTGGCAGCGCGCCGATCAGAAGGGAAACAGCACGGCCCAGCAGAAGGCTCTGCTTAGACTCAGAAGCGGAGTTCAGATTTTTTTTTTGCTCTGTCTCAGTCTCCCGAATGCTTGAAGATCTTTGCTGGAATTCCTCACGCCGGTTGCCAGGGCTAGGTTTGAACTTCGGCGATATTTCCAATCCGAGCGCCCCAGATCTTTACGCTCTGACATTTATGTAATGCCCCAAGCATTTGTTCAGCTGACTGTCTGAAAAACATCCACTGCAAGCTTTAGCTGCTCTTCAGCCCTTAGTAGCAACAATTGTTCTGTGACAATAGCCTCAAATTCCCAGTTTATTCGTCTAGGCCAATGCAAGGACTTGGGCTCCTGGCTGAAAGCTGCTTCAGCTCCCGCTCACTACAGGGCAAGACGAGGGGGGGGAGAAGGGGAAGGTGGTAGAGGAGCAGCCTGGGGACAGGGGGGGCAGCCGGAAAAGCGTGGACGTGAAGAGCTGGCTGGGCTCACCAGCAAAAACCGCCTCTCCAGCTGCACAGCAGAGCAGCCAGCTGGAAAATACCACGTTTATAGGAGAATTTATTGGAGCGCTTTTCCAATGTAGCTCTCCCCACGCTCACGGGCAGCTCCGCAGGCACAGCGGCCAGCAGAACAGAACAGGCAGCCCAGAATTTCCCTGATCATCCTCACACCAGAAAACACAAGGCAGTTTGTTACCCCTGGTGGCTAAAGCCAGGAACGAGGAGGTAAGAACAGACCACGCGTGGCACTTTGGGTTGGTTTCTCTTTTTAATAACTGGAGAAGTTTTCTCTGACTGCAGCGCGCTGCTAAGTTCATCGGTAATTTTCCCCTTTAGCTCTAATTAATACGCCATTCCCAGTCATACCGACTAAGCACCACGATGCATAAATACCTAACGTAACAGGATGAGCAAGCTCCCAACATGCTTCTTCCAGGAATGTGTGCTCCGTTTTGGTAAGCGTGGCCCTTTATCAGCGCTCGCATTTCGCTTACAGCAGCTTCCCAGCAGGTCTGGGTCGCACAGGAAAGCACAATCGCTACCTTTTTAGACCCGCATTTTAGTTATATTTCTTCCATTAGAAAGCAGAGTGATAAAAGCTCTATCCTCAGGCAAATCTGGCCCTTGTTTTTCCTCCTTCAGGTTCAGAGTGGGGTTTCACTCCGAGATTCACAACCTGCCTTTTGGGAGGCACCAGCAGCTCCTGCTCCTGGAGCAGAGGATACAGCAAGGGATACCAGAGGTGCTTTTACCACCTTTGCTGATGTATCACGAGCACAACCAGCAACAAGTGCCAAAATTCAAGAGAACGGTTAGGTTGCTTTCAAGTAAGAGGTCCTGAACTGCTTGGCCAGCTGCAAGGATTGCAGTTCCAGGCTAAAACTGCTCGCTGCCGAAGAGCAGCAGCGCAGCACGCGCAGGCAGATGGACCGGCAAAGAGCACAAGCCAAGCATCCCCAACACATCCCCGGACAAAACCAGTGAAGAAACGAAAGCTGCACAGGATGGATCTGACTTTTCGGACTGCTGTCAGCTGAACTTCCTATAAATTAACGCAGTTACAATTCCGAAGAGAAGGAAGGGGGTGCTCAGCGCCTGAAATTCTCAGAATGAGACTAAGCGCACAACAGAGAGGAGACAATTGCAGCCCGGAGTAAAGCATTTGAAAAGTTATTACACTTGTTCAACAGCACAGCCCTTTGTGTGTGTGCAAATAGAGGAGTTTGGTGTCAAAGTGGGGGAGCGCTCACGATAGACCATTAGTGACACAATCCCTGGGGAAAGGAGAATAGAGACTATGCAAATCAGGAGCTATTGTTAAAAGGGAAAATTTATTTCACATTCCTGAGCAGCAGTGTTCCTGGAGCATAACAATTGGTGAGGCCCTTCTGCTGAGTACTGCACATTTTTATGCTCCACAGTAAATCAATATTCCATAATACAGAAACTATGTTAAATGATTGCCAGTGCGAGGCCGGCAGCTCCGAGCTCCAGTTGGTGAACAGCATTAATGCAACGCTCTATCAAACCAGGACTTATTTGGGACATGCTTTTCATTGATGAGAAGAGTTTACTCAAGGCAGAAGTGATGGAATTGATCTCCAGGATGCTCAAACCTCCCAGCGCATCGCGGTGAGGACAGCACGGGCAGACACAACTCGATCCGAGCACGCGGCGCTGCCTGCAGTCACCTCGGGGTTGCAAAGCCTTCCAGTCGGGCAGCACCAGCACAACTATTTGGCAATAAGGCACCGAGGAAGAACTCTAATCTTGATGTGGGAGCTCCCTGGATGCCCACACCCCAGCTCTCCTTGCAAGACGAGGGGACGGCTCCTCCAGCAGCGGCCGAGAAGGATGCCCCAGCACCGGCCGCAGCCACCTGCCCAAACTGCTTCCAAGGAAGCAACTTCTGATCCTTATCTTTCCAAGGAAGCATTTTCTGATCCCTACACTACTTCTAAAACTGACTGTTGGGAGCAGTCCAACCGAAACGTGCTTGTGTTTTCCTCTTGGCAGAGCCAGCAGACGGCACCAGGTCTTCCTCTTCTCCTCCTGTCCCCCATCCACGGCACTTTGCAAAAACCAGAGAGTGATGGAGGGAAGGGAACCAGTGTAGGAGTGCACACCGCTTCCAGCTCTTCCCTTTTTATTATGCAGCTGTAGGACCAAAGGTCAAAGGGTGTTTTGTCATGGGTTGAGGGGAGGGGGGTGTCTTTGTTCAGCTCCACAGGTTGTGGCCCAAGATCAAAACGGGACTTAGAAATAAATGCTGGCCTCTGCTGCCGGCCTGGGAAACTCCTGCACTCCCGGGATGAGCAGGAGGAAAAGGAGAGGGCTTGGCAAGCAAGTCTCAAAATGCAGAAGCCTAACGTGAAGCCTGAGTTCACAAACCTGGCTCCGAGCATCACAGAAGCAAGCTCTGCTCTGTACCTGAAGCACAAAAGCCCCGAACCCTTTTCCCAACAGCCTGTTTTTAAGAAGCTTTCCCGGTCCTTCCTCGTTGCCCATTAAAGCAAGCAGGGTTTGAAATTCAGCAGCAGCAATCTAGAAAAGGTTTGTTTGGAGCACGCAGCGACAGAACAATACAGGTGGAAGCCAAGAAGGATTTCCAGCCAAAGCAGCAGTGAGCCACGCAGCTCCAACGGGGCGGCTGGGCAGGGACCAACAGCAAACTGGGAGGTTTGGGGACACGTGGGAGCAGCGAACAGAGGCAGCCCCGCTGTGTAACAGCCTCAGGGGGGGAATTCACACGTGGGGTGCAGTCCCCAGGCCCCCCACTTTCACCAGGGGCGATGCACGAGGCAATCTGCTCAGCACCCGCAGCTCGTGCCCGCTCACTCGGGGGCTTGCCCTGATTTCCAGGCCTTCAACCTAAGCAACAAGACTCAAAATATGTATTTCTGGCTCAAAGCACAGGACGGTCGTCCCTCTAAAGTAGAGAAATAGCAGGCCTGTTAGGAGCAGGGGACACCCACCGACCACAGCTCCTGGCACCCCATGGTAGTGGCCGCGCTCTGCCCCAACCAGCGCAGGCACGGCCAGAGGAGGCCCCCAGCACCAAGACTGGTGTGAAACAGAGCAAGGGGACAGCCACACGTCAATGTCAAATCTGAAGGTCGTTTAGCCCAGGGAAGGGGCAGACGTGCTATTTCTGGCACAAAACCAAGAGAAGTTTCCTCCCTCAACCCCTTTGCGATAACGCGGGAATAACACAAGGCTTCTGGCCCCCCCTCCTTTACCTTAGGAACAGAGTAAAAAAATCCTGGCTGAAGGTTTATTGTACAGTACGGGAGCACGAAAAAGTCCAGAGAGAAATGGAAAGAGAAAGAAGAGAGGGAAGGAGGGGAGGCTGATGTGAATGATGCTGCGTTGGGTTTGGCCTGAGCCACAGGGAGATGCGGCACCGAGCATTTAGGGGTAGGGGCAGGGGGGCTGCTGCTGGCCTCGGCCCCGTGGCAACCAGCACTAGAAAAGGACCATCAGGAGGCATGAATTAAGGAATTATGAACTAAGGAATTAGCAATTATGGCCCACAGAGAGGTTTTAAGGCACTGGATCAAATCCGAGAGCGATGACGCGGGGGCAGGTGCTGGGGCAGAGACTGGGGACGGGGAGCTTTGTGCAGGGCCGCCTGTCCCGGGGTAACTGGGGACGGCCAAACTGCAGCACGCCCAGGCTGTGAAAATCGCGTTTTATTCCCATCAGGAGAAGAAAGGCACAGCCTGCATTGTTCGACCATGTTAAACGCCTTTTGTAGCAGATGCTGCGGCGTACAAAGAGCCGAAGGAACAGGATTCGCACATCGGGCGGGGGACACAAAGAGCATCTCCGCTTTCCAAGGAAGGACTGAGCTCCAACCAGGTCCAAGAACCTTCCAGAAGGGCAAATGGCCACTAACGAAGGTCACTAATGAAGGGTTTTCGGGGAACTTCCCAGCTCAGCTCCATACAGACTGACACATCACGCCACTTCCCTCCACTAGCACTCGTCCCCCTTTTCACACCAGCAGACGTCTGCCAACACCTCTGCATTTCTCAGGCACTCCTGGATTCTTTTTTGCAGTTTTTCCACCCAAAAGCTCACTTAACGAAGCTGCAAGTCACCCTGCACGGTCCCACGAAGCACAGCACAAAAATCTGCCCTGTGCTGGACCCAAAACTGGGAGCTCCCTGGATCCGTCCTGTGCCTCCCACGCCGGGCGCCCTACCCCGGGACGAGGCGTCACCGCTGAGCTGTGAGCGGCCTTTTCCCCGTAACACCTACAAAACAGATTCATCACCGGCTTCAGTGGAAGTTGGCGAGTCCAGGAGGACAAGCAATGCATTAACGTCTGTGCTCTGTGCTCAGGCAGCCTCGGTTTTGGCCTGTGAAGGCGTTTGGGATGTCCTCGCTCGGTGAGGCGGCAGGGAGAGCGGGTACGGCACTGCCTGCAGCCCCGAGCAGGGGATCGGAGCCCTCCTCCTGCCCGTCCTTGGGGAGCAGCAAGGCTCAGCGGTGATGGATGCAGCTGAAAAAGCCTGCGTGAGCTGCTAGGAAGGAACTGAGACAAAAAGGGCCGAATGCTCCACTTGGCGAGCGAGCTGAAGGCCGACATCGTCTCCTCCACCCCTGCCGTACGCGCTGCCCTTTGGTACAAGGACAAAACACGCTTGGCACAAGGGGTTTGGAGGGAAAAGGGTGAGGGGAAGACTCGGTGCCCGTGCTCCACCTGTCCCCCGGACAGAGGACTTCAGTCTCGGGGCTGTCAGGGCTCCGTCCTTCACCACGACTCAATGCACTGTAAAACGAGTTCCTCCCCCCAAACATAGTTCTATCCACAGGAGGCCTCTGCTCCTCGCTGCGGGCTGACAAAGGCCTTAATGTTTAAACTTACAGATACCCTATTTATTTTCCTGAAAAGAGTACGGGGTAATTCAAACCCTGGGAGAGCGTGCATGCCTTGGAGGGGGAAGGAAGCGGGAGCTGAATGAGCCCGCAGAACTCTTTTTCTGCGGCGCTGAGAGCTGGCGATGCTCACAAACGCTGGAATTCCTATGCACGCCGTCCAAACTGCAAATCCCTCTGTGCCCAGCGAGGCCAGGGCTCGCACCAAGAGCCTGGAGAGCCGCAGGCTGGAGCCCTGTCACGGCTCCACGGTGCCGCCTTCCCCAGGGCTCGGTGGCACGGGCTCCGGCGGTGGCAGCTCGCCGGTGTGCTGCTGGCGGCCACCATCGGGTCCCCCAAATGAAAGGGGCAGAATTGGGGTGTGCTGAGCGCCCGCAGCCACGAGGGAGCAGTGGGCATGGCCGTGGCGGGGCAGCCCAGCGAGCCCGGGTTGCTCTTTAACCAGGTTGCTATTTAGATTGCTGCGATAACGAGCTTCAAAAGTAACATCCAGCTGAAAGCCGCCCGAGGATGGGCAGTTTGCACATCACGAGGTTCCCGTTTCTGCTTGATGGCAGATTTCCCCCCGGGGTGTGTCTTCCTTTAAGGTTCCAGATGTGAAATTTCCTTTGGGTGTCCCTCTAAGGGCCGACCTGGTGCGTGCTCCTCTGCTCACAGCAAGTTCCCGACACCAGAGGTTCTCCTGAGCGCAATAAATCCTTAACTGTGGCATTCCTGCAATCACCCTTTACAGCCTGTTTGCATCTTCAACACAGCAACAAGCACTCCGCAAAGCTGATAAAGAACTGGCTGCACTAGTTCCCAGGTGTCCAAGTCCACTCCGAGTGTCCCCAAGCGGGACGTGGGCACAAGGCAGCTTATACAGGTGTGCCACCGCCTGCTGCCTCCCCGAACTTTCTTGTCCCAATGGTCAGAAAACCCACTCAGCTTCAGCCCTGGAGTTCAGCCAAAGGAACCCCAAATTCAGATGGACACCTAGCACAGAAATTCCCTCCATCCTACTGTTCAGACTGTTCACAGGCTCACGCAGCCAGACTGAAGCAGACCACCAGCACATCTCAACCCCTCAATACAACAGCAGAGCCCTCGTACGTTTCTCCTAACCCTGCTACAGCTTTTCCTAAGACAACGCTGCCAAAAAAAAAGCCTATGGAGGTTTTAGTTTAGTACATCACAAAAGTTTATAACGTTTTTTATTTCAGCAGCTCGCACACATCCTGCTCTGCACGTAACAAATCTTTACCTTATTTCATTCTGGACTGCTCTGAACGGCGCAGGGATGAGCGATGTGGTTTCATTGAGAACTTCTCCGGCTGGAGAAGCAACTCCTGAGTTTCCTCCATAGCTTTTCTGGTAAGGCATCAACATCCCACCGTGTCCCGCTAAATACCAGCTGGATTTGTGCTGCCACCTCCTTCGCAGCTCCTCCTGTGCCGGGCAAGACGCTGCCGCCCTCCCCTCTCCCTACCCCCAGACCATGAGCCACTACTCCACCGAGTACAAACCTCTTGCTGATGTGCGAGTGAGATCCAACCTCATTCCCTCCATCTGCGACCTATTTACATCTCTAAAGCACATTTTTCTGGTGCTGAATGGTCACCAGGTCCCAGCAATGCCCGGATTTGGGGCACTGCTTCGAATGGGACGGGCTTCGCAGGGTGAAGTTGGTGTAGCGCAGAGCCCAGCTACATGAAGTCACAACGGTGCGGCCGCTCTGCAGAGCCAAAAGGCACCAGCCCAGAAGGTTTAGGGACAGAACAGTGAGGAGAGATCCTGAATTAACTCCAGGTAGGAGCAGATCCACATCTGACCAGGAATAAAAGCACAAAATCAGGGCGAGAAGCTGGCTGCTGCGCGTGCAGCTGTAGGTCCACGGTGAATTACGGGGGTTCCTATATTATAGGGTCCCTGTAGTTGAAGCTTTTACCATTTCCCACAGGAAAGCTGTTCCTTACGGAGCAGGACACTACAGGTGTCCCACCACAGAATCCCGACCAAGGAGGTGGGGAGGAACCCATGGACACACTTCGTTCAGTGTTCTTTTTATCTCCTTGCACTCCATTTTCTTTCCTCAATGTCTCAAAAAAAAAAAAAAAAAAAAGAAGCTACAAAACTATCCCTCTCCTTTAGTAATCTTGAATATATTTCTTAGCACTCCTGCTGTACAAGAGGAAATGTACAATTCGACCTCCAGCAGCCTACACCCAGCCTTTTTTGCCCTTCTTTTTTTTTTTTAAATACAACTCTCCCTTCCCCCAGAGCTCTCATTTCACAGTGATCTTGCCAGCGCCCGCATCAGAGACTGGCCAGCAATTAGGGTCAGAGGAAGTGGCAGCATTTCATGGATGCGTTTACTGAGAAAGCCCCCAGGCAGCGGGGCAAGGAAGCCCGGGAAGTTCTCAAAACCCTGCCATCCCTTCCCAGCCAACCTCTGCCCGCGTAACATTCAATTATGGGGAAAACTGAGTGAAAGGACACAATTTGGAAGGAAGGAAATGGAGATCCTGAGCCCCAGATCACGTGCAGGGCAGATCTCTTCCCCACTGCAGACAGGATGCTGGAAGCTCTGAGCCCTCCTCCCTCTTCTTTTTTTTTCTTTTTCCTTTTCTACCCAAGGAGGAAAGCGTGTAAGACAGCACGTGCTTTCCTGAACAAATCCAACCACGCTGCATTTTTCCCCTATGTGCACGTCACCGTCCGGCCCTGATTGCATTGAGCATTTTCCAACGATTCGGACAAGGCATGGGATTATTTCAGCTCAGCAGCACTCTCTCCCTGCTGGATGGGATGCTCGCTGGGACCTACGGTCCTGTACCAGAGCACACCGCCTGTGCCAAGCTCCCTCCTTTACACTTGTAGGGAAATTTGGGGAATTTAGGGCTATTTACCATTTATTGGATACTAGAGGATGGTGGCACTGTTGTGTGCTCGAAGCTTACTGCTCCTGGAGGCTGCTGCTGGCTTTCTGCAGAGCTCGACGCCAACTGCGGCAGATGCAAGCCCTAATCCCAACATGAGAAAGGCGAGAGCCCAGCGGCACGGGGCTGGCTGCTGCGGCCGGCCGACAGGTGTGGATTCGGGAACCTGGCCTGGTGACAGCGCCTCAATGCTCCCCTTCATGCCGGGCACTTCTGGGACAATGAAGTCCCTTGTCCGCCGCTGCGTAAATCAAGTTCCTCTTTGTGAAAGTTCAGCTCCAGCCAGCCACAGCCTCAACCCCACCCCAGGACTCAGAGGGACAAACCCAAGCTCCAGCGCCTCCGCTGCCCTCCGATCCCGTCTTCTTGCTGCTGGGAAATTCTCCGTACGGCCCTGGCTTAACCAAATCCTTGCAAATTCAGAGCTTTATACCGGATCCAAGAGCCCCGGCGATCCTCAAGGGCAGTTGCCAGGCCTGGCAAAGAGGGCAAAAAAGGCAGAGGAAATGAGTCTGGGCGCAATTCAAACACTCGTGCGCAGCCATCGCATGGAGAGGTTGTGCAAACGCGTTTCAGAAATAGGTCAGAGAAACGGGAAAGCAAATGAAAGACAGATGGCACCGCGAAAGGGGAGGCAGGAGGAAGAGGGCAACAGCACCACAGCCAAGAGAGAAGCAACCGAAGAATTCCTCAATGAAATCCCTGTTCGGTTTCACAGCCCCGTGCTCGGGAGCTGACAAGTAGTGGGGATGGAGCAGGAAGCCCATTTTACTTTATGCTTGGGGGGGGGGACAGGAAAAAAAAAAAAAGAAAACCGCATCTCTGAGCACAAGGCACTGTTCACCTCCCAGAATCTCAACCTCGGAGGTGTCAACGTCTTCCCGGGAACGGAGCCAAAGCGTGCTCATAATTACGGACTAAAGGACGGCGTGGATTTAGGGCACGCCACCCTCCATCCCCAGCAGAATCCCGCCGGTGTCAATACCACCTTTGTGAGAACTTCACGAGCCAACTGCGACCTGCGTGCGCCGCAGGAAATTAGGAGGGAAATTAGGAGGGCGGCGTCTTCAGCTCTCTGTCAGGGAGGGAGGCCTCGGCGCTTAATCTCATCTTCTGCCCTAATCCAAATCTATCCCCGTGCCACCGCGGCGCTGAGCACGGCACAACTGTGACACCATTTCGGTAATTTAGCTCTTTTGTTCTTCTGTAAAGAGTTGTTTTTACAAGTCTAAAGCTGCGTGTATGTAAAAAAATACAGATCTCTTTTTAAATGTTTAATTGTTTAAAGGTAACTCTTGCTAAGCTATCAGAAGGGTTCGTACACACAGGAGACAAACCACATCCCGGCTGATTAGCAACTGAAAGGGAAGACTGAGAACAGGAGGCATTTTGAGTAATTTCTGCAGAAACACGAATCTAAATAAACCTTGATTGAAGGAACAAAAAGGGGTAGGACGCGGCGCTGACAGAAGATGGCTTACTGCACCAGCAGCGGGGGACGGCTGAGCACGCTTAGCGCTCCTGTCCTGATTTAGCAGAAACAAAGGAACATAAACCAGAATTACAGAAATGTTTTTTTAAAAAAACAAGGGGAAAAAACACGCTTTTGAAAGAGTTTCTGATCATTCAGGATGAAGACCGCTCTGTTAAAAGAAATAACCAGCCATCCACCCACGAGCAAGAGCGAGTCGAGTCTCGGTGGTAACAGAAACTGCCGAAAGCCACAGCATCTCGATTTCAACTCTTAGCTCTGCTGAGATGGCACAGGACAAGAAGATCCCATCCACGAGCACTTTGGCTTGCCACGAGGCTTCCCGACCCAACAGGCAGGGAAGGAAACAAGAAGCGATGGCCAAGAGATCAACCCAAGCAAGGTCAAGCCAGGAGACATGAACAGATCCCCATCCTACAACGATTCCTTCCTTCCCTATGTGATGTGAGCGATCCCATTGGGCCCCTAAGTTCAAGTATACAGGGAGAAAATACTAAAACACGTTTATGACATCAGGCAGCGCTGTCTGTACTGTGTGCTCACGGAGAGAGCAGCCAAGCTGAAAGTATTTTCAGTCCTAGCAGTGTGTCCCAGCAAGTACAAGAAGTATTAAAACATTTGGCCGCGCTCGCTTTGATGTGGTATTCCTGGGAGAGCGAGCCAAGTGTTTGGATCATTTCATGGAATCATCTTTGTCGTGGAGGCTTTAATCCAAGGATTTTGTTCTAGTTTCCATTAAATTCTGCCCCCAAAGGTGCAGAGCGCAGCTCAGCAGTCACCACGCATGCATCTGGCTGCTACCGAAATAACCACTCTAAGCAAGAGATGGTCAGGAGCAAACAGTCCTGCAGCAGCTGATTGCTTAACAAGATCTTCCTGGAAACATCTCTTAGGAGACCGAGGGCACGTAACCTGGGGGTATCTGAATTGCTCCAGGTGGTCTCAGCAGGGACATTTCACCATGCAGCCAGAGAATTGGGAGGCGCAGAGGTGGCGAAGCATTTCTTCCTGCAGCCGCTTCGAACAAACGATGCCGGTGCTGCACCCGAGTAGCAGGCATCCTCCCCAAGTCGCAGTCAAAACTAAATGAATCATAAACCAAGAGAAGGAGCAAACAACTGAAAAAGTGTCCCAGCCCTGACTCACCAGAGGATCTGATTCCTCCGTGTCCGTGGTTAGAGGCAAGCCGGCCGCGGTGTGCCAGAGGCACTGCTGCTGCTCGCTTCCTACACCCAGCTGGACCCACGCACACGCAGCAGCCGCCACCAGCACCACGCAGATCCTTCACCCCAGGCTGAAGAAATCGGCCAATCGGCCAAATCTACTGCCTCCTCCTGGGAGCCGGCTTTAGGGGGACAGCTTCGCTGGGAAGAGCTTCTCGAGGCAGTCCCAGCTTCCACAGGATATCCCCCAGGAGAGGAAGGAGATGACATGGTTTGAACTTTTAAGACACGAGTAAACAGGCTGGAAACGTAACCCAAGATGATTTTGGAAAGCAGAACAAACAACAAGTACCCGAGGCAGAGGTCGCTCGCATCCTGCCTGGGGCTCAGCCGAGACGGGCAGCGAGGGACGAGCACCGGCTGGGAACGGCCCCCGCTCCCTCCTGCCCCTTTGCTTTCCCCTTCCCTTCCCAACAGGGAGCTTTTTCCTTTAAAAAAAAAAAAATTAAGCGCCTCTCTCATCATTTCACAGAGCAGGAAAAGAACAGGCTGCGCCCATTTTCAGCTGTTGTTACAGAAAACACAGAAAACCAGAAAAAGCGTTATCTGTTTGGGCAGCCAACCTTCCTGCAGCTGCTCCCCAGGCACTTCGGGCCAGGCTTGGCTCAAAGGTACAGAAAAAGGAGGACAAAAAGGAAGGTGGGGGGGGGAAGGAGAGGGTTAACAACTGTCAAACTTCATTATGCAGCGGTTCTGCTCAGCCACCTACTACTCCGAGCTGGAGAGTGCTGACCCTGGTTATTTTCATCCTTCCAGGCCTTCACAAGCTCCTGCAAAACCTCTGCGTGTCTTGAGACAAAGTGGGCAAATCCCGGGGCAGCGAATAAAGCCCCCGATCCTCCTTTCTCCATTTCAATGCTTCTCGCCACGTTCTTCTTTTGTAGGCCAGCGTCCCCTGCTTCAAGATCGAGGAGCCATAATTGCTTCAAAGCAGCCAAGAATCCTGGAGGAGCTATTCCAGGCTTCACGACGCTGGTGGGAATAGGGTCCGCGGTGAATGAGGCTTCAAAAAGCGCCCCGTGCCCTCTTCCTCTTTCAACTCCCTGAAATAAGGCTTCAGAGGAAATCTGCCAAGACACCGAAGAATAAGGCCACCTGTTCTGCTACGAGAACGAAAGGAAGCAACAATAACCCGCTCGCGAAAGCACAAAGACGAAGGTTTTTCAAGCTCTGCTGCAATGCCGAGGGAGCCAGGAATGTTTCAAGGACTTGCACCCACGTCGGGTCCTCCCTTCCTGGGGAAGCGTCCCAATGCCATCCCCTTCCCCATGCACTGAGGAGCAGGGCAGCCCCCGGAGCTCTCCCCAGAGCTGCTTTTGGGGTAATTATGTGCTTATTTTGCTTACCACCCAGATGAAGACGCGGAGATTCGCCAGATGAACCAATTTGGTGCTCCCCCAAAACAAGGCTGCGATGTGGTCGCTGGGTTTCTGCTCGCATCAGTAACGCGGGTCAGAGCCAAAAGCAACTCAAGTTCTACACTACCCAGAACCATCAAACCCTCGACTGGGATTTTTGGCCCCCTTCGGCAGCCCCTCCTGCAGTTGACGTAACGGTAGAGCCGGCCAGGAGCCTGCCCTCAAACCTCAGCAAACGCTAGCTAGGAGAAAGTTTAAGGCTTCACTGCTAGAGATCATTCTGAATTTGTCTCTCTGCTCGCTGGTACATGGCTACACGGATATCTGCTTTTTGTAGACGTGGTACAGGAATCCAGAAAGCCAAGTTCCAACCCTTAAACTAGATAAATAACACCAAAAATATTCTTGAATGGCAGAAAACCATCCTGAAAGGCCATTTTTTTCCTGTAGGATACCTGCAGATCTCGAAGAGCCTCAACTTCACGGCCTATGACGTTTCTCTGACCTCCACGCTCAGACACCACACGCCAACCATGAGAAATTTCAGGGGAAAAAAATGCCCTATAGAAGACGGGAAAAGCTCTAGAAGGTTTAAGCAGGAATATGATATATAAATATTTAATATTTATATAAATATTTATACGTGTAACAAGTTTTAAAATGAGATTCAGACAAGGAATTTCCAAGCTTGGCCAAACAGCATTGCAGCTTGATGGAGAGCTACAGTAAGGAGGTTTCCTTTAATGGGACATCTGAGCCCAGGTCTCCCTCCCTGTACCTGAAAAAGCTTTTAGGGAATTTCTGGAATTGAGTTTATTCTTTAATCAAAAGAATATTTTCTTTCAGCTCTCATAGCACATCACGTGGTACTTGCACGTCAGAAGTGAAGACAAAGCTCCTAGGACTTCACGTTCTTCTTCCTCCTAACGCAAAGCACGTGGCTGGGTTACACCTCTCGTCCCTCCTGCTGCTGTTTCTTGGTCTCCAGACTCTGATGCACTGCTCCGAGCACCTCAGGGCAATGGAGCACAGGCCACTTGTGCAGAGACACCTCCCTGCCCTCCTCCTGCACGTTTCGTGGCAGGGAGCAATGCCAGTGCTACCCCGGGTGCAGGTGGAGAAGGCAGCAAGCACCGTGGGGGGCTGAGCTCACCCTGCAACACGCACGGTGGCTACAGAGCTCCCCGAATACCAGATGGCACCAGCCACCCTATAACTCACCTCGGTCTACCAGTACAGCAGTCAGAGCATGAATCCTAAGAGCGACACGCTAAAACAGGCCAAAGAAATCCTGCATCCTTGTCGGATGGAAACCTGGAGCAGACGAACGTGACCCCAGAGGGAAAATTTCTGCAGTCCATCCGTCAGAGCGCGCCTTCAGTTTAAGTACTCCAACACGGGGGGACACTGTCCAGTGGCCTCCCTTTAGCTCTCACACCACATTATAATACACATTATATATACTAGAACAAGGTCTGCTAGCTTTGCTGGTGCGCATCAATGTTCCCAACACAACAGTCCCCGAAGTTTCAACTTAAAACACCCTAGCACAGAAGACATAAGCCTGATTTTAGCTGACAAGCATTTTGCTGGTTACAGAACCTCTCAGCGTACACCCAGTTCTCAGACAGCGCCCAGGAAGGCAGCTCGGAGCCCTTCCAGCCCTCACACTGCAAAAGGAGGAATCGTGCACCGCAGGCACCTCCTGAGCAGAAGCTGAGCTTTCTCGGAACAGCAGAGGACAAAATCCACCAGCGGGATTTATCTGTGCCAGGAAGACAAGAGGCAGATGTGTGCGATTGCCCAATGCCTTTATTTATTAATCCGTTCATGAGAAGGATTATATTTAACAGAAGAAAACAGCAGTACCTGCACATCACCACCTCGACTTGAAAGTCTGAAAGCCCGTGGCACGGGCTGGAGCCAGGACAGCTCACACCCTTCAACAAGTCTGCACAGATCGAGCAGGGCAGAGCACGAACGGCGTTCCCTGACGCACGGTGCCTGCCTCCTGCCCTCTCCCATCCCAAAGCAGAGACTTCATCCTGAAATCAAAAATGCACCAGGGCACAAACACGCACGGCTACTGCAGAGCGGCTGGCAGGCTGCAAGCTCGGGGTGAGATAAATCAGATCACGAATGTTTCACGTCTGAATCCCAAGCCCGTAATTCAAGCCTTTACTACTGACAGAGGGAGTCATCCTTAGCCTAATGAGAACAAGAAGATGCTCAAATATTTACAATAACAACAAAAATAAGCAGGCTCTGAGGCTATAAACCACAGCTGCAATTGTTACCGAGACACTAACACCAATTTTTCCTGGAAAGGAGGAAAAGGCGTGCACTAGTAAAAAAAACACAACAGCTTTTATACATTTCCATACGTCCTTCACTACAAAAAGCAGGCTTAATCCAGGTGCTCACAAGGCTGGTCAAGAACAATTCCCTACAAAACAGCTTCAGGAGACTGGTGTTTCAGAGAGGAGAAGCTGTGAAGCCAAGTCTTTTCCCAACGGGACCAACACAGATATCATCGAGTTTCTTCCCCACCGAGGTTCTCAGAGGTCTAATAAGGGAATGAAAAGACTCCCACGAAAGTTTTCCTTCCACCACTTGCTGGCAGCCTCTTTCCCCCAAGTTGCTGAGTTGTTGTTTTGATTTGTTTTGTTTTTAAAATCTATTTACTCCGCTTTTGGAAGCCCCCGTGCGCACAGAGTAACCGCGGCAGAACGAGCAGGGGGCTGGCTCTGCCCAACAGGTCCCAGTCCTGCTGCAGAAAGCGAACGCATCGCTTTAGGGGATTTTGGCAAGGCGCAAGCAGGAAATAAAAAGCAATTTTAAGAATGATCACAAGCACTTTCAGCCATATGAAATCATCTTCCCAATGGCAGCGTCCAAATCACGTGCTCTGCGCTTCCTGCAGAAGACAAATTCACGCCGTATGCCCGAGCACGCTCTTCCCCCCCAGAAATCACACGCTACAAGTTTAAGGGGTGTTTTAAATTAGCCACGTACGCTTGATTTAAGACTCACTCGAGAGGTTTTCCTACAAGAGCGCAAACCACGGAGTTCACGACACTCTCAGAAAGCAGCACGAGCACCAGAGGAGAGGAGGAGCACCGGGACGGGCTCGCTGCTGCTCTACAATTCCCTGCTCTTTGCATGTAATTGGCCTCCAGCCCCAAATTTGGGGAGGAAATCCACATCTGATCAACCCCAGCATTAACCCCACACAAACCTCCTCATCCACAGGCTTTCCTTTCCAACACTGGCTCAAGGAAATGTCTTTTGGTCCGTTCAGCTGTGCCCTGTGCAGCACACAAGAAACCCATCACGATGGGAAAGGAAGGGCAAAAGAAGCTAAAATTTGACAAAGATTTCATACATGTACCCAAGTTGTTTCAATGACCAAACAGTCCAAGAATTTGGACTGCAAGGTGGTAAATGAATGCAAAAGGTGTCACCTGAAAGCAAAACGGGAAAGCTGCACGCTCAGCTGTGCGAGGAGCTGGCAGCAAGAATGTGTTTGGATCGAGCATCCTCAGCTGTAGTGACCTCCCCTTCTTTCTTCTTCAGGAGAGAAACCAGAGACAGCCACTGGCATCAAGGAGCCTGCTCCATGCTGTGAATTCTTTGGAGGTTTGGGTTTTGGGGACAGGGGCTGTTGAAACTAAAGGCATTGCCACTGAAATGCAGCAGCCCAGCGCACCGCACGCTTCCCAGCTGCGTGGGAAACTCCCGCTGTGAAGAAGGGAGCTGGGGAGGATCCAGATGCACAAACCCCCCCATGGAAACCCAACTGCTGCGGAGGGACCGGGTGTTTTGTTACACCTTCCAGGAATTCTGTCTCCAAGGACCTGTAATAAAAACTTCACGAAACCGCTCCGCTGCCAGCCTCCTCCCACAGCTCCCCACGCGCAGCACACCCTGCGCTTTCGCAACCACCAACTGCAGCAGATTCGGTGATTCCCAGGCACAGCAATGGGTAAATCATCAACCCTCCAGAAAACACCAGCCGTGCAGCAGTTTTATTAACTCCCATTTTGACAAGGAACATTTATTCTCGTTGACATCTTCACTTTGGTCTCCCGGGAATTTAGGAAAGGTCCGGTCTCCAAGCGCCTTTTTCCCCAAAGTTCGGGCACGGATATTTGGCAGGGGTGGCACCTGAGACTGAGAAGAGCGATGACCGCATCATTTTTTGATTGGTGTGATTCCCAAAAGGACGCAGAAAACAAACAAAGACACCTAGTTCCATCTCAAGCATCAGAGCAGTAATAGAAAAGGGATTCAGAAAGCAGACAATTTTAGCAGGACGGGTTACCGAGTGGCACGCAGCTCGGTGATTGCAATAAAAAAGCTCAGAGCTGCAGTTTGGGTGAGCTGTTTTGAAGCGTACACAGCTTCTGAGCAAGGAGGGATGTGGTGCTGTGTAGCAGGACTCAATTTGGCTGGCCTCCCTTCTCCAAACAGCACCAAAGGAACACTGCTCCTCACCAGAGCACGGAAAACACTGGCACGTATTTTCGGAGACACCTGCTACGACCGGAGGAACTGGCACCGAGGGCAGCAGAGGTGGCCACGCGAGCCTCACCCAGCGTCACGAGGCCGAAGGAAGGTGACAACACCGTGACTGATGCTCCAGAGGCCACCACGCTCGCTGCTTTCTCGCCCTGCTATAAACACAGGTACACAACCAGCAGAGATGCTCCGTGTTCACCGGGGATGAGCTACAAGAGGATCTTCAGCTACGTTTTGTAGGTGAAGCCCACCTCCCAGGGCAGCATTTTCCCTTTAGTTCTCCATGGAATGAATAAAACACTGCAAAGCCCACTTGGGCTTTGGTCAGGAGTTCTCAATACTTATTTTACTTTACCATGCCAGCTATTCCTGCTAACTGCCTGCAAAAGCCTCACCCTGGAGGAGCTCAGGCAACTGGCACGCTTGTTACAGCTGCAGCTGGAGACACGCAGGCTATGGACCCTCTTCTGTTTCGATGTACACCCCCAAATACTTCAGGCTCCAATCTGGAGGGGAGGAGGTGAGGAAAAAAATAAAGAATAAGGCATAGCACGGGGAAAAAGCAGTAGTTGGAGGCTTTGAGAAAAGCTTTCCCCTCCGAGCCTGCCAGACTGATACAGAGTGCTCCAGACTTCTTTGACCTTCACGAGAAGACAAAGAACTCGTGATTTACGTCCCTCGAGATACAGCCAGAATTCACTAAGGAGCTGCAAGAAGGGTTCTGTGTTATAAATGAAGTCCTCGACAAGCTGCTAACTGCAGGCAGTTTGGTTTAATAAGAATCTGCAACCCCTTAATTCCACTTGAAGCAGGGCTGATAGGCTGTCCTCTGCTTATTGAGGAGCTTCAGATTTCAAATCTTCCTGGAGAAGATTGCAAGTTCCCAAACATTTCTCAGACCCGGGCAAATGATCTCCAGGCCTGTGTGCAAAATGCTGCAAAAACCAAACTGATGCAGATGCACCGCTTGCTAGGCGAGTTTTAGGGAAGCTCAGCTGCATGGGGTTTTTGTTTGTTTTTGTTTTGTTTTTTTTTGCTATTTTGAGGGGTGGGAGCTCTTGGGTCTGTCTTCGACTCCAGTTAGAGGCGAGGTGAAGGGGAAGGATGCCATCAGGTGAGATGCCAACAGACCGAGCTACAGCAGGGCTGTGCTCTGTACCACGCTGGATCTGACAGCAGCACTTAGCAGAAGTGACGGCGAAGGGAAACCTCTGAGTTTCTGAAAGCTGCGAGTTACAAATAAGGAACGCTTGCCAGAACTTCACAAGAGACAACCGAACTCCTCCAGCAGGCTCCAAACAAACCGAGAAGTCAGCCACATTTACGTGTTTTGCTTACTCTTACCCACAAAGTTCTAACAAGTTTTAGCCGAGATGTTAAACCTCCAGTTTGAAAATTTAAACCAGCCCCTAACAAACAGGAATGAAACCTACCACCAAGAGCACAGCTTCCTCATCAGCTTTCCTCTGGTCTTTTAAAGCACAAGGAAGGCTACAGGAACATGGCCACAGTCCAACATAACCCCCTCCTCTGAGCAATGGACATGAAGAGAAAGAACAAGACCAGACTGTGGATGTGAAGGAATAAAACAGGAGATGTTTTTGTGGCTGTGCTATGAGGAAGTATCCATGCACACAAAGATTTTGTGCTCAGATCCTCAAAATACTCCTGCTTTCACCTATTACAAACACCTCGCTTCCTGCCCTTCCCCAAACCTGCGTTAACGAAGTTATATTCTCCTGGAATTAGAAGGGACTTCGGATCCCCTCCTTTCTGCCACTGAACTATTTCTGTAGGTAAGGAGATCGGGGCAAGGGCCTCAGGAGTAAACTGCTGGGATAACAGTAAACACAGGAGCTTTTGTAAAACCTTTCTGCTATACCACACGCACTGAGTGCATACACACACTGTAAGATGCTTAGATGTCTTTCAAGGCTTTCTTAGGTCCCTATAAATCCCATACAAGTCGTTCAGAATTCCCTATAGTTGAAAAAAACAACACAAACAGATAAAAAAAGGATTGTATGTAAACATGTGCAGGGGAAAACAGGACTATTTGTACTTTCCAGCAGTCCAACTCAACTGCAGCTCGGTAAACTTACTGCCAGGTGCATTTTTTCCTGCAGCTCCGGGTTCCTGCAGCCCATTCCTGACCCCAGCACTACCTGAGTCCTCTTTGTGGGTCTGTTTACACATCTCCGTGTGGCTACAGCACTCCAACTCATTAAGCTGCTAACGATTAACACAATCCTGCAAAAAGGCAGAAGGCTTCTGATGCTACATAAAAAGATACACAGAAGTATTAATTTCTTCTCATTTAGACACAAAGATTCACCGTTTTGCTCGGCGCACACAAGATGCTTTCCACTGCATCCAGGCAGCCAGAAAGAGCCCGAAATAACGAGTTCCCAGCCACATCTCTGGTTTTCAAGTAGACAAATTCCACAGCCTGAAAGAATAAATTGCCGTCTTAAGCAATTAAGCAGCACTTCCCATCCGCAAAGTGCATTCTCCTCTGGCGTCACTGAACTGTGCGCTGCTTTCAAACAACTCAGCTGCTCCTAAAAAAAAATAAATTAAAGAAAACGGCTTTCTTGCTGGCAAGGTGAACGGCTGGAAGGATCCTCCCTCGTCAAGGACAATGCGGGTCGCTATCCCGCAGACGTGGCAGGTTTGCTGCTGCTCCCTGTTGTTAATGCAAACAGGGGAGGCCCTGCCTCCAGCGCCGGAGCGAGGGCAGCCCGGGGAGGAGGGCAGGGAGCTGCGGCCACGGCACCAAACCTGGGGAGGACGGAACACGCCGAGGCCCAGCTTCTGGCCTAAAATAATTCAGTCCTTCCTTATCTGTAACGGTTCAAAGACGAGAGGCTGTTATCCTGCCATTCCACCCGTGTTGCTCGGAGCCACCCTGGGAAATGAGCGGCTACGGGCACAACGTATTTCCACCCCCTGTCATTCTCCCTCCCCAAAAAGTGGTTGAAGTCACACACGCCGTTGGCAGCTCCACCAGAAATTTGTTTTGCTTGGATAGCTCGTGCCCAACCCTTTCAACCAGGTTCAGCCAAGACGCACTCCCTACTTCGGGACTCTAGAAAAAAGACGAGATAAAGTTTAGTCCATGCCAAAACACCAGGCACCAAGCAAACGTTTTGGCACAGAAAAAGCCTGGTTCCACCTCCTGAGAGGACCCCCTTACAGCCCGAGCTTGCAGTCCAAGTCCTTGCTGAGTTTTTTGAAGGATCTCAAGTCCAGACTAATTTTATTTGTATCCTGTGTAAAGGCTGTAGGAAATACCCAGTGATTTAATCGTTAGGAGAGGAGTAAAAGCAAGCCGTGCATTCACATGCACCTACGTTAGCCCTGAGCACTGCCCTGTTGCTTTAACGTGGATGCCCTGCAATCAACACAACGTTATTTAATATCGGGCTCCGATTTGCAAGAAGAGATTCTTCTCGAAGACGGGGTATTTTTAGACGATGTTGTGATTGGCAGCACTGAAACACCTCGTACAAGAGGCAGAGCTCCCATCATTACCACGGCCCTCCCCAGTTAATAAATAAAAAAAAAAAAGCCAGACCCATCTCTCAGAAGAGTTTGGAGGACGAGTTTGGTTCAGGAGGGCTTTTTCCAGGCTTTTGGGGAAGAAGGAGCCAATGGAGCCCTACGTACCTTACAGAGGCGACCTTACAAGAGTTGCACTTTTCAGTAAGAGCGAAAGCTCAATGCTTTTTAATTTCTTTCCAAGCAAAAGCAAAGCATGTCACACTCACATGCCTGGAAGCCAGGACAGGAGCCAAAAAATTAAGCTGCGGCAACATTCAGCCGAGCAATCTACGAGCAAAGGCAGCACATGAAAATAGTTTGCATTACTGTCATCCTCCAGACCTTAACGCTAGACAAAAATCTAAAGAGGTTCACACAAAACAGAAGAGAATACAGACTCTCCTTCTACTGAGGCTTCCAAAATCTGCTGCAAACAATTTGCTGATGGCAAATTCAGTCCCAGGCCCGGTGCCCAAGAGGCTCTCGCTGGCCATCAGGGCAAGTTACGGGGCTGAACCTGAGCCTCGCTGCTCCAGGACCCCGCTCCCCTGCCTCACATCAGCGTTCTTTGGACGTGTCAGAAGGAAGCCTGACACACACGGTCCTTTTTGAAACGCATTCAAGAAGCCCGAAGCCAAGCATTTCCCAACAAAAGCCAAGACAAAACGAATTGTGTCAGAAACAAAGAGCGATGGCTGCAAGATGACTACACAGCCTCCAAGGGTCCAGAGGGTCTGAAAGCCAAACTATTACCCAAACTATTACACGTTTTCCCCTCCCTGGACCTCGAGGACTCCCGGCTCTGGAGGACACAGGACGATGCTTTATTGTGGGTGCAGCTGGAGCAGACCGGAGCAGGGACCAGAGCTGTGCTCCAGCGCCCCGGTCAAGGGCTGCGGTGCTACAGCAAACGCTAGCGGCAGTGGGGTGTTTTAACCTAAAAAGAGCCAGATCTGGGCACAAAGGGAAATTTTCCCTCTGAAATTGTCATCTGATCTCCTGCCTTAAGTGTAAGGAGTGTAAAACTGGTCCCAGCCAGCGCTAAGCTTGCAGGCAGCTACAAGATGTGCTCCTTTTTTTTAATCAAAGCGAGATCATGAGTTGGTTTTCTTACATTCTCTATAACATTTTTGGGAGGGGAGAGGTGACCCTTCTCTGCGCTGCTCTCTGCCCCCATGCATGTCAAAAACCGACCACAGGTACGACAGAGATGCTAATCCCGGAGGAAATCAGGCAGCTGCTGCTGTTCGTGGTGGCAGAGGAGGGGTGCTGCCCGCTTGCTCCACTGCACCGGGGAAAATAACAACAGCAGCGTAAGCCCGGCTAAGTCGATAATCGCAAATTCTCAGAACGCCCTTTATCTAGGTGGGCATCAGCTGGAGAAGCAGAGCGAGGTGCTTTTGGGCGAGTTACGCTCCAAACTGAAGCGAGAGGCACGGGAGCTCTGTGACTGCAGGGAGCGCTCCCGTTTGTACCCGGTCAGCACTTCTCAAGGGCAGCCCGCACAGGCACGGGCACGTCCCCGTATTTCCCGTCCGACCAAAATCCCCAATCTCCAGACAATAAGCAGCAAATTCACTTTACGGCTCCGGGCAATCTCTTACACCGCCAAAAAAATAATAATTAATAAAATAAAGCTTATGGGAAGGAAGGCTCCACCAGGGTTGGATATTCTTAGAAATTTTTTATTTTCAGTCTCTCAAAAGGGGAGGGAGATTAGACAGTTTCCTCCCAAGCCTAATAAACTTCAGCAAAACCAAATATTTTTCCAGTAAGCAAGCCCCAGAATGGGAAAATTCCTTTATACGCTAGTTTGACAAGTT
Source organism: Anas platyrhynchos (assembly GCF_047663525.1). Lineage (NCBI taxonomy): Eukaryota > Metazoa > Chordata > Aves > Anseriformes > Anatidae > Anas > Anas platyrhynchos. The sequence goes on from NC_092614.1 coordinate 3,326,653, forward strand.
GAGAAAGTCAAACACCTGCATCAGAGCAGGAAAAACTCCTCCTAGAAAGCTCCAAAGGGAGGGGGGCAAAAAGTTTCGGTTATATAAGGCAAGCATTTGACACAGCCAAGTGCTCTGGGTGCAGAAGGCTGGAAACAAGCAGACAAGAACGAGATGAAAGTGATTTTGAGGAATGCTGCAACATCAGAGCAAGGCAGCAACGAGAGGATTCCTGGGGTGGATTCACCGAGTAGCTGGGCAGCAGCGCACTCATTACGGGGAACACTTCGTCGGTGCTATGAGATTTGAGATTTGGTGCTACACGACTGCAGAGGTGACCTTCCCGGTGCTGAAGCCTTGCAGCCGTTCCTCGACGCGCGCATCACCACTAAAAGCTTTGGGGAATTTATACCGGAGCCTTTGCACACACGGCAGCGCTCAAGAAACTCAAGTCTTGCACGCATTTTATCATCTCTAGGAGCTGGGTCGCTGAGGAGTTGTCGGATCCCCTCGCTCCGAGCTGTGGGAAGGATGGGAAGAGGAGGGAACCCCGAGGGCTGTGCGGCTTCCATCACTCGGCCACCAGCTCCTGCAGGGGGGACACCAGCCCCAGTGAAGCAGCTGCTGGGGCTACCCAAGGGCGAAGAGGAGGAGGCAGCAAACACGCAGCTGCTGCCCACAGGGAGAGGGAAAGAAGGCCATAGGCACTCGGTGTGCCAGCAAGAACTGAGCACTTTCAGTGGTTTTTCATACAGCCACCAGAAGGTTTAACCAAGCCCTTTTCTTTGAATTCATCACCCAAGAGCGCCGCAGCCCTAGTGCAGAGCTCACTCGCTCGAGCGCACGCAGGCAGGCAGAGTAAGCGAGTCCATTTGCAGAGCAGCTTAATCTGCTCGGGGCTTACCTGTTCCCAGCCTGGCGTTCGGTTTCAGACATTTAACATAACCAGAGCACGGCTGGGAACAGCGGGGAAAATACGGCAGGTCTGTGCCATGACAACTCGGGCGGGTTACGAAAGCTTTCCCCCCGCAGAGGTCACGATTCTGAAAAGCGATGCTGCTTCGGCAGCCACACCACGGGAGGATTACCTGTATGGATAACCAGAACGCCTTTACCTCGGGGAGCTGGATGGTAATGCAGGAGGACAGCTCAGGAGGGAGAGGAGAGCCACGAGGGTGTGTTTGGCAAGTCAGATATTCCCCCAGAAGAGCAGCCACGTACCTCAGTGCTGCAGCTGGAGACATCTCCCTGCAGCCCGTAAGGGGTGGGAGAAGTGGGGATGTTCACCAAAAAAAAGCAGCTTGAAAGAAAGTGGAGTTACATACCTGGTAAGCCAGTTTAAGATCCAACACACAAGGCGGTGTCAGTCAAGGCTTTCAGGTAAGATTCTCGACAAGAATCACTTAATGAAAATAGGTTTAAGTAACAAGGAGTTAAGTTGGTTTGGGCTCCCTGCCCATTTCCAGAGGCAGGGAGAGGGGGGTGGTGCAGGGAGCTGGAGGGCTGGATATGGAAAGCTGTCCTCAGGCTCAATATGAATCATCACACCGAAGGATTTTCTTTAAGTGGCTGGCTACGACTCAAACAGATTGAGTTATTTCATTTAAAAGGCAGGGCTTTGACCGACGCCTGAATGACAAACCTCTGGAAAAACTCAAAAAGACGACAGTCACGTGCGTGCACTGGAATAATACTCAAAAATTACCCTGTATTGGATTTATCTGCCCTGAAATAGAAAAAGCAGCTAACGCCTCGAAAGACTTCCTAATGATGCTGTAGTTTCTTCAAATTATTTTCTGCTGTGTCAGGAGAAGCAGCATCTTCCCTCTGACATTCAGCAAACCCTGCAAATGGCAGAGGAGCTGCCCACAGCAGAGCAGGAGCGGGGAGAATTCTTTTCTTGTTTTCGTCTGACACAGTCAAGAGCCAACGCCACAAAATGTTGCATACATGGAGCAAGAGCCCCGCAAGTGTTCTGCATTCAAAATGCACACCCACAGAAGGCTAATTGTCTCTTTTTTTTTTTTTTTCCTTTTTCTGAAATAGCCAGCGCTGGAATAGCAGAAGTCACATGGAGCAGGGCTCCAATTCACACAAAAATAGGCAGACTTCGCTGCTGCCGTTTTTATTTACGCTGCTGTCCCAGCCTGGAAATGGGAAGGGCTGCTAAAAATGAACAAATATTCTCCCCCTGGATGCAGGATGTGAGCCTCTAGCAGAGCTGGAAGCCAGCGGGGACACAGAACCACCGCCTCAGACACCCAAAACACGAACACCCTGAGCGAGGCCAGAGGCTGGAAGACTTAATGCCTAACTTAATGGAAAGGTTCAATATCTAACCCGATAACAGAAAGCCACAGATAAGATACACGGAAGTGAGACGGTTGCGCGCTGGTGTTTCAGCCGACGCGGACGGCAGGAATTGCTTCTTGCTGGGTTCCTACAGGTGATTTCACTGCAAGGTCACCTGAACCGCAGCGCCTTTGGCTGCCCTCCGCTGCTGCTTCTTGCCAAAAAGTGGGCAGAAACGCTGGGCTGGGACGGCTGCTGGGGCTGCAACGCACAGCTCACATCCACAGCCCCTCAAACGTGTGCACAGGCACCCCTCTCTGAACCCTTTTTCCTCCAAAAAGCCATTTTTGTGACTTCTGTCTATTAAATCTACATAAAAAAGCAGCACTTCTTACCCGAGAGTGGATTGGATTTGATAATGCAGTGTAACAGCAGCAGCCCTGAAGCAGCAAAAGCTCAATATCGGTCATTAAGTGGGAGCCACCGGGGAATTTGCTAAATGAAGATTGCCTGGAAAGCCACATGAGCTCCCCTGCCACAAAGCCTTCCAAACGGAGCCGTCCCATTTTTAACCCAACCGAGCTCAAAGAAAACTCCGGGCACACAAAGGGGCCAACAGCTCCCAATATTTAACCAAGTATCATAAAAAGAAAACGAGTTCCAACCGCACACGGGCTGGGTTCAGAACTACTCGCGAGATAAGATTGGAAAATGATTGATAGCAGAACACCTCCAGAGCTTCACCTCCGGTACCAGAGAGGAAGGATTTCATGGCAAACACTCCCAGGAAAACTGCAGCTCTTATTTTCTGTTCTCTAGCCCGGGAAAGTTTGATCTACACAAGGCTGATGGCTCAGGACCATAAGTTAAACCACCGTCTCCTACCTAGCCTCGTTTTTCCTGCTCCCACCAGAAAACACCACCCGACTTCCCTGCGATTCACGCCGCCTCTCCCATTAATATTTTACAGTCCTGCCTTATAGAAATAAAAACCCTGCAACACTCCTCACAACATCATTATGTGTTACTATGGCAACTGCGAAAATGTCACAAATCCGAGCCCAAATCCCTGCTGCATGAGGAATACCTTGCTCCTCCTCACCTCCCCCTTTGTGAAGTCGAGGACCGAATCTTTTGAGCCTCGTTTAAAAGCCACCATCGGAGCACCGACGGGTGCTGCTGCTTTTGCACCACTTTCAGTTACTGAATATTTCATTAAGCAGGCAGCCGAGTGATGTGACGTTTCACAGGTCACCCCCGGCGTCTGCTGGGGGCACTTTTTAAGTTCATCGAGTCCCAAAAGCATCTGAGAACTGGACAGGGACACCTGGAGCCGCAGGGCCGTCCGCAGCGAGGTGCCAAGGGCTGCTCCCTGCCTGCCCCTCCATGTCAGCGAGGGGTGACACAAATCCTGTAGTTACACTGCCATGTCACTAGTAGTGACAGCATACAGAAGTCTGGGGTTTTGTTCATATATATTTCTCTTTTACATTCCATATATGCTTGCTCAGAAGTAACTATTACTGATAATTGTGTCAAATCAAGAATAAGACTTAGATTTAACATCAGTTATTCTCCTGTTCCAAACTTGCTGGTAAATTTGATCTGATTTTGTATGATCAGAAATTCTGGCACCGTTCAGTTTCCATCCTTTACTGTACTGGAGGAGGGTGTTCAAATCAATAAGGGAAGCATAACTGGACACATATCTCTGGGAGTATGATTATACTGGTTAAAAGACACAAGATTTTTACTGGCCTGACAGCACAAAGTCTTAGGATTCCCCTGGATGTGCGTAGGCCTGAGCTGGTTTTACCTTTTTTCAGCTGTGATACCAATTGCCTCCTTCGCAGGGCTGCACAAATTAATCCGTGCCGCCAGCAGAAGCATCACGAGGTGTTCCCGGCCCCGCTCCGCCACCACGAGCCAGGAACAGCTCGCCCTGCAGCTAAAGCTGCACCAGTACGGGGGGAAAAAACCCACTGCCGAGCTGCTCCTCTTCAGCAGCTATCCTTCAGCAGGATCACAGCTACCAGACTGCACCCTCCCAGGGGCACGAGGGGTTTGGCACAAAGCTGGGGGGCTGCAGGCTGTAGGCACCTGCAGCATGACCTGCTTGCAGCAGAGGTTGATGCCTGTTTTTTTGGGGAAGCTGGGGGGCAACCTAAGCTCTCAGCAGCACAGGCTTCCAGCAGCTCCTTTTCAAGTGTTTTTTTTCCAGCAGGGCATCCCCTCTGCTGCTCCTGAGGTGCTGTGCATGCTCTGCAAACACATCCCAGGCACCAAAAGCCTCGGCTCTGCGTGGCCGTGCCCAGCACCCTGCCCAGAAGGAGCTTGTTCAGGGCGGGGGCAGAGCTGGAGCGGGCGGTCCAAAAAGCAGCCTCGCCACAGGGAAGGTCGGGGGAAAAAGGAGCTGGATGTGACTCGAGAAAACCATTTGATTTCATCAGCGACCAGCAAGTCTTCTGAACGCCCAGAGCTGTGAGCAGAGGGCGCTGGGGACAGCTCTGGGCGCAGCAGTGACCCAGCTCCAGCTCAGGACCCACCTGGCTCTGGGGACGGAAAGGGCAACTCCAGCACTCGACTGCAATTCAGGATTGCTTCTACTTCCCAGCTGAATTACGGGTCAGTGCAGGTGCCTTCATCCGTTTGTATTTTTAAGTCCTTTCTTTCATTCAGCAGCTAATACCTAAGTCAATTTTATTTTTATTTTTTTTTAAAGTTCCCTTTCGCCTCCAGGGGTTTCTCCCGCGGATGGCCCAGCAAAGCCATCCAGTTCTCCGAGCCTTTGAAACGAGACACTTGCAAAACGCACCACGGCCAGGGTGTGCCCAAAACACGCTCTGTGGAAAAAGCTGTTGGGGTAGTGCCAGTGCAGCAAGGAAAACATTTTTCCCCCAGCTGGAAGCCGAGCGCAGCGCTGCTGCCGAGCGAGCGCAACCAGAACGTATCTGCTGGAACGGAGAACAAAGGAGAGGGGAAAAAAAAAAAAGGCAACGTTACAGCATAATGAAAACCAAAATCCTGCAGGAAGAGAGAAGCACATCTGCGAGGCGCACCTTTCCAGGCTCTGTAAGGAAGCCCACGTTCGCTGCTCCTCCACTTCTCGTGTCAGGCAGAGTCACTTTGCAGTTTGTATCGGCAGCAGCAGAACAAAAACGCGGCTCTGAGCTGCTTCCAGATGCCGGGGTAACAACATGGGAACCTTTTTCCCATCCCCCAGACCGGTGCGTAAGGCTGCAGTATCAGGGATGAGCTCTAAGCAGGGTCCCTTGCCTTGCTAAAACGCTAACTGCAATTTGGTATGAGGCTGCGGGGCAGCAGGCAAGCCACCGCACCCGTCCCAAAATGCCAGTCCCACGTTCATGGACGTTTTGCTGCTATTCGGATGCTGTGACAAACTTTTCCCAACGCAAAGTGAAGTGAATGTTTATCCAAACCTATCCAAAGCATCAGCCACAAGTCCTAAAATACCTGAGCGAGAGCCCATTTGTTCCTCCTGGCTGCCCCCCTGGGGCAGGGCTGGAAGGACAAGGTGAGACTTCCAGGTAGCGCCAGACCCCAAATCATTCCCAACCCTCCACCTTACTTCAAACACAAGCCCAGCACAGCCCTGCAGCCTAAAATCAGGCAGAGATGTGACCCAGCAAGGGGAAAAGAGCTGAAGGAGATGGGTGATGTAGCAGACGGGTGATGCACACCCACGTGCTGCTGCTGTGTGCAGCCACCCAGCAGCACCCAGGGCAGGCACCCATGGGAGAGGCAGGGGAGGGTTTGTAGGGCAGGCGGCAGCACCAGCCCTGGAGGAAGCAGCTCTGTCGGTGCTCAGCCACCTGCATGGGAAGGTTTTCCTGCAGCACAGCACCCTGACTGGGTGACCCAGCACCGATACCCTCCTGCTTGGGTCCCCTCTGACACCGCCGCAACTTCAGCCCAGGGAGATGGAGTGAAACAAACCCATTGTGGGGTGAAAGCCCACGCAATCTTAACGAAGCTCTGCAGATGGCAACAGGAGGACCTGGTAGGACACCCAAACTCTCGTGTGTACTCCAGGGAGGCACCAGGCTGGAACAAAAAGCCCGGAGCTGCTCACTGGGCATCCCCTGCACCTCCGCACGGCGTGCTCTGACCGTGTTTCCAGCAGCAGCACTCCCTTTCCTTAAGATCTTTTTCAAGCAGCGTTCTCATTTGCCCTCTTTTCTTAAAAGCAAGAGGGACTCGCACAGTGTCCTACTTACTGGGGATACCTGATTAAGCAGTTTTGAACAATGAACTGCTCCCTGCTATTCTGCTTTCACACGCAGAGCGAGCACGTGCTCAGGATTTGCTCTTGCGCTCCCTTCCCAAGCGAAAGACGTTTGAGGGGCATCACCCTTGGCCAGCAGCAGGCGGGTCACGAGCAATTCGGGTGTGATATGTACAGATGTTCATACGCTGCTGAGAACCAGAAGGTCAGGAACTGTGCTGCAGTCCGTACCTACAAACACAACGAGGTCAAGAACAAGAAAAACACCACAAAAACACGAGCAGGTAACTGAAAAAAAAAATCATAGAGAGTAGAGAGAGTTTTATGATTGCTCTGCATAGATCAGAGCAAGTGAAACATGCTGGAGACCAGCAGGAAAAGTGTCCTTGGTCTCTGCAGAGGGGGGATCTGCCCCCTGAATTGCTGCTCCGTGAAGTCACCGCCATGAGAAACGTTCTTTAATAGCCCTCGAGACTACCTTCTCAAGCTCTCACTTGAAAAATAAAATCAAGGGAGAAAAATCTGAATTTCTAAATTCTAATTCCTCAGCCCACTGATGCACCGACTGCACCTGCCCCTCCAACGACCCCTAATGCAAGCACCACAGGCATTCCTCTCCAACACGGGGCTTTGAAATCGGTGCTGACAAAAAGCATTTATTAGCCAAAAACCTTCATTACTACTCCGGGTCCAGCAATCCCGAGCTGCAGGCAGGGTGACGCGACACAGCACGAGGGAGGAGCCAGCACACAAGCTCCCAGGCTGGGGAATGATTCACTGCAACACTGCAGTGCAGAAGGTGCTCGGATTTCCCACCAGCACAGGGGATAATTACAAAGCGTGCTACGGCATCGCGGCCAGAGGCGTCGGAACAGCCCCGACCCAAGGCACGGCACTGCCTGGCCCCCGGAGGAGGTGGCGTGAGGAGTCAGTCCCTAAAACTTGGCCTCCCTCCCAGCAGACATTCCAGGTAAGAAATCTGAACTAAAAAAAAAGCCAAGTTGCCATTAAATATTTGTTTCCAGTACCTTTTCAGAATGTTCCTGCGATTCTCAGGCCGAATTTGGGGAGCAGAGGCTGCCTCCCACATCGCTTCCCGGCTGATGACCGCATCGTGCTCGGCGCAGGTAACTCATCAGCCAGAAATAGCTGTCGGCTCCTGAGGAAACCACCCCACAGCCAAACGCAAGGCAGTCAAAGAAACCAGCCAGACCGAGGAAGGCAGCTCCTACGGATACACGTGCACGTGAAACATTTCCCACTCTTACAGCCACAAGCACAGGGCGGCAGAAATACCAGGGCTTGGGCAACTCGCTAAACCCTCGCTCGATTGCACAAGCCGGAGCCCCCACCAGCAGCCCTCCAGCGCCGGGCTCCAAGGCACCTTTCACAATCAGCAGCCCCCGATCCTATTGCTCTGACAGCAGTTTGGGCCCTTTCAAAGCCCCACGGGTTTCAGAGAGGCAGGAGGCTGCTGCCTACGGTCAAAAATCAGGGCAGTTGTCGACAGGGGAGGCTCCAACCTGGCCGCGCCACCACGAAGCGAGGCACTGCGCCCACTGCTCCTATCCCTGCCACCAAGCACGCTTCTGAAGCAACACCTCCGAGGCTCTTAGCTGTGAAGCAAATCGCTGCTTATGGCTAATCTGAGGGCAAATGAAGGCAGCGGGGGGGTCCTTGAGCCAGGGAAGTCTGCAGCTGCGCACCAAGAGCCGGCCCAGCCCGCGCGCACTCGGTTCCGCGTTAGCCGCATGGGAGCCAAGAGCAGCTCATTAAACCAAGCCCATAGCTGGCAGGGCTTCCCAAAAAAGAAGGTGTAACGAATACCTCCCTGCTTTGTTTATGCATTACACGCTGGCCTGGTTATCTGCTCCAATGGCAGCGCCTTCCCAGGCAGCAGGGAGCTTTAGGAGGACCCAGCGAGTCCTGGTGCGCGCCTACTGCTACAGGGAGCTGCGATCCCCGCCGAGACGCTGCCTCTACAGCCAAGACCAGGCCTGAGCAGCGCGAATGCTTCAAGTCTGTCCTTGACCAGATAGCGATTCTGGAATGCCACCGTGCCAGAAAAACTCAAAGGTCAGCTCTTATCTCAGCATGATGTAAACAGGTCTTTGTTTCTTTCGCATGCTTCTACTTCGGTCCCAGAGGCGGGCGGCGACTCGGCCGCTCGCTGCCAGCCAGACGCAGGATTTGAGAAGTCAGGATTTGAAGAGTCACTCTCACTAGGGAGTGAGAAAGCAGCAAGCGAGTCCTTGGGGGAAGGAAGGAGCAGCCAGGAACAATACCCAACCACAGGAACCCGGCTAGGGGATCAGGCAAAGTTTTCGCACCCATTACCATACTCCGTCTTGCTACTGGAATTATGAATAAGTATAATAAAAGTCTTCCCAATAATAAATAAATTCTTCAAGCTGCAAAACCCAGCCATACTTAAGCAAGCCTCTGCCCTTCTGTGCTCGCACAAACACCAAGCAACGCCTCTGTACAAGCAGCTGGCCCAAGGTAGCTCTTCCCCCTCCTGCCACCGCGCTGCTCGCCGCGTGCACCAGCTCCTGAGCTCGACTCCAGGAGTTTGGGTAAGGAGCACAAACGCGCATTCAGCCTCAGCAGCACCAGAGCTCATGAGACCCAACGTCAAAGCGCTCGCACCAACAGGACAGTCGATGCTGGAAAGAGCAATTAGTGAATCCCCAGAGGCGTAAACTTTAAACTAGGCTTGGTGGGCCTGGCCTAGATGCCACTCCGCGTACACAGCGGCTTCTGAAACGGCAAACAACAGAAGGATCATTCTTTTTATTGGCTTTACAAATCTTTGGCTTTTAAAGAGTACTCGGGAGGCCGGGGAATGGCAAGGCATGACTAACAGAAAGGGCAGAAAAGTCAGCAAAGAATTTCACGCGTCGTGTCTCTGAATACCGCACTTCCTCTGGGGATTACGACGAGTGGCACAGGGATTTCACTTTGCTCGACGACACGGGAACCTACGAAACCCACAATGTGGAAAATTTAATATTGCTTTGGACAGACAATAGTGTCAGATGCCACCTCCAATAAGAGCTACAATGCTTCTGAATTCAACTTCACTACTAAACCCAACAGAGTAAGTTTGGGGATGTTATACAACGGGAATAAAGTTACCCAACTCTTTGCTACCAGCACCAGGGCCAAAAACCTGTGCCCAGCCTGCACAGATCACATGCCCAGCTGCTAGCTCCGCGCTGAACTCATCTAGAGTTAAAGATTTCACATACAGAAATTCATCTTACACTAACATCCCCAAAACAATGTGAAATTCAGCTGGAATTTAATGCCTGAGAGCTGCAATATACATGTTTATTAGCTCTTATCATGTGAGCGTGTTTTCTGTGGGACGCTCCAAGGTACCAAGTGCGCACGCTGTCCGTGTCCTACTTCAGTGAGATTTATGTCACGGCACCTGACCAGCCATAAACGTGCCTTTGGACAACAGGAATCAAAATACATCCAGCCAGTTCTCCACGGCTACCTGCACAAACCCAGAACAGCACAGGTATGCCAACAGCATCCCCAGCCAGGGAGGAGCACTGTGGCCGTGCAGAGCTTTCCGTCTGTGCTTCAGCCCGAGGGTCAACCAGGATGGAACCGATCTGCTGAGGCAAGCAACATTTCACACAGCCCAAACACACAACACGGCCTTTTAAGAGATTTGTTCAAAACTACCCTGATAAGCAATCCCAGGACAGACGCTTTTCTTTGGAAGAGAAGTTTCCCTTGTTCCTTGCCCTGTCTCAAGACCTTTTTCCTTGATGCGGGTTTTCCTCCTCCGCACACAAGTTTACAGCTAAGACTTTGGCAAACAGGATCCAGTTAGCAACCTATTAGCCGCTGTCATCATCTAATGCAACTCATCACAAATAATAAGAAAATTCCCAACAGTGACTTCCCAGAGGTTAAGGAAGACGACACACTCACTTTACACTTCTACCACCACTCAGCCCAAATCCTTTAAGATATTTTTTTTTTACCCACAGGCAGTTTAACCAAAAAATATAAGAAATAAATAAAAAAAACATCACCACTCTGCAGTCAGTGAAGATTCAGGCTGGCCTTACTTTACATAACTGGTTTACAACAAAGATCCCCATTGTAAAAAGACAAATATTTCATTTCGGGGACAGGGCCAACACATAAGCAAGAGAGCAGAGAGAACTGCTCATAGTATTTCAGGTTTGTATCTGCAGCATGCCTGAGCTGCTCCAGCCAGCCTCTTTCCAGGACTTGCTGCTCTGAAGGAACACCAAGGACTGCTGGACGCATGGAGGATTTTAACTTCAGCGCTCCATGCGCTGCCTGAGCTAGAAATGTGCCACAGATCACACCACACTGATTTTAACAATTATTTCTTTGATCTAAGCCCATCAGAAGAGAAAGGTGTTCCTACAAAATCCAGATTCTCCATCTGCCACCTTTCCCCTTGCTCTCCCCCCTGCCAGCAGTAAGGCAAAGCACGACTGCTACTTACAGCGGTACGTGGGGTTGTTCTGGGTCTGCTTTGGTCAGTTCCTCCTCTTCGACGTCAGACTCTCCTCCTGAGCTGCTGTCAGTGACATCCGAGTCAAACGCTTGTTCGCTGGATCTCAAGTTGGCCATACCACTGGCTGTGAATCTCTCCAGTTCTTCCGATATCGAATCGCTTTTCAAGAAGCTGCTCAGGCCTTCTGAAGTAACTGTCTCGCTCGCAGCTTTCCTCAAAGCTGCTTCTGCCTTTCTGGTCAACATCAACTGGCTCCGATGCCTCAGGGGGTCCAAGGTCGGGAGCTTGCTCAGAGTTTTCTCCAAGAAGCCACCCAACTGCTGTTGGATGTGTCTCTCCACCTGCTTCGCCTGCACCACTTGCAAGCGCTTCTGCAGCCTGCGAGCCCGGTTCTCAATGTCTGCCTGCCGTCGCAGCAATGCCCTCGTCCTCATCTCGGAGTCGAGAGCACTGTGGTAACCGGCCAGCAGAGAAGGTTTCTGCTCCTCCGACTTACCGCTCCCGAAGTCTGAGTGGCCAGCAGCACCGGGCAACCTGCTCTCCCCACTGCCACCCTCGAGCACCCGCTGTTGCTCCATGGAATTAAGGGAAGATTTGTTTGCAGTGCTATTATTGCTAAACGGAGTCGTGTGCTCGGCATCAAGGCTTCGGTGTGGAAGAGTGCAATTGGTCAACCCGGTCTTCAAATCCCCTGATTCGGAACCCCCTGCGTTATAGTCAACGCCCTGGAGGGCAGCGGCAGGAGGAGCACACTTCCCACCATTCAGAGCACTCGAGTTTTCATGGTCTGAATTGGTACTTTTGGCCAATTTCTTGGCCAAGCCGTTCACAGGCGCTTGCGGGAGAGGTGGCTGGCTATTAGTACTCATTGTTTTTAGATTCTCCAAAGTAAATTCCAACACCGGTTGCCTCCCCAACAGATCGCTTGTTTTCAAGAAGGACTGAGATAATAGAGAGTGAGATTTAAGGACTGTCTGCTTGTTGAAGACTCCTTGCAGCTTCAGAGGCTCTTTTGAAGGAACAGATGTAACATCCGAGCAGAGATAAGAGGCCACTAGCGGCTGCAGCTTGCCCAGCTCTTCCTTCGTAGGGTTGTTTCGGAAATCTAAACTGGGATCCTCCGGAGCAATGGCTTTCCTTTTGGTGCCGTTGGCAGCCAGGAGGATGTTGTTGGCGTTGCCGTTGCTCTCGGCACTGCCAGGCGACAAGGTGGAGGACGGGGGAGCCAGCTTGAATCGGATGTGGTGAGCTTCAGCTGCTGCGTCAGTGAGAGCGGGCGCCATCGCAGCCATTCAGCACAGAGAGACGGGAAGTCCAGCCTCTCCCGGTGCCGAGGCCAGCTCCACTGCCTCCCACTGCCTCTCCTGAGGACAGCCTGCAAAAGAGAAGAAGGAGAAAGTGAGACACCGCACTTAAATCGGATGCAATAAGCAAGACAACAGCAACCAGAGGTACCGACTCAACGGGCGCGCCATCCTCCCCCTGCCACCACCAGCCCCGTGCCGAGCGGAGCCACCCCAGGTGCCAGCAGGGTTAGGACAGAAGCAGCAACACACGAGCTGGCCCCAAGGATCTTCCCGAGCTGGTGCTTCTAACGACTGCCCTCATCTCACAGACCATCCACCGATCACCCCTGCATCCTTCCAGGCCTTTGTGAAAGGTTTGGCTCTGGGTACCCACAGCCCACTGCTCAGTGCCACCAGCTCGCCAACTTTCTCTTGAAAATCCTTGAGCTGTGCCTATAAAAAACTTTTCACTACTTCTGCTGCCAGCTCAGGTGTAAGAAGTGACAACGCAGAACTGGAACGTGCAACACAGACAGGGCCCGAGGGGAAAAAAAAAATCTCCATATGCTCCAAATCCCAGTAGCCCAAGAAACCCCGCAATCCCACACGGGCTGGGAACCCCATCACTTCCCTGAGAACAAGCCCTGGACTTCAAGGAAGCCGGTTCCCTGCTGTGTATGAAGCCTACTTTCCCAGAAGTTCATTTCCGAATAAGCCAGGTGATTTCCAGCGTTAGCTATTTCCATTTCTCTTTCAAAAACATGGATAAAGATTAACTCACACGCACCATGACGGAGCACTTCTACACTGGCCATAAGAGCAAGCCGCTGGCTTAACTCAACTAGATCAAACAAGAAAAATAACCAAAGGCATTTCATTCATATCCACTGCAACCTTTTTTTTTTTCCCTAGACATCAAGTTTCTAATAATTTACCTACTTCCTTTCCCATTAAGCATCAGCAGTTTTAATGCCTTTTTTTGTTCCAACTGCCTTCACAGAGCCCCCAGGACAGGCTGTGCTAACAAGTACGAGTTACTTTACCCTCCTTGCGCTGCAGAAGTTGTGCAGCACCTTCACAAGCTGTTTCAATGTCAAGCTAATAACACGGAATCGCCCTGATGTCTTGCCTGATAATGCCAATCCTCTAATTTCACATAAATTTGCATAAGCTTGTTGTAGCTGTTCATTAACGCACCCCAATGACCAAATTAATACACCATTAGATAGTCCTCGCTTATCCTGTGACAAGTTTGAAGACGTTGAATGAGCAAAATTCAGCAGGCAGCTTTGGTCTGGGCCTTGTTCGGCTGCACCGAGGTTGCTCCCCCGTGTCAGACCAAGCACCTAAGGCAACCTACAGAGCCACCTTTAATTCCCACTCGTGTCTGCTCTCAGAGCTCTGCCCTCCTCCTCGTGGACCTTCAAGCACTGCAAGATGAGCATCTCAACCTCCTTCTCCAACTGGGAATCGAGCAGGGTGCTCAGGTCAGACCAGGAGCAACCCGAGAGCAACCCCAGCTCTCCCCCATGCAGGTTGGGGCTCTACTTCCCAAATAAAGCAGAGCAAGACCAGTAGAGATGAAACCTTTTCCAAACGGATCGCTGATACTCTCGCCAGGTCCACAACTCACCACCTCCAGTCCTGCTCACGCTTGCCCAGCCCCCAGAAGGGTGGCACAGAGGAAGGCAACAAGGAAAAAGGAGACACTCGTGGGGGAACTGGTTAAAAAACAAGCACAGAGCTACTAGGGATGAGTTCAGACTTCAGAAGTCCCCTGCTGACAGAACTTAACCTCTTTTGTAATCAGCTATACTTTGTCCTCACTGAAAAGAAAGTACACTGCACACCTAAAAATTTAATGTACATCGCACTGAAAATAGTTTTGAAGTCATCATTTGGGTCCATAAATAATGACGATGACTCTTCGGGGCAGAAACAAAAAAAAAGGAACCTGCAGGGAACTTTCCACTTGTAGCTAAGATGCCCTTGGGAGAGGAGGGAGGAAGAGTGCCGGAATAAAGGACTTCCCCCGCTCCAGCCTCCTACCAAGACCTCCAACCAGACGTGAAAACCAGGAGGGACTGGAGCAGGCAGCAGGATCCCGCTGGCCTGCCTTGCAAAGGGAGGCTCTGGATCTGTGCTCTTCACCACGACTGCCACCGTAACATCACAAGGGAATGAGAGCAGCTTTGTGAACGCCCTCACTGCAAAAGAGCAGAAAAATCCACGCCTGGTGCAGAGGGCAGCGATTCACTGTGGACACATCCGCACTGCGCTGCAGCCGTTGAAGTTTACCAGGGCTGAAAAGGATTTCGGAGTAAATTTGTAGGTCATCAACTTCAGTTAAATTAAGAGAAGTAAGAAAACGGAAGCAAAACTTTCATGCTGCCTCTTCCTCCAGGTTAGCAAACTCGCTTTAAAGAGAAAACCCTCCTCCCAAGCTAGAGCAACCCCCCCGCCTTCACTTTGAGTTGGGTGCACAACATTTCAAGCCTTCTGAAGCCCGGGAAGACACCCTTCAGAGTTAGGCTTTGCTCTGGTAGCTTACAGATGACCTCCAAAAGTACTGGGTGCATGGCTTTTTATTTAAATCCTTAAAAACCGTGTTTCCCTAACACTGACTTAGCTCCCTACTGCTCTGAGCAGCCTTGGGAAGAAGCGCTCAGAACATCTGTGAGCGTGCTTCCCCCTTGGCTCTGCTCGTAGGTTTTGCTTGTTATTACAGCCCCATCACAGCATCTCTACCTCCTTCCTCCAAAACTGGGGGGAGAGGGCAGGAGGCACCTCGGAGGTGAGCAGGGGGACGAGGAGCAGGGGTCAGCGACACACGGACACAGCC
The DNA here is from genome assembly GCF_047663525.1 of Anas platyrhynchos. Classification (NCBI taxonomy): domain Eukaryota; kingdom Metazoa; phylum Chordata; class Aves; order Anseriformes; family Anatidae; genus Anas; species Anas platyrhynchos. The sequence continues at coordinate 3,341,811 of NC_092614.1, forward strand.
CGAGGAGCTCTGAGCGGCTCTGGGAGCGATCTGGCAGTAATTCTAACAACCCACCCCACCAGCCTGAACCTTGCCTGCCCCTGGGACTCGAACCATGCTGCAAAGTTCTCCCTGAGCTGCTGTCACCCACCAAGATCAATGCCAGCACCCACAGGTCCCATTTTTTGGTATTCCTCCACCAAGGGCCTGCGACTCCGGGCACCGGAGCTGGCAGGCTCATGGCCCTCAGGAGAAGCCCGCTCCAAGCCTTGTTGTGGACACTGGAGAGCACCACAAACTCCACACCTGCCCTCAGCAGCCACAGCACCACCCTCACGCACGCCTCGGCCTGGATTTTGCTTCAAAACCCCCCAAAAAGGAGCTTCTTCTGGAAGGGCGACGCGCAGCCAGCCTGAGAGCAGCGCTCCGAATCCACAAGCACATCCTTGATTTTTCACTTCAAAACTAGAGCACTGGCAAAGCAGTTAGCGTTAATTAACAGAGGAAAGATGAAAGGCTGTAGCACAGCAGCTAAAAACAGGGTAACCGTAGCTCGCCCGGCTTCCTGAGGAGCACGAGCCAGGCCACCGAGGGAGGCGAGTCACCGGGCCGACTCGGTCAGGTGGCTCCAGCCACAGCCCCACGTGCACGGCGCTCGCATTCAAATCCTCACCCGCCTCCCAAAAATCAGAGCAAAGGGAAAAGAGTCAGCAAGGCCGAGGAAACGACGGGAGGGGAGGAGAAGCACGAGGACGGGGGCCGGTCACGCTACCACCACAGCGGCCGTCGGGTCGCAACGCCCCCGAAAACGACCTTCCTGCAGCACAACGACTTCGCCAGGTTTGGAAACTCGATTTTAGAGCCGGCCCTTGAAAGGAGAACTGGCTTTCCAAGCACACGGGCTTGTGCAATGCCTCAGAATATAAGCCCTGAACGGACACGGGGAGTTTTTTGTTCTCTGAGAAGTTGTGACAGGAGTTTCGGGAGGGGGGAGAAACCAAGCACCTGTGCTCACAGGAAGGCCCACAAGAAGTGGAGGGCTCCAAGCACCGAGGGCCTTACCACCCGGCTGCCCCCAGGCCTTGGCCACCCCACGCACACCTCCAGCCCCACAGGCGGCCTTGCCACCCGCTGGCACCGCTCACAGCCACCTCCCGTCGGTCTGAATTCCCCAAATTGCCATTTGAACCCTCACACGGAGGGAATTCCGCGTGTGAACGTCACCATCTCCCCTTTCACCACGCGCCCAAGCAGGCCGGGGCTGCTCTGTGAGGGCTTCGAGGCCCCCTCACTCCCCCAGATCTCCTCCAAACCCACTTCGGGACGTGCCCTTCTCCTACTCCTTGTGTTAGAAACGGGGACAGAGGAGGTTATGGGAACCCACACGGAGCTCAATGTGTGCACAAAGGGCCAGGCATCAAAGTCTCTTCATACCTGGCACTGCGACCACCTTCCAGCCCCCCCAGCTCCACGTCCTGGCAGCGGGGGCCGCACGTGGGGGCTCAGCACCTCACACCGGGTGCTGAGGGAGGGTCCCTCTGAGCTGAAGGCCGTGCAGATAAAGAGACCCCAAGGGAGGCGAGCACCAGGCCAGCTCCCACTTCCCCCCTCACCTCCTCCGTGCCCAGGCAGCTCCGCAGCCTGCGGGGTCACAACCAGCTTTGAGAAGAAACTCTGTGAGGATGAAATCCCCTCACACCCCATTCTGCGGCCGAAAGGCGGCATCTGAGCTCCTAACCCCACAGAGTAACGTAAAATGCAGGCACTCGACATGAAGCCAACCCCCTGAGCCCAGAAATCCTGTTCAATAACAGTACTGCACAACGCGCACAGTGGATCCCCTCCACGCCTCTTGTATCACCCCTCAACATTTTATGGTTGTCAGACAGATGTCTGCCAATTTAGGGAGGGATTCACAGAAGTAACTCTCAAAGCTTTAAGAAAACGCGACAGGCAAGTACAGGACGATGAAGTTATCGATAACCCAGTGGTCACATGCAGTTTGGCAGCCAGCGCGCCTCTAATGACCTACATTTGGGAAACGGGCCCCTTTTTCCTCTTCTCTTTTTTTTACAGAAAGAATGAAAAAGGTGAAGAACGTACTGAAGAACTGCAGATTTTTAAAATATATCCCTAACTATCTTCTGTGTATATTGACGCAACAGACCGGCTCCTAATCACTCAGGGAAAAATAACTCTTTTAACATTAACTTCCCAGGGAATTGTACTTCTGCTCTACAGCAAAGAAGAAGGAATCACTAAGCTCCAATTTTATAGCCTTTGTTTCCAAGCAGAAGCTCTCAAGATTAAAATAGAAGCTGGTCCACAGAAGTGGCAGGGTCTTCCTTCGACTTCAAAACCAGCAACCTGAGGTCTCCTTCTTCAAGCGCAGTTCTCTGTTTTGTCTGAATTCCTACTGGATATAAATAAAACTCCCCATGCTTTGCATAATTTAAGGTAGAAGAGTTCTTATCAATACGATGTCAGAAAAAGAAAAAAAAAAAAACATCCACAAAGCCAAATTAACTGTCATCTCCCTAATCAAAAGTATGGAAAGTCAAATAATTTGAAGCAAGAATGACTTCACCGGGTAAACGAAGCGTCTGGAGATAAAAATACCCCTTGCTTTTAGGTTACTCTTCAGAACAAAGTTGTTTTCTACAGCCAAATATAAAGCAGCATGGTTTAAAAAACAATAGTGGGACATTTGCAGAAAGCAGCAGTCTGACAGAGTACTAACAAAGACAAAAAACAAGCTTTAATTATTAAATCCAGGTCTCCCCCCTCATCCAGTATCAGAGAGATTTTGTTTTTCTTTCGCATAATCTGGGCAAGTTGCCCAGGAAATATGAAAACCTGAACTCAGGACTCAGAGAGCAAGTTAAACAAAAAACAGAATTGCCTCTTCAGTTTAAAGACACATTTCCATTCAGTAGGTGCTGTTATATCCACCTCTGTGCAAAAGCATACAACGATTTTTATTTTATTTTTATTTTTTTAAACCAAAACTCAAAACCCCTGCCCTGTAAACGGTACCACCTTGATCCTTGGTGCTTTAAATGCTGCCCGAGGACTGTCCCCAGAAACCTCGTGTTAACTGCTCTCCACCACGAAGCAACAGGCCAGAGGAGCAGAATTAAGCATCCCAACCACTCGATCCCTGCCCAATCTGGCGGGCCAGCCTCCCGCTGGGTTTAAATACCTTACATTGAATGGAGTTCATGAGAGCTCTCCGGATACGTGTGCTCAGCTAACTGCAGATCTCAGCTTTTATTGCTCCTCAGATCTCACAGCAGAGAGAACAAATCCAGCAGGACTGCCATGGCAGCAACCAAAGCCAAGCCGACACGAACTCCAGAACAGAGATGCTCACTGAATGGAAGATGATGCCCGATCACACAGCACAGGTTCCTTTTTATGGGCCACAACTACAGCCTGAACTCACTTTTTTGCTGTTTCTCATTCAGCGTAAGGCAACTCGCTGGTAACCCTTCCCATGGTATCCTGTCACTGCAGACCTCGACAGGAAGTTATGAAGATTTCAGAGAGGAGAATCGTGAGGTCTGACAAAGCTGAAAATGAGAAGTCTTTAAGGTCCATCTTCTGCTAACATCTCCAAGGTCCAAAAATCCAGAAAAGCTCTCCACATCACACCAGATTATCTCAATTATTTTTTTTTAATAGCTAGTTTTTTAAACACTTGGCTATCCACTAAAAAAAAAAAAAGTTTGCAGCCAAAGATTAAGTAACAGATGAAGATGTGGCCTGTTGAGGCTGACAGCTACTCCCATTTCCTCTCTTCAGATGCAATTGTTATCCTTTTTCCTTGTTCTCTTAGATAAACAGCACAGCTCCACCACTAAATTCAGACAGTGTGCTCTCAAAACTCTGTCCCCTGGAATTAAGTCTCCACGCCTGTTAGCATATCCCATTTTGCTGCAGTCATCTGCTAACAAGAGTTCAAAATATGGGGGCTGGGGGGGAGAACCAACTTATTTCCCTTATTTTCTGCCTTTCTTTAAAACCTGACCAGGAACTTATCCACAGCCCTCTTCCAAAAGCAGCGGCCTGAACTCCGGCTGGAAGGACACGCGCGGGGTTTAAAGGAATTGTGTTTAATGGAGTTGTGTTTACCGAACCCCGCAGCACCAGGACTCTCGCAGATTTGACTCCGACAACCCTGTGCCCCGTGAGAAGAAACAGAAAGCTTTTTCTTCCAGCTTCAACTATTTGTTACGGAAAGCTGCAGCCTTGAAGATGCGGCTGAACCGCTACTTACAGGGCAGGGAAGGATTCTCAAAGCAAGCAGCATTCTGGAGCTGGCTCCGCTCATCAGTCCCGACAGACACTGTATTCCTGCAAGTTTTGAGCTGGGACGTGGTATTTAGAAAATGCAGCAGCAGAAATGGTGCTCCTCCTGTCACCTGCCATTCCGGCTGTCCCAAAACCAAGCAGCTCCTTGTAATGAAACTACAACCACTCCGAACATGCGTGCAAAGTCACATATCACAGGGTCTCAGCACGATGTGATCCACCCGAGCCACTTCCACTGAATTAAACTCCCATTTTTTGCTTAAGCTGGCCCACCTGTTTCCCCGCACAGCCCAGTAAAAAGCAAACGAGAAAGACAAAATCGGCTGCTGATAAACGGGACAGGCAGGGATATCACCGACTGACACTCGCAAAAAAAAAAAAAAAAAAGTAGTTCCAGAGAAATATTAAGACCCTCCCATCGGAAGGGGAAAAATAGATGAAGTTTTGTGGGCGGGGTGGAGGGCACCACGCTGCTGCTCGTCCTTTCTCCCCCGTCCCAAACCTTTACCCCTGCCCTCAGGCCGTGTCTTTGCCCCGCTATGGGTTTAGTCCTCCCCTGCCTGGAAAAGCCTTTTGAGGCTCCTGAGGACACGCACCGCTCGCTGCCTGAGCAGAAGGAGGGTGGAGTGCTGAAACTCCAGAGACATTCTTTGTTCGGAGCGTTCATTAGATAATGGCAGTTGCGCTCTCACACACACACACAAAAAAAAAAAAAAAAAACAGTTATAAACAGGGCAAAAGGAAGTGACTTTGGTCGAATAAGTGCTCAGCTTTCCCCCCTGGCTTTTGTGATGTCAGAATTTCACCACGTCTCCGGTTACCGAATGAGCTCTGAGGGCAGACGAGACTCGAATTCGGCAGTACAAAAAATAAAAAAAAACAAAAAAACAAGAAAACCACACAAGGAATCAGCCCAGCCGCATCTGCCTGCTCATCTGCTGCTTTACCACGCCTGAAGAGGGACCGACTGCTGCCGGAGCACCGCGGCTCGGCCCCGGTGCTGTCGTGGGACCCGGCTGGGGGCCGTGCCACCCTGGCAGCGCGGTGGCACCCGGCCCTCCCGCGCCAAAAGCACGCCCCGAGCTCGGCCCGACGGTGGCCGGCAGCGGACAGCCGGAGCCACGCGCCCGGGGCTTTCCCCACACCTCCTCCTGCCCCTCTCCGTCTCCCCCCCCCCCCCACTTCGTTAATTGAGGCTTCTTAATTAAAGAAATGACCGCGGCTCCAAGCCAGCCCGCCGCCCCGCTCTTACCCGCGCGCCAGCGAGCGTTCGGGGAGGAGGAAGAGGCTGAAGCAAGGGGGAGAGAAGCGGAGGTTCCTCCATGAAAACAAAGGCTATAAAAAGGACAAATGTGGTTTAAAGGGAAGGCGCTTCCCACGTTCGGGACGGGCCCTGCGGGGCTCCTAACGCCCTGGAGGACCCCCCCCAGGAGGGATCCAGAGACCCCCCCCCCCCCCAGGCAGCGGGACCCCCCTGGAGCCCTGGGCGGCGCGGCTTTTACCTCGCCTTATTTTTAGAGGCACAAATCACACCGCACGCAACACATGACATGATGTAACCGCTAACACCGAAACGGCCCAAAGCGGCGCAAAAAAAAAAACGCACCGGTCAGCCCCAACAAACCCAAAAAATAAAAAAAATAATAAAAAAAAAAGCTGCAGTTCCTCCCAGAGCCTGACCGCTTTTTATGGAAAACTACAGTTTTGTCATCCGAGGGCATTTTACATAACAGGCGGCGGAGAGCCCGCGCTCGGATCCACCTGTACACAAATTTAATTAGCAGGGAGATCGCAGCTCGGGTCGCCTTGATTTTTGGAGCAAATACCCTTCGTTTTTCAGGAATTTCGGCCGCCGCATTTTGCCTTTTTCCAAGACCTTCGGCGCCGGTCCAAAGGAGGGGAATTTCTCTGGGTGAGCACGCACCGGGAGATGCTAATCCCGTGATGAAAGTAAACAGCCGGGGCCGCTCACCGAGAAGCCTTTCGGGAGAGCCGCGCTCTCTGCTTTTTGAGAAAAAAAAAAAAAATGCATTTTGGGTTGGCGGGGCCGCTCCGGAGAGGGCAAAAAAAAAAAAAAGAGAAAGAAAAAAAAAAAAAAAAAAAAGAAAGAAGCAGCCGGAAAGTAAATACAGGAAAATGGCTTAGCAGATCAAACCCAGATGAAAAATTACGCTATTGTACAGCCCGGGAGCGGGGGCAGGAGCCCCGTGCCACAGCCCCGGCCCCGCTGACAGCCCCGGAGCCCCCCCGGCGGCGCTGGGAGCCCCCCCCCCGGGCTCCTTTTCCACGCGGGGCCGGGGCGAGCGTGCCCGCGTGTTGCAAGCTGGAGGTTATGCAATTTTTTTCTCCCATTTTTTTTTTTTTTTAAAAACCTTATTTTCTGTTTACTTTGAAAACTTCGCTTGTCCCCCCCCCACCCCCTTTCGGCCCCCCGTTAACCCCCCCTAGGGCTAAAAACAGCTCCCACCCCCCCCCTTCCCCCAACCACCCCCCCCACACACACACCCCGCTCCCGGGGCTCCACGCGGTGCCCCCTCCCCGTCCCCCTCCCCGGTGCCCCCCCCGTTTTCCCGTCCCACCCCCTAATTCCCGGTGCCCCCCCCCCTTTTCCCCGCTTCCCCCGCCACCACCGCAGCCCCCCCGGTAATACTTTACCGAGCGGCGGCACCGGGAAAACGGAGGGGGGGGGGGGGGGGAATGGAAAGGGAGGGGGGCAAAACGAGAAAAAGGGGGGGGTGAAACGGGGAAAGGGGGGGTTAAATAGACCGAGGGGGGGGGGGTTAAATGGACCGGGGGGGGGCCGCCTCCCGCCGGGTGGAGAAGTTGGGGCGGGGGCGGCCGCCGGTGCCCGTCGGGGCGCGGCGGCGCTAACAAAGGGGCAGCGGCGGCGGCGGCGGGAGGGGGGGGGGGGGGGGGGGAAAGAACCGGGGGGGGGGGGTGGGGGGGGGTTGGCGGGAGGAGAGGGGGGGGGTGGGGGGGGGAGGCGCGGAGCGGCACCTACCACGTGATCGGGCGGCGAGCGCGGTCCGCCGGGGGAGGCCCCGCACAAAATGGGCCCGGAGGAGGAGGAGGAGGAGGAGGAGGAGGAGGAGGAGGAGGAAGGCGGCGGTGCCGCAGCCGGCGCCGCTGCCCTGCCCCCCCCCTCCGCCCCCCCCCCCGCGTTTCCCCCCCCCTTCGGTGGGCGCGGAGCCGGGGAGGGGGGGGGGGAGGCCAAAAAAAAAAAAAAAAAAAGAGGAGGAAAAAAGGGGGTGAAAAAAATACAAAAATATAAAAAATACAAAATAAAGAGGGAGGGGGGGACACACACACGCACACACGGCCCCCCCCCCCAGCCCCGGGTCGGAGCTGCGGGCGGGGCGGAGCGGAGCGGGGCTGCGGTGCTGCCCCCCCCCCTCCTCCTCCTCCTCCTCCTCCTCCTCTCCGCCCCCCCCCTCCCCTCCTCCCAGCGCGGTTTTGGCCGCCGCCCCCCCCCCGCCCCCCCCCGTGGCCCCCCCCCCCCAAAAAAGGCTCCGGGTGAGCGCGGCGGCGGGCGGCGCGGCTGCGAAAATGGCGGCCGGGCTCCTTGTCGGCCCTCCCCCTCCCTTCAACCGGAGAATGCACGGAGGGAGGAGGGAAAAAAAAAAAAAAAAAAAGTGCCGGGGGGGGGAGTGAAAAAAAAAAAAAAAAAAAAAAAAAAAGGGAGGGGGAGGGGGGGTGGGGGGGGGCACCGCAGCGCCCCCGCCGGTCGCCGTGCGTACCGCGCCCGGCCGCCCGCAGCCAGGGGGCCCCGCCGAGCTCCCGCCGCCGCCGTCGTGCCGAGGAGCTGCAGTGCGGGAGGGGGGGGGGGGAATTAAAAAAAATAAAATGGGGGGGGGCAAAGGGGGGGGAGGGGAAGGGGCGGGGCCCGCCGCCTATTGTCCGCCCGCCGCCCCGCCGCCGCCCGCTAGGGGGCGCCCGCCCCGCCCCGCCCGCGGGGAGCGCTGCGCATGCGCTGTGGCGCGCCTGGCTGCCTCCCCCCTTCCCCCTCCCCTCCGCCCTTCCCGCTCAGCGCATGGGGGCGGCGCGGGGGGTGATGGGAAATGTAGTCCGCAGGAGGTGCCCCCCCCCGCCCCTCACGGCCCGATACGTGCGGAGGGGAGGGGAAAGGAGAAAGGAGGGGAGGGGAGGGGGAAGGGAGGAACCATCCCGGCCCCGCCGCAGGAACTTTCAGCGTTTTAAGCGTTTTCACCCAAAACACCGCTCCCCAGCCCTCTCTGCCCACCACACTCCCACCCCCCACGCACCCACCAGGCGTTATTTCCAAAAATTCCGCCCCTGCTGCTGCTCCTTAGGGTCCCCAAAGCCTGAGGGGCACCAACTGACCCCAAAACGTCAACCCACGCCTCATGGGGGTCCACACCGGCCTCCCCAGGCCGTCCTGCACCAGGGGTCCCACAGCCCCCACTGGGGGTCCCACAGCCCCTGATGACGAGGGTCAGGGCCTGACCCCACAGCCAACCCCACAAACACTCAGCACTGACAGAAAGCCTGCCGAGCCCTTTCCACAGCCAGCACAAAACAAATTTTCCACACATGATGATACAGCTCCCTCCCCTCCCACCTCATCCCAGCACACCCAGTCCCCCCCGGGACCAGCCGGCTGCCGGGACCCACCCGGCGGTGCCCAAACGGGCAGGACCGGGCGCTGCACACGCCTCACGCCTCTTTGACCTTCAGCTTTGCCACAGCACAATGGTGACGCCAACCCGTGTCCCACACAGCCAGAGCTAACGAAAACTCGCTCATCTGACGCCCTCTGAGGGCCCCCAAGCTGAATATTGCTGCTGGACAAGGCCACCAGCCCCCCCCCCCCCCCAGGTGGGTCTGCGCGCTGGGTTTGATCCCATAGCCGTTTAGGCTAACACACGACCTTCCCCTCGCTCCTGCTATGCTGCCCCTACAGTAGGATTGCAGTTATGCCAGCAGAAAGGTGCTTTGTATCCTCACCATCTGCCTGCAAAGGGAAGGAGCCACAGCAGGGCACGCTGCTGTACGCCGGCAGAGAGGTGTCCTCACCCTAAGGAGTCAGTTTAAAGCAAAAAAAATAAAAATAAAACCTCAAAGTGACACTGTTTTGACTGCAGAATTAGGTAAGACCTGCAAATATTGAATCCACAGCGAGTGTGGGCAACTGGACCAGAGCCAGACCTGCAAGCAGCAGCTCACCCAGACAAGTTTCTTGCCCTCCTTTGCCTCAAATCCACCACCAGACAAGGGGAAATGCAGCCAGATTCTGCCTGCTGCCCAACACAAACCCGCAAAGCTTAGCATGTGTCTCAGGAAGACCATCCAGTGTAGGACAGCGCAGCCCAGTGCTGGTTTTGACGCCCAGACAACTCGCCCTGCTCCTGTGGGTGCTCCGTCCCTCGCTGTCCTCCCTCCCTGGCTGACCTCGATGGCCCTGTCCCAACGGAGCAGCTCTCCTATCTCAGCAATTCCACACAGAACCTTGAAAAATTACTCCCGAGATCTCGACCTGGTCTCTAAGTGAATGGTGAAACAGTGCCAAGGAGGACACGGGGACCATGTGTTAGCAGCAGCCCCATGGCGGTGCAGAAGCAGAGCACGCAGAACGAGCTCCCTTCTGACGGGTTCCCGAAGTGCTATTTTTGAAAGGCTGCCACATGGTGAACTCAGCAGCTCCTTGCTTTCTCCTGGCCTGTTTCCCCCCACCACATTTGGGCAACTCCTTAGGAAGCCAAGATACCAGCCCCTTACAAGAGCAAAACTCTCTCTTATTTTTCAGAAGCCTACCTAGAACTTGGTTCAGCTGAAAACCAGTAGCAACACATGCACCTGTATACCAGAAAAGAGGAAAAGGAAGGCTTTAGCAATCAGTTGTGGAGGAAGTTTAACATTTAAAAATCCAGTGCAAGGAGGTTTCTCATCTTTCACTCGTTCTGCACTGCCGAATTCTGCTAATCGAGGCAAGAACAACCACGAGCTGACCCCAGCCTGGAAATCTGCTGCAGATCTGGGCTCCCTTGCAGCACAGCCATACCCACGGCTTTCACCAGTCACCCTGAGCTGGGGATGATGAAGCAAAAATTTCTGTGCAGTCCAAAATAACACAACTCTGGCCTTTGCCACGTACCTTTTTATAGCCTGCCCATTCAGAGGAGCACTGCAGCCTCCTCCCTGTCACCTGGCTGCTCCCGTCAGGCACGAGCCCACACCTCGAGTCACAGCTCAGCTGGCAACGTCCCCACGGGGCTCTCGGCCAACAGCCCCATCCCTGCTCTACCAGCAGAGCCAACTGCCCTGTCCACGAGTCCCCCAGACGGGCTCAGGGCTCCTGCTGACACCCCACACGATCAGGAGGTGCTCTCGGTGCTGAACCCAAAGCCTTTACAGCATCAGCCTGGAAACCTTTCTTTGAAGCCCTCCTCTCCTACAAAGCACCAAGAACACACAAGCCACAGGGCTCCATACCCGGTGTACCCAATTGCTACCTTATTTCCCCCACACACACACATCCTTTACCTATTAATCCTCGTGATTTGCTTTGACTGTTGGATTTCTAAGGCAGATACAAGCTTTGTGTGCATATACAACTATTTGTTCAACAAAACATACTAACAAATAAGCTAAGGCACATGGAGGGAGACTTCAGAGCATGCAAAGACCCCAGATCAGCTTGAGAAGCATCTTATCGCAGCAGGGAAAGCAGTGACCACCAAGGGACACGGTGACATGACTCCCTACAGACACTGCCCCAGATATAACTGCATTTTTTCCACGTGCTGGTTTGCAACTTTGCCATTTTTGTTAAAACATCTAACGATCTCAGACATCAGTGGCCACTGAGGCTTCAGGAGATGCAAGACCCATCTATATTTAGCTTCAAACCTGACGAGCTGCAGCAACAACAACAAGAAGAGACCTTTGCAGCAATCGCTGCACTTCCAGTGCCCTTCTGTAACATCCGAGAAAGTGTCCAGTCACGGCACCAAAGGCACTCAGCTGTGACACACAGCACTCCCCAGCTGGCTCTTCTGAAAACACCCACCAGAAAGGACAGAAAGAGAGCAGAGCCCTTAAAGAGAGCCACGTGCAGATGGAGCAGAGGCTGGGGGGCCTCGGGGGGTTATTGGTCCTGCTGAAATACCCCGAGGTCGAGCTACAGACCCGCATCCTCATCAGAGGTCAGCGGCTATTCCGATTTGCTTGGTATGAACAAGAAAAGCACACAGTACTCCCTTAACAAGCTGGCAGACCCACAGAAGTGACATTCCTGGTTTGAAAGCCACGTTAGTGATCCGGATCGAGTCATTTGATGCAGACACCCCTCACTGCGAGGGCAACGCGTGCTGTTTGTTCCCACAGCAGACAGCCTGCTCTGGAAAGCACCACGATTTGAGGTCGCAGTCCTATCGCCACCCAGGCCAGGAGTTGTTTTAACCTGTTGTGAAGGTGAGGAGCACTCAGTGCCAGTGACGTGGTAAGAAACTATCTTAAATCAATTACGGTTGCAACTGCAAAACGTTTTTATATGGTTTCCATAAGGAGGAGAGGCTGGGAATGTAAGGCTCCTTACTGAAGGTAACAAACGAACTTCGCCACTGTATTTCTGAGTCCCTGCCAAGGATGTTGGTTTCTCCCTGCCAAAAACTGCTCAAATACTCCACACTGTTGCATCAGACCAATGCACGTCGTACTGAAAAGCCTCGCTTCTTAAAGTCCTCATGGGAAGCTCTGTTTTTACCAGTTTGGGGAAAACAGTGGAGGATCTTCCAAAGAACAGCAGGCCGAGTACTCACAGAAGAGCACCCTGAATTTGTCAGTCCAGCTGGGGTCTGATAGCCAGGTTTTATCAGCTTGCAGAGGGTAAAGCAGCCAGTTCTACATTTAGTTGTAACCCTGTATCATTTATGTCCCCGTAAGTTACCAACGATATTATCAGGTTGGCTTAGATCCATTCAAAACACGCACGTGGAACTGCACAAAAGGGGCAAGAATAACCCTCAGATCTCATCCGATTTCTCAGATACTTAAGAAGCACAGCGATGGCAGGAGTTAAGGAGATGTTTCATTATGGGAATTGTGATGTTTTGTGCAGCATGCAGCACACGATCCCAGGCATTTCACGGTATCATTCCGCTGTTTATCTGTAAGTAAGGCAATGGCACACTTCGAAGTTGTATCCCTTCCATTTCACTTTACACGTATTTTATATCATGGGAGAGAAAAAGGAGGAAATAAAAGGACAAGGAAATGCGATCCTGCTCTATCCACAGAGAAGCCCATGCCTTATCAAACCAGGAGACAAAGGCTAACAGCGTGGGGACAGCACATTGCAAATCCCAATACTCACATTTGTGTCCCCATAACTAGGGGCAACATTCTGCTCCACTGGATGATGGGCAAAGACTCGGGAGGCTTCATGTAGAAGCTCAGAAGAATCAGCGAGGTCTGGTTAGGAATTCCAGCAACTCGTAGCAAGGAGTCTGGGGCTGAGGGGAAGGCCAGACCTGTACCTGCTGTGCAGCTCAGCCCTTCTTCCTTCCACTTGCAAAGTCTCGATGTATTTCCCTTCATTCTGGGCGAGGAAATCCACAAGCCACACCTACGGCTCGCAGAAGGCCTTCACCAACTTGTCCTGCACCAAGCCCTGCACTCACACGTCCTCCTGTGAGTCAACGGCTGATCGGAGAACCAAGCCAGCCTCTAGCCACGGACACTGCTGGAAGCTGGACGGGGAAGTTTGGAGTCTCCATTTGTAATTCTCGGCCTCTTCCCCTCCACCACATTGCCTTTCCCAGCCTTTTTAACAGCAGAATCAGTTTCTGTTTCTATTACTGTTTAGATTCCCAGACTCGGGGAAAAGCACACCTTGCTATTGACCCACGGCTGCTGCAGCTGTTTAACCAGACTGAAACAGAATCAAATATGCTGGTTATTGACTATTTACTCCTCTGGTCATACTCAAGTCTCACCTAGCTATGCTCTGAGCGCTTCTGTTCCGCAGATAACAGTCTTCCAGTCTTCCAGCCCTAGGTTTTGGTGCTTCACACAAATTCCTCAGTCTCCGCCAAATCCACCTGCCTCCAAACCCGCAGCAATGCAGGAAAACACCAGGCATCATCGGTGGGAAGAGTCAAGTCCCTACACGCTTTCCTTGTTAAGGATACTTCCTACAGCAAGGCAGGCACAGCAGAACTGCAGGGGAACAGCAGCGAGACCAAGGCAGCGAGACCCCAGTTCTGCCACCACCACACGAAGGCAGAACACACGGTGCTCCTGCTCCTCTGCTCCAAAACACCCTCCCTCCCCTCTGAGGAGCAGCAGGTAAAGAGCTTTGTAAGACTTAAGGGCTGTAATGGAGCTGCTTTCCTTATGACTATATAAAAAAAAACAAACGCAGGCTATGACAGCAATATCAGGTGCCACGGTTTGAGCCCAAGTCAGGAGCGCAGGACACAAAAGGATTCAAATACTCACTAGCCAAAGGTTTAAAGCTATTGGCACAGGAACAGAAGCCATACTCAAGCGCTCAAAAAAAATAAAGCAAGGTCCACCTAGCTCCTCCTGAATGCCTCCAAGCAAAAGCGACGAGCGGACGTGAGAGCCCGACGCAGCGGCTGGCTGCACACCCTCCTCGGGACGCCCTCCAGCAGGCTCCTACGTGACCTGCCACGGGCACACCTCCTTCCCCTCGGCTCCTGCCACAGCTTGCGGAGAGCAACCCACCTTATCCTCCCGTGTGCCTGCTCCTGAGCCGCTCTGCGGGAAGAAGCGGGTGCCTCCTGCACCCCTCCAGCACCCCGAGCCGAGGTTCTCCCCGGGGCCACCGGGCACGGGTCCAGGCTGCGCGGTGCAGGCGCTACCTGCAGCGTTTGCAGCCACCAGCACGAGATGGATGCTGCCTCTCGGGCTCACCGTGGCTTAAGGACTCCTCAATTTCACTTGGCTGCCCCCCATCTGCCTTTTCCAGGCTGGAGCAAGGGTAATGAGCTCACGTTTGGAATCCTGACATTTCGTTACACGAATCAGCACCACCTCCAGCTGCTGCAGACCCTCACCCACTGACAGGGACACGAAAATCCTCGGGCTGACAACGTCCCAAGGCCACGCAGGCACCAAAGCCCCCACAGCCGCACGATGAACCCCTGCAGAAGTGAGGACTGATTTCCAGAGAAGCCACTTCCTGGCTTCCCATCGCTCCAGCAGGAGCTGTAGGAACTGCGATTTCTGGGAAACTGAGCGATAACCTCCAAAACTTGTATCGGAGCCTTAGCTTCCTTTTTAAAGCCCACACAACGATTTGCTGTTATTATGTACACACAGAATAAGAGCCTCTGCTTGTTTCGTCAGCCAACTGGAAATCAGATACCAGAGCAGATTTGTCTAATGTTAGCGTGAAAGGACTGAGTAAAGATTTTTGGTTTTCCCATTCCAAAAGAATTTGTCTAAATTCAGCCCTTCGTAATTGGGCTAAAGTCAGGCTGTTTTGGCTTATAGACTTACGTGAGGAGGAAAACGTCCTCCCCTTCAGCATTCCACTTTATGCTTTACCCAGATCCGCATAACTCGATTGCTGCACCTAAGTGTTTACCCCGTAATAAGAGTTGCAAGATAACAGGTGACTTCTCAAAGCAAGCATCAGCAAGTCCTCACGGCCCTCCGCTCCAGACCCAGAAGCTCTTCGGTCACCTCGCAGAGGCATGGAAAGGCGATCAGACTTGTCCATGGAAAAAATAAAGCCAAGTTAAGACCCTCAGTTCTCATGGGGGAAAGCCAAATCCCTTAGACTGCTCTGACAGGTGCACACAAAACTCTGATAAACCAGGCTAAGGCAGCAAACAAGGAGGATCTGCCAGCTGTGAGCCTGGGTTTTACAGATGCACATGGTGCGAGGAGCAGAAGATTTTCCTTTTTCTAGGCAAGTCCCACCTCGGTGCCCTGGTGCTGCTGTGCACACGGACAGGCAGTACCAGGACACACAGACAGGCTCCCAAGAGGAGGCTGCGCGTCTCCTCCCTGCGTGTGGGGGCACGGGTCCAGGTGGCACGGACCACTTTTGAGGGAAACACCCCTCAGACACAGAGCACGGCCCTGTTCTGTCCTGCCCCTGCATCTTAAACTTCAGCATTTGCCAGGAAACCACTGTGGGGGCCAGGCTGGCCCCGCACCACCAGAAACCAGACGGGACCCTAAAAGCCCAGCGCAGCCCACCCAGCTCGGGTCGCTTTGCAGGTGGTGAGACCGAAATTCCTGCGGTCGGGTGGGATCGGGGGGGGGGGGGCCCTACCTGGCTGGCCATGCCGGCGAGCCCCATCCTCACCACCTGTGGCCAGGGGGTGACCAGCAGCGTTCAGGGGAGGGATCCCAAATTCCAGGGGGTCGCTGAGCAGCGTTGGCGGGGGGGGGATCCCCAATTGCAGGGGGCGAGCAGCAGCACAGGCGGGGGGGTCCCGAACGCCCCCAGCCCCGGTGGCCCCGCAAGTTTCTGATTCCTCCGGAGGCGGCGAAGATCCGGGACCTGCGGGAAGAAGAGGCTGCGGTGAGAGACAGTGTGTGGGGAGGGGGGGCAGCACCACTTCCACACCCCCCAAAACCGTGAAACCGGGGGGGGCACCCCAGGATCCCCGCCCCCCCCCCCCAGCTCCTTCCACCCCCCCCACCCCGGGCCCGGGATGCGCCGGGGCTAAAATGGAGGCCCGGGATGGGCTGGGGAGGGGGGGGGAGGTTCCTGAGGGGGGGGTCCCCGCCTCACACTGAGCCCCCCCGAGGGGCTCAACCCCCCCCCGGTACCGCGCCCCCCCCACCCCGCCGCGGCCCGGCCCGCTCCCCGCAGCCAAGTTGCGGGAGGCCGGTGGGGAGAAGGGGAAGGGGGAGGGGGGGCGAGGCCGGGAGCCCCCCCCCCCCTCACAGGAGCCCGACCCCCTGAGGGGGGTGTGGGGGGGTCCCGCATCCCGGCCCCCCCCCCGCCCCGCACCGCCTCGCCCCGCACCTACCTGCGCCGCTCAACCAGCCTTGAAGTGGGGACCTTCCGCCCTCCCCCGCCCCCATTGGCTGAGCGCGGGGCATGCGCCCACCCCATTGGCCGCCGCCGCGTCAATCAGCCCCCTTGGGGGCGGGGCCCGGCCGGTGATTGATGCGGGGCCGCCGCTCGCCCCCCGCCCGCGGGGGCCGGGACCCCCCCCCCTCCTTTAACGCCCCCCCCCCCTCCCCTCCACGCCCCCCCTCCGGTGCCCCCCCCCCCCACTTCGCTCCGTGCGCGCCCCCGAGGCGCGCCCCCGAGGGATGGGGAGCGCGGGGGGGGGGCCGCAGAGCGGGTCCCGGCCTGGCCCCGCTGAGGGGGGGGTCCGGGGGGGTCGCCACACGCGGCCCCCAGCCCCGTCCCGCAGCCCCGGGGGGGGCGCCAGGGCCCTGTGCCCTGGGTGAGCGGTGACACCAGGCCCCGGGGGGACACCGCGCCGTGTGGCCTGGGTGGCAGCAGGGCCCTGTGCCACGGGTGACATGGGCACACGGCCCATGGGTGACACGGCCCCATGTCCCACAGGTGACACCAGGCCCCTGTCCTGGGGGTGACACAGCTTCCTAGGTGACCGCTGACACCAGCTCCATGTCCCACGGGTGACACGGTTCCTGTCTGAGCAGTGACTCCAGGCCCTTCTTCCACGGGTGACACCAGGCTGATGTCCCACAGGTGACAGAAGGCCCCTGTCCCACAAGTGACACCAGGCCCTTGTCCTGTCAGTGACACTGCTTCCTAGATAACCAGTGACACCAGGTCCATGTCCCACAGGTGACACAGCCAGGAAGTCTGAACAGTGACTCCAGGCCTTTGTCCCATGGGTGACACCAGGCTGACATCCCACAGGTGACACGAGGCTGGTGTCCCACAGGTGACACAGCTCCATGTCCCACAGGTGACACCAGGCCTGTGTCCTGTAGGTGACACAGCTTCCTAGATGACCAGTGACACCAGGCCCATGTCCCACAGGTGACATGGTCAGGAAGTCTGAACAGTGACTTTGTCCCACGGGTGACACCAGGCTGCTGTCCCACCGGTGACAGAAGGCCCCTGTCCCACAGGTGATCCTAGGCCTGTGTCCTGTAGGTGACATGGCTTCCTGGCTGAGCAGTGACACCAGATCCCTGTCCCACAGGTGACATCTTTTCCCACCTGACCAGCGACACCAGGCCCACGTCCCACAGGTGACACCAGGCCCCTGTCCCCTCGGTGCCCGTGCCCTGCACCCACGGGATGCAGGAGGGGCGAAGCAGGGAGGGAAGAGCCAAGAGAGGGACAGAGCGGGGACACACAGGTGTGACAAAGGCACGTTGAGCAGACATCACCGGGGCCTCCATTCCGAGCAGCCCCCCAGGACCACCAGGCCCTGCACCTCCTGGCCAGGACGGCCCGGTCACCGTGTACAGGTGGCACAACTCACCTGGGTCACCTCTGCTCTTTCTTTTTGCTTTTATCCATGTGCGGGGCTGGGTTTAACCCCACCAAACAGACGCCACATCCAGCAGGCTGAGGACAAGGGGAGCTCCTCGGCTTTTATCCAACAGAGCGGGGATCCCTAGGGCAGCGAGAGGACACCTGGATCATCCGTGGCTTCTCAGGGACCTGTAGGTCTCATGCCGCTTGTCAGGAGACACAAGCTGCTATACCCACACGCCAGACACCTTTCAGGAATATCACAACGCAGATATAAAAAAGGGGGCAGGCGGCAGTGGGGTGCTGCAGTCTGTGCCCGGTAAAACAACTCTCAGATCGCTTTACACCACAGAGGGAGGCTCTGAACAACGGCAGGCACAACCCCACGGCACTGCTGAGCCATGGGCTGAGCCTCTGGTCCCCTGCGAGGAGAATTCCTGCTTGTTTGGGGCAGCAGCAATGCAGTCACATTTTAAAGCCATTATCCTTCCAGAAAACAGAGCAGGGGATGCGCTCCCACCCAGCTCAGGGCAGAGAAGCAGCCGTCAGACCCCAGCAGGTTCCATTTCTAAATCCGTGTAGACACACACAGGAAACCAAAAGAGGCAGAAATTAGCAGGCTGAGCCTCGTATCTCATTAAGGTTGCTTTCCAAATGTCCCAACAACAAGGGATTTCTGTTGTTCCTCGCGTATGAACCACAGGATTTTTTCAAAAAAGGAGTTTTTCAAGCAATAAATCATCTGAATGGGAAGATTGGCAGAAGGGAACTTTAGGCTCCTTCTTGGATATGGCTTTCCAAGGTATTTTTTTCTGGAATAGACCTTTGAAAATGTTTTTTGGTTGGTTTACTTTTTTTTTTTATAATTATTTTTATTATTATTATTATGATCTGGGAGGTGTTTCTGAGACCTCCCTTATTGGTACCGTTAGGGTTCTTGAAAACCTCCTTGTTCTTTAAGGCCAAATAAGACTGGGCCAGGAGAGCAGGTCCCATATGAGAAGGGATCAGAGCATCACGAGAGCAGGGGCCAGGATGCCCAGACCCCGATGGAGCAATAAGGAACACAGCCAGAGCCACAGGCGGGATGCCCCCATTTTGGGCACCAGCAGGCGTGGGGTGCTGAGCATTGTGCTTGAGACACCCAGAAAATCCCCAAACCAACCCAATCCTGCTGAACACAGCCGGCACTGCGGGGCTGAGCTGTCCCCGAGTGGGCAGGGCTGGTACAGGGGCTGTTGGTTCAAGCAAGGATTGCCAGTTTCCATTGGAGCTGTGACATTTGGGGGGCCTGTCACCCCGTGTGGGTGTTTTGGGGGGACCCTTTGGTCTCCCTGTGGAGCAGGGGCCGCGGTCGGGTTTACCTTTCTCATGGAGGGGCTCCAGCAGGGGCGATGCCGAGGCGAGGCGCAGGATCTGGTCCCGCTCTGCGGCCAGGGCAGCATCCGCAGGGCTGGGAGGTGCCAGCCCTCCCCGGCTGGGGGCTTGGGATTTCTCCTGGGTCCATCTGGGTGCAGCCCCAGCCTTCCCCATGCCCAGCCGGCCACACTCTCTTGTCCCAAGCCATCCAGGCCGTGCTCACTGGAAACTTCCCCAGCCAACTGCCACGGAACCCACCGCCCGCTCCCAGCAGCACAGGGCCCATGGGTGCTGCGCCGACAGCCCCGCGTGCCCCATCCCTGCCTGGGGCACCCCACCGGTGGCACTGCCACCCCAAACAAGGGACCGGGTCCCCCTGCTGTCCCCATTCCCCAGGCTGCCACTGCAGGCAAGGAACAGCTGCCTGAGCTCATGCAACAGCAGGAGCCAAACTGAGACATCACGGGCCGCACAAACAGTTTTGAGAAGCTGATAGAGAAAGCAAGCGGAGGAAGCCTGATTCTCTGCATTAATAGCATTTTAAGCCCTGCTCCTCTGAGGATCAGGAACTCTTCCTGCCTTAGAAACCCAGTTCTTCACACCATGCACAGCCGAGTCTTACAACTCCTCTCAAAGCAGCTCAGCTCAGTTAGGAAACGAACACCGCATTTCAGGCAATATGAAAAATACCAAATTTCAAGCAAAATGAAAAATACCAAAAATTGGGCTCCTCTACCGAGTCTCGCTCAAATCAAGTCCCTAACGCTGACCGAGGGGCAGGAAACAGGGAGATGCTGCAGCAGCAAACCACAGAGCAAAGCCCAACGTACCCGTACGAAGCTGTACACACTGAATGCCAAAAACATCCCCAAGCTGCAAAGTCCTGAGATGTTTCCAAGCCCTAACACGCGCTGCATTGCTACCATTCAGTATCGCAGCTGAGTCAAATCTCATTTAAAAAAGGAAAAGTTTGCTTTTCTCCGGAGGCACCTAAAGCTCAGCCAACCATTGACAAAGCTTTGCTTTGCCGCTAGGAAGCGTGCAGCCCGACGCACCCCGACTCGCCCAGAAGAGCGGCACAGGAAGAGCGACTCGGGGCTCTCGCTGCTGCGCGCAACGCGGGGCGGGAGGGCGGCTGCAGGAGCCAGCGCGGCCGTGCCCGGTGCGCAGCCATGGAAGGCCGGGTGGAAAGGCACGGAAGCAAAAAGGGAGGAGGAGTAGGAGAGGGTTAATTTCAGTGCAACTTTTACAGCCAAACCCAGCTCTCAAAAAGTCACGGGATTAGGCTGATACAAGACCCAGCGCTAGAAGCTTTAATCCAAGGGTACCGTGCTTGCAGCAGGAGGGATTCCCGGGGTGCCTGAAGCTTTCCGCACGTACTGACGAGCGTGCCTTCCTGGCAAGCCAAGGCTGTGACCATTTCTCTGGTGTACAGCACTGTAGTTTCCTTCACTAAAGAGGAATAAGCTCTTGTTGGAGTAATTAATACAAAATGGTGTCAGCTGTGAATCCGGCTGGCAGGTTTCCAGCAAAGGGGGCTGCAGGAAGAGCCCCAGGACACACAAGGTGGCACGGGGCAGAAAAGAGCCCCGGGCACCCAGCAGCTGCATCGCTGCGCCCGCAGAGCTCTCCCACTCGCGCTCTGAAGGCTGCCTCCCAACACCCAGCCAAAGCACCTGCTGCTGAGCCTGCTTTTAAAAGTAGTTTATTTGGATTTTCCACATCCTTTAATGAATCGCAAATATATTAACAGAAAAGACTTTTTTTTTCCCCCTAAGACTGTACAATTTCTGAAATAAAAAGTCAGGAAAGCAAAAAAAAAAAAAAGACAAATTACATTGTTTCAATGCAAATAGTACACACCACACCCACACTTTGCATTTTTCCATATTTTTGTTGTAAGAAAATGACAGTTCCCTAATTCTTTTCAGTGAACACCCTTGCCCAAACCTGGCTGCCAGAGTGCCTTCGTGCCCACCGCCCTTCTCCTCGCCCCTCTTCAAAGAGTAGCAAAACTTTGATTCAATACTAATTTTGTGCATCTATTTAGAAGGTAAAATAGCAGCGTGGTCCAAATGTTACTTGATATTCTTGGAGAGAAAAAAAAAAGCAACCATTTAAGATATGATGTACATATAAAACAACAGGACAGTTTTTAAGTATTAAATCTTCAAGGTAGAATGAGTATCCTTTTAATACCCCAGCTGAATTAGGAACTCTTGCCAGGGTGTTGGAAATCTTAGTACAATTGTTCACAATTTTCAGAGAAGGGAAAAAGCCACCTAGTTGCCTAAACCTCTGGTCCCCAGTTAAACAAGCAGCACGTCTTTTGGAAAAGTCACAAGAGCAGCACCTGTTTTTTTTTTCCAGATCTGAAATGGATGGAAAAAAAGAAGTGTGCAATTTTGGGAGCTAGAAGCACTCAGCGTTTCTTTAGATCTAAAGACAAAAGGCCCCCTGGCTTCAGCCAAGAGTCTTCTAGCTCCCGGGGAGAGGGAAGAAACTCCTGCTTTTTGCTTAGAAAACATTGGGAACCAAAAGGAAGGCAATTCACACATCAAGTGGTGGCACTCACACAAGTACTGCCTCCAGACCTTCTGCTGAGGTGTGGGGTGCTCTGACTCCTCGAGGAAACCTCATGAGGAACATGAGCCAAATCTGTGGGCGCAGTGCATCTGGATGGAAAAACGATGTCATGACAGAGCCGGGGAACCCAAGAGCCCCACGAGAGCTTCACCGTTGGCACAGAACAGCCCTTGGGAAACGCAAACCCTGTGTTTTCCTCAGGGAAGACGCACGAGGAAGGGAATCACACCAGAACATTGATCACCACGGGAAGCCGTGCAGGATTCAGCACACTCAAGTCAGCCAAAACACGTTGTGGCTTCAGTTCATCCCCCATCCAGACACATCGGGCTGAAGTGCATGGCTGAGGCACAAGGCTCCTTTCATATACCACCATTCCTCATTTTTTTCAGATTTAATTTCACACTATTAGGGGAGTTCGGGCCTATTTCTCTCCGCTTGTCCTCCTGCTTCCAAAAAAAAAAATAGGAGTATTTCTGCACAGCACTTGTGGATTATTTTGCATTTGATAAAGGCGTCCCGGTGGCTCACAGCCAGCGAGGAGCCTGCTGTAAGACAAGGCTGCAGTTTTAAAAGCTGAAGTTCTAAAGGTAACTACACAACCCCTAAAAGAGATATTTAAAAAAATTAAGATTGATGACAAATAGGTTGCTATGAAATTTGTATCACTCCCAATTTATTATGCATAAATTTAAAACTGCTTGTATCATACACTTTCTCTATCGCCACTGCATAAAGGGCACCAAGTGTTGCTGCAAAACGCTACAAAGATCCTTTTGGACTGGTTACTGTGGCATAGTTTTCTTCCCACAGCAGCAGCCTCAGTGGAAGAGGAAAGGGGTCTATGTTCCGACAGTGAGAAAGTACTCTAAGAGGCTTAAAGAACAGCTTAAAAAAGAAAGAATTGCACATTTTTGCACACTGCTTGGACCACACTTTAGAAAAGTTTTTAAAAGGACACTATCATAGCAATTACGTGATGCATTTGACTGTAAGGTCCTGATTATATTAAGGCTTCCACGGTCTTCCCAGTTTATTTGTTCAGAAAGACACAGGCGCTGTTGGTTAAGGGTTTGATGTTTCCACATTAAGTTTTATCTGCATTGCTCTTTGATTTCGCCCTTTATTAATTTTTATTCTCACACTGGGAAGAACAAGTCATGGGGTAGATGAAAAAATGAAGCAATGTGTTGCCAACTTGTTTCTCTGACGTACAAAGTAAAACATTGACATTTTAGAAACTAGGTGAATAAATTAATCCTTGGTTAGAACATGAAAGCATTCTGTGAAAGCTACGATTCTGCAATGTGATTCTCCTGCTACGTTTCCACTCCTGCAAGTTTGCACTCTAAGTAGGGACACTGGGCATTTTACGTAGTCTGACACGCTCCCAGTCCTGAGCACGTGCATTGTATTTGTTCACGGGAAACACTGCAGCTTTAAGGTCATATACATTCCCTGGCATTTAAGTTACACTACAATATGCGAAAGTCTTTAACAGCCTGCATTTGTCAACACTGTCCTTGAAGAACTTGGAAATGAAGTTCAGCACTCTGCTTACCAAGAAAGAACCAAACTAAGACACATTTCTGGAAAAAGAACAAGACACTGCTTCATTAGTACTATCCCCGCATCTACTGGCTTCGTTACAGCAAACCACAAGTCTTTCTTCCGCGATATTTTTCCAACAAATGGGAGTCCAAAAACAGTATTTCCTCCTCAGTCATTTTCATAAATGTGTAAGAGCCAACTAGTCAGACTCAGTAGCAGCTGAATATTGCACTGCCATTAATTCTGGTACAGTTTAAGTCTGAGTGGTGTACTCATGGTGTCAGTGGAGAATAATGACAATGCTGGCTCAGTGATGTGAAGACCCAGGATGCGAAGGAAGGGGAGAACACAACAGTACCAGTCACACACTCAAGCCCAGATACTGGCTTTTGGAGGTTAAAATTCATCGCTTTCAACTGCATGGAGCTGTGTGTCATCTGCATCCGTCATGCTGCTCTCTTGGGATTCATCTGTGCCAACTTTGAAAGAAAAACAGAACAACAAAACACAGAGTAGTCAAACAGTACTATGCTGCTTCACTACAAAAATTCTTATACAACCAACTCCAGCATGTTAAAAACACAGCAGCAGCATGCTTGCACTTCATTAACAATGTGGAGCTGAGTTCCTGCCTTCCTCCCCTTCCCCCAAAATGCTTTTAGGCCATATGGCTTCTTCCTTGCAATAAGTCAACCCCTGTCAACTTAATGAAGGCTAAATAAATGCATTTAGAAAGGAATTAACATAATTCACTATAAAAACATGCAGCCTAATTAAGTGTCTTTTTAGATACCTTCTGTTAAATATCTGGAATTCCCGATGCCTGGCTAGGTAGGGATGGGTATGGAAGGTTCCAGAACTGCTTTAGAATTTTAACCCTACCAACTCTTTTGAATCACACCAACTACTTGAAACGCTCACGTTAGTTACCCACTGCATCAGTGCATCACGTCCACTCAATTCACAATCAATTAACATTAAATTAGAAGCATTAGACAGTCTCTAGTTGCTCTCTGCTTTCGTGACAAAAGCTACTGCATAAAACATAGGGGAAAAAATTGCTTTGAGTAAATGCATACAGAAGTTCCTCACACTCAATTACTCTGCTCACTCAAGCTCAGATGATGGCTGGCCTACAGCTTCCAGGAAAACTACTCAAAAACAGCAGAAATCTAAAGACAGCATGCTATGCACAGCATAAAGGAAAAATACATATATGAGAAGCTACCCTTAAATATTTAAACTTCTATACTAGTTTAAATTAGTACCCAGGTAAATATCTAATCATGGTTCTTGACGCATAGGAGTGCAACTGGGGTCTTTCTATAGTACAATTCAGCGTATTATCATTTCCCAAATGCCTAAGAGGTTTCATGTACAGAAACACAGATGATTTTGCTGCTTTAAGGCAAACACTTCACAGGTTTCCTGCACAATAGGCTCATCAAGTTCCATGCTACAGAATTTAAAGCACAAAATATACTAGCCAACATGTTGTAAAGCAACTCTCCACTTATCTCACGTATCCTAAAAATGTTATTTAGCCAACACTGTGAAACTCATCTACATTATCTGAAGAGCCGAGGAAACTGAACTGTCTACACACAGCTTAAACATTGACATTGGGACATTGTTTTATTTCAGTTATGTTTATTGGACAATTTTTTTTTTTTTTTTTACTGCTCTGTGACTTAAGTGTTGCTCAGAAGTTCAAGTACTCTGTCTCCATCTTCTGGTCAGAAACACACTCAGCCCCAGTAAGCCAGCGTTCTAGGTTAGTCCAACTACAACAGCAGGGAGAAGAAAAGTCTGATACTTCAGGAAACACAGCGCAGGAGAGTTCCCATTATTAAAAAGCACACTGTACACAGGATCAGTAAAAAATATTATGACATACAGTCACCATAACAACTTTTTCAGATGAAGATTTTGGATTGTAGAACATAGTATACATGTTTTTGTTTTCAGAACTGCTTTTTCTTCTTTGGAGGGTAAGAACTAAATGGTTTATTAGTATTTATTCTCCACCACTATTTCATTTTCTATCAGCGAGCTCAATGTTTATGACTATCCACTTAACATTACTCTGTGCTTCACTGGAACTTAAGCTCACAACAACAGCTTAGAAAGAAGGGAGACATCTGGGCCATCCTTTTCTGTGGATTATTCCCAAGTAGTACCTTTGGGAACATTTTATTTACTCTTGGTTTGAGTGAAACTCTTTCACTGACTTCCTTTTTCAAAAGCTACCTTTGATCATCTGGAAAATATCAAAGATGTTTACCTAACATCCAGTTTATTTAATTTCTCCCAAAGCATCTATAGATAATTTTAGTTACCATTCAGTTACATCGCATGATTTGATGCTTCTATGGGGGAAGAGTGGAGGCTGTAGGAACATTTTGTTCTTTCCTAAGATGGTATTAAGTAACCATGAGTTGTGTGACTTTACAGCATTATTTTTGTCCTATTCCATCTACACATCCTAAAGAAGTCAACCCTTTCTCATAGGAAATCTGAAATAAGACATACCTTCTTCTGAATCAAGAACTTTGAAGTTTTTACTTGCTAAGCAGCAATGCTGAGTAGTGTGCTTTACTTATGAAGTCTGGAATTCTTCCTACTTACAGACACTAGGTGACATCTAAGCAGAAATACCTTCTTGAATGACAAATGGTTGGAAATACAAACCTGATTCATAGGGATAACATTCATTTATTTGCTCTTCTTGAGTTATTGGTTCCTCATCATCTGGAAGGTAACGCTTATCAATAGCCTCTTTAATCTGGTTATTGGCTCCTTTGGGATCTAAGTCCATCGCCCATGAGAAATTCATTAGGGCCAAATGTGTTTGACCCAGTTTTTTATAAACCTAAAATAAAAGCATAAGATGCTACATTTACAAGAAGTTGCTACTTGAAAGTGTGGACAAACATGAAGCCAGTTAACTAAGATTTTATGAAAAGCAATGGAGAATACATGCAAGATTATACAAGCCAAAAGGTAAAGAGAAAAGATGTGCAGAAAGAGCATGCAAGTGTTCCTACTTAAATGGCCAAAAGGATTAAAGGATTAAAAGAAATTAGCTGCTGACAGATTCAACAACATAAGAAAGTGTCTCTTCAGATATAATTTATGCTTTGCAACTCTGGCAGCAAGGTGGTATAAAAGCTTTTAGCGTATGTGTTTTGTGTTGCCTCCCTCCTCTTCTCCAATTTCTACAGTCATTGTAATCCCGAATCTACTACTTGCTCAGGAAAAGCCCAAAGTCTCAGCCTTCTATTGTCAGAGACAGAGAGAAGTCTGGTGAAGCAATCACCACACGCATACAGTGACCTTATATTCTTCCCTACAGGAGGTTGGGGAGACACCAATATTAAGCACTACCCAGCCTGTCCTGCTAAACTGAATGGGAACATTTTCACAACAGTACGTTACCAAATCCAGTATATATTTTAATATATTTTTAACTTCAGAGCAAGTTTACCATGATAAAGAATCGCTCTTTACCATTAAGGGTAGGCAAAAATGTAATTTATCTGTATTAAGATTTAAGCAGCAAAAGTTCAAGTTCGTCAAGATGTGGCAACTAATACCAATTTAGAGGTCCAGCTACTCCTGGATAAACACCAGTCACAAAATTTCAGCACAAATCCTTTTACTCCTCTCTAGTTCAAAAGAAGTCTCATTGATTAAGAGTTACCCAGTACTGTGAAAGAGACTAACTTGCCTTGTTGCTTCCTAATGACCACCCACAGAAGAAAAAAATTGCAAAACTTAAAGCACGTTAGCCAAAGAAGATCGGTGAGGAAGAACTTGTACCAGATTACTTTTCTCTGGCATTAAACAAAAAAAGTTGGAATGTGAATACAGTTGATGGACTAGTAGCATCTTTTCCTGTGTTAGCCCTGTCCTGAATAAAGACTTCTCGCTTTCCAAGCTTATAGCTTTCTACAATTCTTTTGGGAAAGCCATCAACTGAATGAGACACTGAAGCTACTGATGGAGACTTAAATACTCCAAAAATTCAACATTCAACATTTCTGATATGACATATTGGAGTGTGATTCAATATTTTAATAGCTTCATGTCCAAAAAAACATGTCTGGCTGATAGAAATTCTTAATTTTGAGGGATAGACCATTTCCATTGCTGCTATAACACTGGATCAACTCTTAATGGAGTTCCATTTTCAAGGAAAAATACACAACTATTCATAACCAGTACATCTTTTTTTACAGTGAATTATCTCAAAGATCTATTTCTCAGTTTCTAAAACAAATTTTCAGGTTGACAGTAGTGAATCAAAGGCGGCTCAGAACAACAGGGGACAGTTATTTTTTCTTGGTTTTAAAAATACCTTGAGGCTGCTCCTGTCTTCTGCATTTAAAAGCTGATAAAGCTGTGAGTTTATATGCAGTAAGTCTTATTTAAAGCTTTGGGAATTTTTAGAATACTGCCCCAAATGGAAGCAGCTTAGTGACAGGCATCAAATTTTCTCATTAAGCATACATTTCTGCAATGAAGGAAAGCAAAGTACTTACGAACACAGTTAAGTTCCACCTACCTTTCCTATTAAAAAGTAAACAAGAGACTCTTTGGGAACAATCTGTTTCAGTTCTTCAAGTTCTTGTAAAGCAGACTGAAAAGGAAGAGAAAAAGATTAAGTACAAGCTAGCAGTCTGCAACCAGTTACAGCTTCACTAAAGTGCATTTTAATGCTGACGAGAACCCTGGCATTTACATACAGTATACTCCACCAAGAACAACAGTACAGGAATCTAAGGCTTCTTTTACATTATTTCCTCATGTAAATAATGTATGATATTATAGCACAGTTATAGCAACAGAGAAAGTCTGTTGGGCTTTGGTCTCCTAGAAAAATACTCAATATTCTTCTGCTCCCATATTTATCCTCTGCTTTTAATTTTTAAAAATCAATCTACAAATAGCACTTCAGTAATTCCTTAACCTTAATACTTCTTATGTTTAACTGGTTACATTATGAATTCTCAACACAAGTTCTAAGTAAAGTTTTCCCTTTACATATGTACACACACTTCTGAAGCAAGGTTTCAGAAGCCAGACTGCAGCTTGTATTCTGTGGCCAAGAAAAACAGGCCAGAGGACAAGAGTCACTGGAAAGACAGACTGTGGGAAGATAGTCTCCAATCATAAATAGGGTACAAGTCAGCAAGGGATCACACAAATTATTTGGCTTCCTATTTTTTACTTGATAATACAGCCTTTCAAATGGCTAGTTCTTATTGCTATAATCTGTTGTGGGGCTGTTTGCTGAGCCAATTTTTAGTAGTTTAACAGAAATTCATGATAGCACAGCCCCATCTTGGTGACAGCTGCAATAACATCTCCTTTTTTCAGGGAGAGACTAAAATATTAATTTAAAAAGGTACCTGTTGGCTTCAGGTTTTATGACAATCAAAAAATTTAACATATTGCAAAGGTGGCACTTGCCAAAGCAGGTGCTTTATGCTAGACTCCACAGGGTAGGTCAATCTTCCTGCTCATGCTGCAAGCCTTGATGTTACCAGTTCACATTCAGCCACCAGTGTATCCCCATTCATAGCAATTTCAAGATAATTTAAGGTTGTCTATGTGTACCAAATCTTACCTTGTACTTTTCATTTGCAAATAATACAGAAGCTCTATGGAATTTGCATAGCGGGTTCTTGGGGTCAATGTTAATAGCTTTGTTTAGGGTATCCAAAGCCTTTTCAGATTTTTTCAGTGCATGCTGGACCTATTACAGAACGGAAGGAAAACCTTAAAAAGGGAAAATGGCCAAACAGACTTGTCTGGCAGGTAAGTTATACTTGCTTCTAAGATATATTTGCTTACAATATGTTTCCAAAAAAAAAAAAAGTAGTCCAATTCCAGACCAAGTCTTAAGAAAGCAAGCTTTACTTCTCCTTATCACCACTTCAAAACACCATCCATCCACTGGCTGATAGAAATCATCTAGTCTTTGGCCAGGAGTAAGCTCAATGCCATTCTCAGTGCTTAAGTGGTAAGAATCCTACTGTTCCTACAGACCCTGACAACTTTGCTGCTGCATAACAGGTGAGTGAATGCCAGCAGGTTACCTGTTCATGTTTGCACAGCCTTTTGTTGCCATCACTAACATCTGAGAACTGCTTTATCACATTTGCTGGAGTGAGGCTTATGGCTGAGGTACTGCTTTACGTACCACAGTGGCAGATGGACAAACGACCAGCTTTCCAGATCGCCCTGCAAATTCAATATGCTGTTCCCATGAATAACTGCACATGGGCTTGACTTTCATACCACTAGTAACTTGGCTTACTCATATACACAGCCTGATAGTATATTTCATTACTGGCTAAAAACAACTGGGGGTGAGGAGAGAGGAGGGTGTATTTCCTTCACACATTAATCCCATGGCTATTGATCCATATGGCACTTAAGATCCTGTAAGAGGTACTCTGAGCTTTTACTTTTGTGCTTAAAACAAGTTTAGTAGGACTACTGCAAGCAAAGTACAGAGGCAGATTAAAACCTAACAAGGAGAGAGCTGAGTACAGACTACTTACTACTCCAATGTGGCACAGTAAGACTGAGCTCTGAGGATTGATATCAAGTGCTTTCTGGAAATGCATTTCTGCTAGACTGAATTTTTCCTGTTTGTAATAAATCATTCCCAACCCATACCTGCAAACAGAAAAATAATTTTGTTAAGTAAGACTGCATTCTGAGCACACTGATAATATATTCACTGACAAAAGTTAGTTAATATAGACTTGCCACTCCACCAAGGGTAAGAAGTGACTCTTTATAGGAAAAAGCTATGACTAAAGTTACTTTTCTCTTGACTACATAGGTTGAAGAATTGATATCCAATACACAAAAAAACTAGCTGAAGAGCTACAAAGATAGAAAGCATACAGAATTGTCTAAAAGATTAGGTGACTTACATTAGCAAATCTGAATTTTACTACTATGTTTTTTCCCCTCAAAAAAAGCTACAAGAAACAGATTACATCCTAAGGTGTAAGAGGACAGATCTCATCTGTCCAGCTGCAAGTGAAGAACAAACAACTAGATGCACAAGGAGTGCTGCACAGAACAAAACAGTTGGCATAACACAGCCCAAAAGATCAATAGAAGCCAGAAAAGCTCCGATTTCTTGCACTCCCTGTGTAAAGTAAGTGTTTAACAAATAGATGAGGTCCACATCTTCTGCAGGAGCAGCTTTGCTCTCTTCTTAGTGTGAACAGTGCTAAGAAAACATTGCCAGTGGCAGCACGTTTAACTTTTCTCCAAAAGGTGTTCCACATCACATGCAACACAAAAGGGTTGAAGCACGACTTACCATGCATTATAGTGTCTAGGGTTGACTCTGATTGCATTCCTAAAACAAGCTAACGCTTTGTCTAGTTCTTCTGTCAACACAAATTCATGTCCCAAAAGGGTGTAGGCATAAGCATAGTTTGGATCAACTTGAATGGCTCTCTGGAAGAACTTGATTGCAATGTCATGCTCTCGTTGCAAGCTGAAACAGTTTCCTGCAGCACACCACGCCTAGTGAAAACAGCATTCCACAGTTAGCAGTTTTTTTTTTTACAACCAGTTTGAGATGAAGAGATTTTCCAATACTGACTTAGTTTTCACTTCCTACTAGATTATAAATAGTCCTAATAATAATAATATGAGTTATTTAAGCCTCTGAGAAAGAGAGGGCTAAATATCCCTTTGAGCTAGACAAGCTGAAGTACAGAAATCAAGCATCTAGACAGCCATCAAATCTGTGCCAATTAGATACTTTGATGACTAAAGCTTCTGAAGCTGTTGAAAGGCTAGAAATAAAACATCTTGGATATCCAAGAATAATGATGGAGAGTACATCCACACACTCTTCTCACATTCCAGGATTCTGGAAGCTGCAGAGTAACAATTTTAGCAGCAACCTCCTCTCCCCCTCCTCCGGCAGCCATCATCAAGATAGTGAAGTATCAGAGACAAGGTCCCTTCCTTTCCCAAACTGCTAGCATCACTGCCAAATTCCCTAACTGTTCTCCATTACTTGCATTAGAGTCATTATCTGCTATTTTTAATCTTCATTTTCTCCTTTCCAGGATATCTTACTACAACTTACTGACCCACCACTCCATTTTATTTTCCCCCCTCTGCTGTTAGACAAGCTACTAGGAAGACACAAACAAGATTCTCTCCTCCAACACCACGAAAAAACTCTACAGCTTTCTCAACTCTGTTAAGAGCACATTTATAAACACGTGTATTACTTGCAGTGTGGCAAGTATTAGAAGAGGTCTGTCTTTTTTTTTTTTTGCGTATCATGCCTGTACTGCTGCACACTCTGCAGGTTCAATGGACCTTAGAATACAAGTGTGCAATATTCTGTTGGAAAATAAGCTCTAGAGCAAATATATTTTATGTGTCAGTGAATTAGTTAGAGCAATTAAGAGGTGGTACAGGAAAAGACATTCTTTATCTTCACATACTGGCATTAACAGGCACAACTGACTAATCCATGATCTTCCTGGATGAACAGTGCCAATGCAAATTTAAATAACCATTAACAGATAAAAGGTTTCAACCTGTTTCACGTGAGTTTATATTCTAATGCCAAGAAGCCATTTCAGGGATCATCAGTTCAAAAGCCAATCCCTGCCACATCCCTCTCCAGTTTCCCCACGTAGTTCTCATGTGAGAATACACTCAAGCTAGATGAGAATTCAGAGTTTTGTTCTAAATCACTGATTTTGCCAGTTACTCTTCACATTTAACACCACAGAATTTTATACCTCTGGTGAGTTTTTATCCATGTCTGTTAAATCCTTTGAAAGAACAGAGAGCGCAACATCTTTCTGCAGATGCCACAGCGTAGTCGAATAGATCTCCATGCCTTCTACTCTGTAGTTTTCAATCCTCCTTACTTCTGAAAATATCCTCTCAGCCTGAGAACAGAAATCAGAAGTCAAACTTAAAACAAGATTCCACCCACCAAAGCAGAGCACATAGGAGGCTTCTAACCTTGACCTATGTCCAGATTGAGAATCCTCTTTGCTTTGTAAGTGTATTATGCAGAGCTACGAGTTCTGTTGTATTTTTAACATCACCTCCAAGTGAAGTAAATAACTATATCTCAACATAGGTAGACTAAGCAGAAACCCAGCTAGCCCTCCCTGCTGCTGTCTCGGATTACATGACTGTTCTATCGTGGTGCAAGAGAAGCAAACATCATCAGCAAAAGATTTGTCAGTCCTGATTATTAGCTGTTCTAACAGATGGCAGGTATTGCACTCATACTGAGAACTATTCCCCTCCAAACATTGTGTGTATTAATTACGGGGCACAAGGCAACAAGTGAATTCCTTCACTGAACATGGCTGATGCAGGGATGGGGTGTGAGTAAGGGTGTGACAGCATATACATGCATTTTATTTTCATTTGAAACTGGTGCACTTCTTATGAACAGTTGACTAATGAAGTCTTTCTGATGTAGACTCCTATTTCAGAAATGCAATTTCCAAGTTGTAACACTCAAAGTAGCAACAAGGGAAGAACACTAATTCCAGGAAATTCACCAAGGTCTGTAGCCTCAGCTTTCAAAATTAACTATTAAGTAGTGCAGTAACATACAGCCTGGTTAGAGACAGCACAATCTAGAAACTGCTTCTGAAACCTGTTTGTCTCCTGCACACAACATATCAGAAGTGTTTGAAAAGCTTCTCCTAAGGAAATGAGCATGTCAACTATCAGGACAACAGTGATAAGCGGAGTTTTACTGCTGGATTACCCTTAGCTGCTCACTTCTGTTTCTGAAGCAGTTTGGCATCACCTCAGCTGTACAAATACAGTCATTTCTGAGGCTGCAAAGGAAACTAGGTCACTGATGTGATCTGCATTAACTAAGAAGGGGGCGAGACGTCTGGTTTTAGAACCCAAATAGTTTCAGTGATCTTATTTACTACACCGCAGTACAAACAGTTACATTGGCACAGCTGTGGGTAAAGACAGGGAGAGGCAGGGGAGACCCCAGTGACTGGATGCAAGAGAAAATAACTCAAGGATTAAAGTAAGTCTAAAGCATTCTCAGCATCTTCAGGAAGCACACACAGCCTCTTCCAGAAGGCCAAAGGTGATGAAGCTTCAAGATCTAAATCCACTTTAGATATAACTTCACCATTCATACCTTGTTTATACAGCTATATCAACTGTAAACTTCCCGTAGCTTTCACGGGAAGTCTGCAGGTTTTCTGCAAAGCTTTCAGAACAGAAGTGAAAAGAGTAAGAACCGACCACACACAGTTCCTACCTGCATGTATTCCGCCAGCTCAAAGTAAGCTCTCCCAATTTGGCACAGCACCCAACCAGTGTTGTAGTGGTGAGATGGTAAATGGCTTAAAATATTTATCGCTTCTTTGCAGTTGTATGAACACAAGGCTAAATAACCTTTCCCCATGTCCCGAAGAAGGCTCATCAAACCTTCTAGGAGAAAAATACAATAAATAAAAATAGAAAAAGGATTGCTGAAACTACTAATCCCTTAAGCTCTTCAATTGTGGCAGGCACTGCTCCTGATTTTACTTATTAAAATCTCCCAAGAGTTTCTAAACAGGCCTATACACTCTTAATTCAGGCATAACATCCTGAACAGCAACTCTTGTAATGGAAGTCAGATACCAACAACTTCTTAAGTCAGCAACAGAGAAACTGAAGTTCAGGACAAGTGGATTTTTTTTGCATTTACAGCAGCAATTCAAACATTTTTTCAGGTCTGAAGCAGAGTTTCCACGTCTCGTATCCATGGATACCTCTGCTTACTGCCCAGAAACTCTATCGAGCCAAAAGAGTAATTCAACAGTTTGTCAGAAAATCCTAGACAATCTGGA
The DNA here is from genome assembly GCF_047663525.1 of Anas platyrhynchos. Lineage (NCBI taxonomy): Eukaryota > Metazoa > Chordata > Aves > Anseriformes > Anatidae > Anas > Anas platyrhynchos. Next base: position 3,375,906 of record NC_092614.1, read on the forward strand.
TAAAGACAAGCTTTTAAACAAATGGGAAATAAGGAGGGAGAATAACTACATAAACCCAATTATGAGGGAAAATGATTTGATTACTTACAGTTCCTTCGAATAAGTTTCAAAGAGCCTTGTCTGAAAATATTTTAATCCCTAATAAGGACCAGAGCTGATGAATAGATTTGCTTACAGATAAACTTTTTACTACTACTTTACCTTTTACCTTTTTTTTTTTTTTTTAAGTTAACTAGAATATACTGAATTCAATCAATCTTTATAATTATACGAAGGTCATAGGTGCAGGCTAAGAACAGGAAACAAAACTGGAGCATTCTTCCCCACTAAACCATAAAAAGGTACATTTACTAAGTTGGACAGCATTCAAACAGACCTGCTGCTGCTTTTTGTAGCGTAAAAGCCTGGATCTGTGGTGCAACAGTAGAAATCTTCCCTTCTGAAATGATGGAAGAATCTAGTTTGGTAATTTCCAAACTATCATTTATGTTTGGTTGAGTTATTCCTCCCTTATTTGTTTTACTTTTTGTTTTTCTGTTTGGAATCTTAGGTGGAAACTTCATTTTCAATTTTTTGCTATTTTCCTGTAAGTAAGAACAAGAGTTACACGTATAAAAAACTTCTGAATTCAGATTACTAAACCTACAAGTGAACTGTGTAAGAATGTATGTATGCCCAGCCATTTTACTTTCAAACTTAAATATACAGACACCTTGTAGCTTCATTAAATGTTTAGCTGTCCTTTTCTTGGTAACTACAGTTCATGAGTATTTGCGTTTTGGTGTCCTGCTCCACTGTTTATAGAGTAGAAAACTGGTATGAAAAATATAGCTTTTCAAAAAGCAAAGCATCCACCCAAAATAAATTTTTCAATAAATATGAACAACACAGTGCCTTATCAAATAGGCTGACAGCTAACAGAACCACTGCATTTGTCATCCGAGCACACATCTTTGGCTTTCTTCACGATATTCTTGTTCTCAGTCTTAGTTAAGCATTCTCAAGACTGAAAATTTACTTATTACAGCATCATGACGTGTTTCACAGTCAAGATATTTTGTAAGTTCTACTCATTACAGAACCTGTTCTTAAGCTGCTACAATTGCTATGCATATGGGAAATTATTAGTCAGTGCAGTGGCATGTGTAAGGGAAAAACCCCACAAGTTTGAAAACACTGCAGGAAGTTTGTTACCTTTGTTGTAGAGCTATCACTAGTAAATAGGCGAGAGCTTCTTCGAGGCAGTGCATTTGGTGGAGCAGCAATTGTTGGGCTCAATACCTGAGGTGTTGTACTGAAAAACAAACAACACATTATAATAAAGTTCTTAGTTCCATTCTGAGCAAGTTTTAACACAATTTTATTGTTGTGTTAAAGAAAACTGCTCAGGTACAACAGTGCAGGTATTCCATCTCAAAGAGATGGGAAAAACAGATCTACCTATCCCATGTTAAGAAAGTGAGCAGGTTTTCTCTTCAACTACCTTAACGTTTATTGAAGAAACTGTTTAACTGCACAATGAAATTTAGAACCAGACTACCCACCACATGCAAGCTTCCTATTCAATGAAGTTCTTTTCCCCCTAACAAAAAATAAGCTTCTTCCTCATCTAAACAAGAACTCTGCAGGAATGACCAAACAGGCTGTGGAAAATAAATTTTAAAATCCCCAAAACTTTCAGAAAGGAGAAGCAAAAGAGATAGTTCCAAGTTGAATTATTTTTATTTTCCTACCTTGTCTGTGGGCCAGAGCTCTGTGTTTGTGCAACAAGAATTGGAGTGACTTCTCGGCTATTTCCGCTCTGAGAGAAGACAGATTTTGTTCCAGCTTGGCTTATCCTGGTGACAGCCTGCATAACACAAAGTTTCTACAGGTTTGTTATTATGTCACTAAGAAGCCTCAATCTGTTATATCAGACCAAATCCCTTCTGCCTATTGAAAGCTGCACTAAGGAAGAGAAATACAAGTTACTTCCACAAAGGCTTCCCCCAACCACACGAGGGGCACCCAAAGCATTTCTCAAGCTACCTGAAAAAATGCCAGTAGCACTGAGTTTACCAAAAAGTCATGCACAGCATTTGAAAGATTTGAAAACTCCATCTAGTGGCAAGAAACTGTTAAAACTTGGTGCAAGAACAAAAGGGAATTAACAGATGCCATATTTTAAGTTCCTTCTCCACATGGAGAAAGTTGTTCAAAAATTCCCAAACAACCAGGGAATGAAAAAAAATCTCGAATTCTCACACCACATTCACATCCAGAATCCACTCACCATTAACATCTCATTGTGGTGCTTACTGTACAACATCTGAGCCTGCCACTCCCCTGAAGATCCTACAATAGTTTCAACGCCTGTTTAGCATACCTGTTCCCAGCATGAATCAATTACACCACTACTGCATGAACCTTTGGGGCAGATGCAGAAGAAACCTTTTCGATCAAAAGGGGATCTGCACGATGCCACATAAAAGAAAGACTTGCAAGGTACTGCGTGTCAGCTCAGTAATGCTTAGTATCCACATGCACATATTTGTACTTTTATTTGCTGCAGATCATAAGCAAGGAGCACTGCACAGCACCAAAACATTGTATTATATTTTCTTACATCTTATGCAAACCAAAATGGGCACTTCGATGCCTACCCTGGCACAGCTAATGTATAGGAACTTAGAGTTGCGATGACTTGCCTGAGAATTCTAAGGAACAAGGTCAGATAGAAATTCATTGTCTGATGTATAGGGTTCCTTCTAAAGAAAGCCTAAATTGTATTTTTCTGTCCCCTTCCAAGGGGGCTAACATTAAAGTCAGTGAAAGTTAGAAAAGATGCTCTTTGCAACACCAAAAATCTGCAGTAGGACTAATGACAGCACAAGCAACAGCAGCTTACAGATTACCACTTGTAAACATTCTACTCTTCCCTTCCTTCTCAATTTTTGTTATCAGAGGACAGTTTAGGCAGCCAGCAAGCACGCTTGCCCACTCAGATAGGAAGCCTCTGGATCCATCCTAATGTTTCATTCATTTACGTAAGCATCTCCAAGGTAACTGCCTCCGTTAAGTCATGCACATTCTAGCCACAGCTACACTAAGCGTTTTCAAACTTGGTAATTTGAAGAGCAGAAGTGAGACTGGCCAAGTAATTATTTATGTTGGACAAAGCAGGCATCAGAATTCTAAAATATTTATTAAAATTTATTAAGTGCTTGTGTTTAGGCACTAGCACAGATGCTTCTGGGCAGAAAGCATATCCATGAATTAGTGACATTTACACCATGAAGCTGTTGTGCCATACCTAGCAAAACAACAACGAAGGAACAAGTAGGACTTGATTTCCTGAAGCTTTACATCCATCATGTAGCACATGTGAGATCAATCACAGATGAGTATTGCAGTCAGTGAAGTGCAGCTCTTTGCTATTTCAGTTGTACAGACTTGTGACAGCTTACCTTCCTACGCACACACGATCCACCACAAAGCAGTGCTTTCAGCTATACTGGGGAAAACTGGTTGCTCCTCAGCAACTAAGGGCAAGAATCGGACTCGCCATACAAAGCATGCTTCTAGCAGACTGTTTGAGCACAGCCCACCCCAACAGAAGAAAGGCAAAAAAAAGGGCAGGACTAAGACAACTGATAGAAAAAGTTGCAGTAAGGAGGTGCCTAAAGACAAGATACTGTAATGGCTTGTGCAAAAAGAATCTGGAGTTCCCAGTAATGGGTTTCAGAACATCCAGAGAAGGAAAAAAAATACATACATGGTTACCTGCTCACTGCGTTTTATTCTTACAGGGATTAGGCTATTGAGAGAAGAGAAATGCAGCTTCTAAGAGTTTCCAAATTTCTCTTACAGAAAGGCACAGCTAGGCATCACCTGATTTGTCCAGACTATCAGATGCAGAAATTTAAGTGTTACTTTTTTAGGAGATTAAAACTTTTGCACTGAACTTTTCTTTTAAAAGGTGACCATCTATAAAACACTAGCATCCCTCATACAACTTCTAGATTTACTAAAAATACCAGGAAATATCCTCAGGATTTTGTTTTTAGAGAGGAACAAATGGTTCTTCAACTGTCATCAACATTCCACCTCTCATTTATCACTATGGCAACTGTGGCAATTTCTTACTGAGTAAAGAAAAGAATTTTTAGCTTCTTCTACACAAGATCTAGCCAAGTGAAACACCACTGTTCAGTCAGACCTCCACAGTCCACCAGCAGCATTTTGGTTTGACCTGTCTGTAAACTAGTATTCAAGAAATGCTTGCAAGAAAGCAGTATTTTCAGCTGACTTGAAGCTTCTAGAATTATTGAAGTTACCCTTGAAAACACCTGAGTTAAACAAAATTAACATGAAGACTCCAAGTTCTGGCTGTTCTCAGAGTCTGGCTTGCACACGGAAGTTTTGAATTCTTCACAGTTTAGAGTCATTGTTTGTACATTCCTCTCTAATTGCAGGTGGACAGGAGTCATAGCATCTGCCCCAGGTTGCCTCTTAAGCCTGCCAAGCAATGCCAGTGAGGCAGCTTGCACGTGCCTGGGCATTAGGGGGCAGGAGAGAAGGTTTATTTTTATTTAAAAGAAAAAAAAAACTATTGTCTATCTTTATAAAACTTGGGAAAACAAAAGTCTGTTTCGATGTCCAACAGAAGTGACATAAGCTGAAAACATTTACAACACAAACATCATTGCTTGATATTAGACAGTAAAGAAAAAAGTTGTATTTGCTTAGCTGAAGATTTTCAGAACAAAATGCTTTTTGTTGAGGCTTTAGAAGCTGTTGTTACATTGAAACAGACTATTCCAGAGCAGATTTCATTTCAGTTGATACTTTCTAGAAGTCCAGAAGATTTTGTGCAGGGAGATAACTGACCAGTTGTAGTCAAACTGAAAATGAACTCCTCCTCCACAATGCCTTTAAAATAACAAAGGCAATACGCAGATTTCAAGTACACTGGAATGTAAAACACATACAGAACAGCAATTCCATTCTAGAATGCAAAGTACCTTCTTTGAAGGTGCTCCTGTGGATGGCACATCAATTACAGAAGAGGAGTTAGTGTAGTTCTGTAAATAGGATCCATCTCCAGGGCTGGGGGTTTCTAGTGGCAAAATTCCAAAGCTGAGAATAAAACGAAGAGAAAGTGTCTAAGTCCAAATATTAGACCACAAGTATCAGACCAATTCTGTGAATAAAGCACATACCCAGGTTACCTGCTTTATTTCAGAAATACTTCAGATTTATGTTAACCCTAAAAAAACAACTTACTATCCATTCTCATCTGTAAAAGATGCTTCAGAACACATTCTTGTTCCTGAGGTTTAAGAACACAGAACTTTGCCTCCTGCAGAACTAATAGACACAGACTGCCCAAGTATTAACGGCTTGTAACATAGTGCTGGAACATTTCTTTAACCAAGATGGCACAAAGGAAAGACTATTCACACACTCTTTAGAAGAGAGATTTTTCAATGCAAGTGCTTAAGAATAGTTTTTCATAACAGTTTATTCCATAGTAGAAGCACATTCCTTTAAAGACTTTTCTAGTGTGAATACAGCAATAAGCAACATGGTGAATCAAGAGCTCCTCTCTTCTAAACAAGAAGACCAGATGCTTGTTTAAAAAACAGAAGAGATGAACACTAGGACCAAGAGCAGTTACTGAAGTTGTTTAGTTTGTTTCTGTATGCATCATAATCCACTATCAGCAAGGATTGTGCTGCACAATACACAAGTTATCAGCAGAACAGTTAACTACAGGAGTGGTCCATCTCAAAAGACTTACCTTGGAGTTAGTGGGCTCAAAGCCGCAGGTCCCCCTAGTAAACTCCGCCCAGTTTTTGGTTTATTTTGAGCCTGTTTAGACAATATGGCAGATCCCGACCCAAGAGGGACAGCATCTGGTGAAATTACGGCCGAGTCAATGTAAGACATAGATGAATCCGTGTTCAAGGAAGAATATTTTGAATTGGAGGATTCTAGGTTGAGCCTGTTCAACTCCTGAAAAACAGAAGGCTGCTTTTAGTAACCCTTGCAGTGTAGTTTCTAGTTAGTATTTTTCAGTCAAGCTGGAAAGACTGCTTCAAACACAACACTTTTAGCAAAACTTACAATTGTGTCTTGTGGAGTTTCCATCAGGACAGAGTCAGGCTGTCTATGGGATATGTTGTGATTAGATACCAATGTTGTGCAAGTGTTAGGCAGACAGCTGCTGAAGTTCTGTAAAGATGTTAATTTAAATGTTTGGTCAGGGTCTGGTTTTTCACCTGTAAGATTGGAAGGAGATTTAAACAGTTATTCTTGAGTCTGTATGCTGAAGAATCACGCCGAAACAAGGATGGCAAGGGACAGTATTTTAGAGGGGTGCATTATTATTTTAAAACCTCTTACACTAAATTGGAAGTGTTCTTCCACTGCAAAACCCTGGACAATCAGTTTTATTGTTTTATGTAACTTGCTTAAGTTATTCTCAGAAACATGGTTTTCTAAGGGTCTCCTCAGAAAACACATAGTATTGCTAAATCCAAGATGTAGGAGTAGTGAAAAATAAGAAAATGAGAAAAGCTCTTAACACTGGTAAAGTATTTTAAATTCATTATTACTCACAAAAACACTTGTGAAGAATCCTGCTGGCATTTTACTCACAATGTTTTAGACACAACATAAAAAAGCTACCACATGGGGATGGCAAATGGGAAAACTTGACATAACCAAAAAATGTAGAAAATATCTTCACTGGGAAGACAGTTCTGCAGACCTACCTATTTCACAGAGTGATTCAAAAGGGGACCAGAGGAAAGGATTTAAACTAAGGCTCTTTTGGTAACATTCTGATCCTTTGGCAAGCCGATCTGTCTTGCTGCAAAAAGAATGCAACAGTTTAGAGGGAAACTTAAGAACAGTGCTTTTGTTCAAGATAGCTTTCCAGGAGAGGAGTTGAAAAACAAAAACATGTTGAGAACCACAGCAACATTCCTCAGTTTTCAATGAGGAACAGAAACATAGCAATATCGAGTTATTTGGCATATTTATACACTGAAGAAAGTTAAAGATCTTAAAGAAGAAAGCCCCAAGCACCAAAGTTTTCATGTTTAGAGAGATGCTGTTCTCAGCAACAGTTCATTTCATTTTCTAAGCTGATTGCTCGCCTTTCCGCTATTTAAAATATCTATGGATAATATTTTTGCATATAAATTAGAGGTAAGCAGAATACTTAAATGTACACAAAAACAATCCGCTTCTGTAATTTTTTTTTTGAGAACAGGTATATTAGGGAAAAATCCAAGAACTCCACTATTCCCATTTGTTCATTTCTTCACTTTTACTAAAGTGTTTCTCGTATCTCAGAAAAAGCTAAACACTTAAATTTGCAGTTATTCTGAAAAGGTATTCCTCACCGCTTTCATTTGAAGATTACAGCAATACCTCTATAAACCAGACAGAAAAATTGATGTGGTAACACTGAGAACAGGTTTCATCTGTATACAGGAAGATGTCAGATGAAACCCTAAGTTACAAGAATATGACTCCTAGGTATATGCTTAACCTGGAAGAGGAATTAAGGTGTTTTCAGGCAGTCAAAAGCTCTGAGTAAAAGAAATCACGCTCACATTCTTAAGCTCGATGGTTTCCACAACTATCTATCTGGATCTAGCATATTCTTTTGCACAGACCACAGGGCCTGGCCATAGAATCCAGAGACAGGTAAATAAATAAAAACCAAAAGATTCATTTTTTCTTTTTGACTAAAATTTGGTTTGGTCAAAAAATAAAATATGCACATGAAAAACTCACCTGCCAAAAACCAAAATCCAACAACAAAACCCCCCTAAGCTTTAAAAGGTAAAATTGAATAGCAACATTACCAGTAGACATGTCCTAGTAAGGAGAGTGTAAAGCATGCAGAGTCACCAAACTCCGTAACAATGTCATCATGGCTTTTCTGTTTATTCAACACTCCACCAGATAAGATCTGCTCTCCTTCTGCAAGCCTTTTTAAAAAACAAGAGGTTTAAAGGGGTTACAAGGCTCACAGTATTGGTAGTCCAGTGTTCTCACCCTGCTGCAAACAAAAACAGAAATCCACTGTCACTGTCAAGTTTCAAATCCCATATGTACTAGCTCCTGCAAATGAATGTTAAATAAATGACTGATTCCTTTAGCAACAGAGGTACAAAATACTTTGAACATCTCTACTGCGAAAAGAAGATATTAACGAAAAAACAAAAACAAACCCATGCCACTCCAAAACCAGAAATAGATACTACAGCACGATTTTTCCAGAAAGGGCCTGATCTTGGGTAGAATACAAAGGGGAGAGCAGTCTTTCAAGCACTTTATTTTATGAAGGTGTTCAAAACATCTTCTAAAATACCACTTCAGTTTGGCTTCGTTTCCCAGCTATGAGAAACAACCTGTAATGCTCCATGCACTCAGTTCTTGAGATCCAGTACTGGGATGTGGTAGACTCTGCATTTTAATGCCTTTGCTTCTTTCATAATCTCCTCTTGCTTCCACATGACGTTACACTTCTATGTAGATGCTCCTATCAGTACAGACCATTCCCACAAGCAAATAAGGTACATCTCTATAAAAGAGCTCATGTAAATGTAACAGTGCCAATGACAGTTAAATTTAACAACTTCTGAAGAATGTTTAAGGAATCCCACCTACCTAACCGAAATCAGCTCAGAAGCCAATGTATCACACATACACCAGACTTTGTAAAAGCACAGGAGAAAACAATCAGCTTCAAATTTATTCTACTGGGACCTTTCCAAGTAGAGCATCAACATGATTTCCCTTTCAGAGGACATGGTAAAGAAACTGGTATCCTAATAGCTCCCGAAGCGCTAAAATAGCGTCAAAAGAAATGCAACAAGTCAAGACTTCGCTAGTACTCTAAAGAAGTCAGAAGATTTGCCTACTGAAAAGAGCAAAGAAAGAGCTTCCCCAAGAGACCTACATTCTGGTTCCATGTTGTGGGTAGGATCATGAATACTACAACACAATCGCATCACACCACAAACTACAAACTTCACTTCCTATTGTCTATTTTATTCTTTCCATTCAGCATCTCCACCAGATATTGTTTCCTATGTTTGAGTTGTAACAATCTGGAAGATCTACACAGAAGCAAAATACCCTCATTAACATCTCTGGGCATTGGTCAGGCTACAGTCCCTGATCTCATTCAGGTGCTCTTGCAATGAAACTCCAGCAAACTACCACGATAGCTTGATATTACCATGTCCCTGTTAAGGTTAATTTTGATGTCGAAGCCAGCATTTGTCAGTGTGGACTCAAGGTAGTTTGTTTTCTAAATAGATGTTTGTCTGACATCTTTTTCTCTCATCCACCCATAGCACTAAGTGGAGCAAGCTTACTGTTTGAGGGAAGTGGCCTGTCCATGAAATCCATACTGGAAACACTTAATGAAATAAGCAAGAGTATCAGAGAAATGCAAGAGCAAAACAAACACTTCCCAGCCTGGTCTCCTTGAGCCATCTCAGCAGTCAATGCTCTTTCTCTCCCTGTGCAGTTTGACAACTCCTTTGCAAGTTATTCAATACCTTTTAGAGGTTTCTGCAATATGGGCTAATGTTCATTAGGTCCAATCTGAAAGCAAAATGAATTGAACTTATAGTAATCTTTAGAACTGAAGGGCCAATGAATCATTAGTTTATGCAATATGACAGCTTTAAAGGAAAAATTCCAACAAAAAAAATGCATTTGTAACCCTGGAACAGAACATAGAGGGTTCACTTACTTGCTGAGGTCAACACAACATTTTGCAAGCAGGTATTTACATTGTGGGGTAGTACAGCTGTGTCCCTTTAGGAGCCTGTATGCTTTATATGCCTTTCCTGAGCGGTAGTAACACGTTGCCAGTAAAAACAGTGCTTCTTCTGAATGTACTACAAGAAATCAAACAAAAACCATCAGTTGGTTGTTTACCATTTTGATGCAAGAAACTGGTGGGAGAAGGCAGTTAAAAACAAGATACAAGAAAACAAGTACTGATATTAGAGACAGTCATTGCCCGTTGAGGTGTATTTCTTCATTCATTATCACACAACTAGCTTTAATGTGCTGCTTTCTTGTACAGTCAGAGCAATTCTTAACATCTACTGTTAGAAGAGATCTTTGATCCTTCTGGCTACCCAACATAAATAGGCAATTAGCCAGCTTCTTGTTAAAATACCAGCAAGTCAAGCAATGCAGTCATTCCTAGCAGAACTGAACCACTTTAACAACTTGCTGGCAATACCATCGGCTCAGGGCGTTAACAGGGAACACCTGCAAGTAACACTCCACATAGGTTTCAGCTGTGCATAAGCACAACAGCTTATGTGAAAGAACTTCTAGTAGGAAAGACCAATTTCAGCCTAATTAACACTTTTCATGCTAACTTCAAATGTTTTTTTTTCCCCATTTGCAATTTTATTTGTTATTTTTCTAAAGCATTTGATTCTGTATCTTCACATGACTTAACAAAGCAGGTTTTCTGATTTTAGTGGCTGTTAAAGCAGATCAGTTACCAGTCACCTTTACCCCAACATTAATTCTTGTCCTTTTGGCTGCCTACAGTTATTTACTTCATCAGGAACACGGCTTAAAACTATTATTCAGATGCTTTATTTATTTTATGGTAGGAAGTAATAACAGGGACAAGCTCTCCTGCAAATCTTCCCAAGCAGAGTTGTCACAGGTTTCCAAATTCTGAATTAATTAGCCAAGCTTCAGGAAAAATAACCCATCTGAACAGAAAGCTAAATTAATTGAGACAAAAAAAATCCAACACTCTTTCTTTGACAGAAACTAGATGTTTTTAGCCTGAATCATGTCTGCTTCACCACTTTCACCGCCAAGCTGTATTATGGACTGCACTGAGAACGCTCTATTCAAACAACTGGAGTTGGCATCCAGATTTAAGACTGAGGTCAGACTTGCTGATTTTACTTGCGATTACAGTGTAATGGACAGGGCACCTAATCCCTAAAGTAACTTTAGAACCTTACTGTGTAATTGTCAGCTGAAACTTGAAACACCAGAGAACACACATTTGAAAGGCAACAGCGAGCATTACCATGCTGTGATGTTAATTCCAGTGTTAAGCTATGATTGTGTCTTCATTTTTCACTCCTTTTACCGGTTTCTAAGCCAGAGCAGAGATCTCAGATACACTTCTGAATTATTTAGCCTTATTCTTTGTACTTCCCCCAAAGTTTCACTCCAGCCACCATTAAGCAAAGCATTTTACCTCAAAGAAGGCTGGCTGTAATGGCAAGCCTCTCAAACCTCCGAACAATTAGAAAAACAGTATTTAGACTCTTCAGAACACACTAGCAAAAAAAAAAACAGTTATGATGTTTCTTTGTCTGCCTACATGGAACTCTTCAGAAAAATCAATACAGGCATCGTACAAAAACCTCTTTGGGCAACTTACTCAAATCCTTTGCTGCACTGAACACTATTTTAAGCTTGTGTCATCACTCAGATGATGGCAATGGGAACTGAAGACCCAAAGAGAGGACATTTTATTGTCTTTCTGCTAAAAACTCCAAAAGATCTTTTTGAAAGTTAAAGTTACATCAATTATTTTATCCACTAATTTAACACATTTTAAGCATCCTGGGAAACTGTCACATCACAGATGTCCCCACAAAGACAGTAACTGCAGGTGGACTTAGGATTCTTCTTGGGGTAAGATTCTTACTGTCATTATGAAATCTGAATACTGCCATTATGAAATCTGAGTATTTGAGCTCAGCAGATTCTACCCTGCAATATAACTGCTTATTTTAACCAGAAGTGAGATGTTTTATCAACAGTTAACTGTTTAAACCAAGGGACAGCATGCTGTTCTCTCAACACTGTTAGTCACTGAAAAAAAAACTGTCTGAAATATTCTTGTAGCGTTATTCTGCAGAGATAGCATCATTACATTATCGTACATTTTCTCCTGGCAGCTGCAAAGGTTGGATTCTCCCCATTTCTACAATATCCTTGGCATTTACTTTCAATCTAGCATGTTCCTGCATCTCAGAATGTGCTGTGTTCAGGGGAGATGAAGGAAAGTTCTTAGGGATGGCTCATGTACACCTTTATTATAATCTGAAGGTTCCCACAATATTCTGTACAATGCTTGTCATTTCAACACTAGATGGGAGACTCCAGATTTCATGGGTAACCCCAACAAAAGGAAAAACCCTCTAAAGTTCAGTTTGTGCTTCCAGTGCTAAGTACATAGTAGGCACATCAAGCAGAACATCAAAAGCAAAACATTTCATTACAAAACCTGGATCATGAAATAGATTACCCAGTTTAATTCATGTCAGAAACTTGCGTTTTGCTTAGCCTGAAATTAACACTTTTTTTTGCTTAATGGTGGTGGTTTTATTTTTGTTTTCATGTTAGCGATTAAGGGACAATATATTTCAAAACAGAGAAAAAGTGAACACCAATGTCAAGGAGACAGAAACAGAGGAGAACAAAAAGCTTGTCTGGCGTCATATAGTTAAAGATAAGGAAGAAAAGGGACTACAGTACAAGGAAATGGTCTTTGAAGGACCAAGTTGTACAGATCTGTGTTACTGCTGCCTGTTGAGTGCACAACGCAGGCTAGAATTAATGGCATTGCAATGAACTAACAGCTAACAAGAATTCCACAGGAGATGCGTATTCCATATGTTCTGATGCTCACTGCCTCAATTTCTCTGTTCTTCTCTTTATTACAAAATTACTTCTTTCCCCTAAGACACCAATCAATGTATCTGACCAGGATTCTTAGCAAAGACAGCTTTCAATATCAAGACAATTTGTAGAATGCATCTCTCCAAGTCAACCTGAAGAACTGCTTGTCTTCCTAGGGATTAAAAACCTCCCTCCCATTTGACACCATGCAAGATACCACTGGAAACATTACACTTAAACACCCAACTCTGAATTTAATTTTAAGGAAGTTTTACTGTACAACAACAAAAAAACATTGCTGTTACATTATTTGATTTCCCAACTTAACTGCAAAGTATTCTCCTGCTTTCCCCAAGCAGAGAGTTAAGCTTTATTATCACAATGACTACAGAAAGACAAAACAGGACCAGAGGCTCAAAATCCTACATGAGAATTGAGAAGACCATCAATTTTATGTTTGTAAAGTACGTACCTTCTGCATATAACCTTTCTGCGAGGAACACTGCATCACGGTAAGCGTAGTGGTTAAGTGCTTGCCATATAGCAGCCTACAAGACAGGAAAATAGTCTGGGTTTAGAGAGAAGCTTTAAAAATACAGAACTCGTTAGGCTCTTGCTATCAAAAAGCAAAGCTCTGTTTTGTTGTCCTGGAGTGACAAGAAGAAGCACATGAATAAATATGAAGTTTCAGTTGTTTCTACTATTAGTAAGGAGATTAGAAGCAAAACTATCTTTGCACTGATACCACAAACCAATCTAAGATACAACTGCTTCTCACTAGTTACCATACACAGCCATCTATAAACCTCAGCCTGCACGCGCTTCCACTCCTTACAGTGTTTTAGCCTTGTGCCCAAGCATGGATTATCACCAACTACCAAATAATTAGGCATTTTCTTACCTACTATCAAATAATAATGCATTAAGAATATAAACATCCCCAACTGTTTAGCAGAGTGACATCTTGCTCTTGGCTCTTTGCAGTGCTTAAGGAAGAAAAGAAAAAAAATCAAGCATGCCCAATGCATTTTAATTCATTTCCCATTTAAAGCATTTAACCTCGAGACAGGACAAACTGAAAACCAACAAGACCAGGAATCACATCTGGGTCTGAGGCTGTCAGTGCTGCTTATTAATCATATGAAATACCCAGCATTTTCCTTGATGAGGCATCAGCATCCCTTTAAGAACCAAGATTAAAGGGATCCACTGCTTTTTGTCATGGTTTTGTTCAGGTCTTCGCTCACCAGCCACTGCTTTACCATGGTGGATTAGGGCTGGGAGGTCTCACAAGAACATACGTGATGCAGTAGGATGGACAAACAGATCCCTGCACACATACCAAGGTTACCTTTTGCTTGTACACCCACATTTGGCCAAAAACAGCTACCTGCTTGAGGGCACCAATCTTGCGTTTTCAAAGTTCAGTGTTTGGGGCTGTCAGTATTCAAGCAACCTCTCAGGATGGCATTACTCCAGGGAAATGCAAATCCAACGCACATCTAGGTGTATAAACCTCATGCACATTGGAGTAGCTGTTGTAATTACCTGCCCGGTGTCCTTATTAGCGGAGTTAAAAGCAAGAGCTGTCCAGCAAAAGGAAGAACAGGGCTGGGGGGTGCAAGTTTCGTTACACTACGCAGCTGATTTTCTTTGGATCCAATTAAAATATCTCTAAGTAAAGGAGTGGGAGGGAAAAAAAGAATCCCTTTTAACATCTGCTTGGTCCTTCCTTCCCATCCATTAGAAGTTGTGGTATGCACGCTTATCAGGAGTTGTTTTCTGAGGTTTGATGGGCTGGGGTGAGGACAGCAGCTCCTTCCCATCTGGCAGCCTTGCTCCAGTTCCAGAGCTGTCTCCCACAGGCCAGCACACAGCCATTTTGCAGGAGCTGTGCTATAACTGATCCAAACAGGGTCTGAACTCATGAACTCAAGGCTCTGTGCTCTAATACTTCTCCAATATTTACAAGCAAAGGAAAACACGAACAGAACCTAGCTTCTGATTCCCCATCAGGCGCTGCAAAAACTAAACTGAGACTTCCAGAACTGAAGCAGCGAGCACCCTGCAATGCCATCTCCAGCAGGAATAGCAAGTGCCAATTCCAATTAAAAACCCCAAACGTCACAGGCAGTTACACGGACCATATGCTACTTCTTCCAACACAAACTTGACAAAGTCAGGGTGTGAAAAATGTGCGAGTTCTCTTCACGGGAAGCCTACACAGCCCTTATGAACAGTACACACCAGAGCTTTCAGTTACTACATGGAATATTTTATGCACCATCTCTCCAGAGATGCTGTTTTCCTCTACCAGTAGGCCCCAGCAGTAGATTTTAAAAAATCAACAGGTACTTTTAAGCCTGTGTGAGAAGTATTTAACCACGGATTCTCTCGGTTTGATTATAATAACGTAAACACATTATTTCTCCCTGGTTGTATTCCACACTTCAGATAACTTCAGCCACAGCATCTGCCTGAGGCGATTACTCTGCTTTTACCTTGAAAAGCTCCAAGGCTGTTTATTGTTCTGTTCCATGCTGTCCGAGGGGCACAAGAAGTACAAAACAGAAGGAGGGTGTTAAAATCTTTCAGGCTAAACCCAGGTTAAAGCAGCCTAACATCTCCTTTTCATCCTGCTCTCAGAAACAGCTCTTCCTTTACCAAGCCACAAGTGCCATTCAGATGAATATATTCGAGTTGTCCTGTCTTAAGGTTAAAAACATTGTCTTCACTGGGACATAACTCGCCATGCTTACAAAATTGAGGGCTATGGGGGTGGTGAAACCAATGCCATTTGACTTCTCAAACAAGAGCAAATTGCCAGAAACAGCCTTGCCAAAGGCCAAGAGGGGACCCAAGTCATTTTTGGCTACATCACAGCCACACGATAAAAGGCACACTACAGACTGGCTGAAGTGACGATCCTTGCTGAGCCGAGTCCTGGAGCAAGCAAAAAGCCAGCTGGTAATATGTAATAATTACCATTTTGTAACTGAAATGGTGCAAGTTGGAATCCTGCCTTCAACTGATGAAGTCTGAAGGCTGGATCCTTGCACGTGCTGTCCTGCAAGAGCAAGATGAGGGGAGGAAGCAGAGCAGCAGCTCGGTTTGCTGCATCCCCCCCAGCAGCACACGACAACTGCTGACCCCCACCAGGGTGGTTTGGAGCAGGAAACTTCAGAGGCATTTATCCAGTAAACGCTATTTAATCCCAAAGGACTTCGGAGGAGGACAATCCAGTACAGCCACAAACACAATCCAAATGCAGTCTTAGTTTCTTCCCTGTGGTTGTGATTGAGGTTTAGATGGAACCTGCCAGCTTAGATCCAAAAAGCCACCTCCTTAGGGGTGTGCAAGGCAGTTAAGACACTTCGGTTGTCATGTCTGTTCTCAGCGCTACGAGCAAATATGGACAGCAGGGAAGCATTTCATAGTTTTATCATGCTTTCATGATAAAAATATGCCGGTCCTGGTCAGATGTCCTACCAATTCTATGCATTAATTCGCAAAAAGTGAACAGAGAATTCCCAAACTACCACACCAACTACAGCTGCATGGCAAAGTACCCTCAAAAATGAGAGCAGGAAAACAAAAATTGGCTCACATACGTTCCTCTTTGATCCAGAAAATCCTGTGCATTGTCCAAATATCACCCTACATCTAATCCTCAAATCTCTTAAATGGTAAGGGGACACCTCTGACAGTTACGTGGCCCTGGAAATTATTTTCAAAGCTTTACAGCCTATTGTCACATTAATCAATCTGTTTCTATCATGTTTTAAGATTTGTTCAGGGTGAGCAAAAAGTTTTCAGAGACAAACTTTGCTACATTTACTAGCTATGAAAACTTTCTCCATTAACTAATCAGACACTTATTGGTGCTGTGTGCTTTCAGCCATGACAGCAGCCTTGGAGTTCAAGCATTATCCGAGTGGGTCACAGCAGACGATCACCTTGAAAAGCCAAATTCCAAGGAAAGCATTCATCTGTTTCCAAGATGTTTTTCAGAAATATTTGGAAGGCATCCAGACGTGCATGGGATACAAGGCTTTATGCCTGAGCTGAAGAGTTTTAAGTTGACCACGTCAGGAAGTACAATAACGGTCTGTTGTCTACATAAAATTAGTAAAAGTACCAGAGTTTGAAGAATTAAAAGAAGACCTAACCATCAAAGTGGATGCCTTTAGCGACATTAATTTTATATAATCAAGGTGTTACACTTAGAGGAAAAGATACACATTATTTGTCATACTTCGTATATCATGACCGTAAAGATGACAGCTTTTCCCTAGAATACCAAGCCCTGTAAGTGTCTGAAAGGAAAAAACAGAAGAAATTCCTGCAACGACAAACAAAACGAGAAGCGGTGTCAACTTTTTCAGACATACTGCCAATAAATAAATAAATAGAAAGGCAGAGACAAATACGTGGACTCCAGCTAAAGTCAACTTCATCCAAATGTGTGCTGCAAGATGGAGACTGATTGTTGGACCAGACACTAGTGAGAAAACAAGCGTGAGCTGCTTTGGAAAGCCTTCGCAGTACAGATCCAAGCCCTACATCACTACTCACAGCCATGGCACCAAGAGGACTCCAGCTTGCAACAGCAGATCCAGGCAAAATTCAAATGTCAGCCTTGTTTTGGATGGTGCACTGGCAACTTTGTCTTTAAAATCAAGGGTATGACCAAGATCACACAAATAACAAATCCTAAACTTACCAGCATTGCTGTCAGCAAGGAACAGCAGCGAACAGCAATTGAAGCACTGACTAGAAGTGATGTGGCATTTGAAGCAGACAGAATCTAAATAGATATACTCAATGCAGCGAAGCCCCATCAAAACTTCCAAGCTGATAAGAGCTTGAGAATTGCACTAGATAGGTCATTATCTCTCTGAAAAATTAAAATCATACTCTGCATTTCTATTGGGGAACTCTCAGAATAGCAAGTATTTTCCACTTGGTTAATCTAATTAGCACAGTACTGGAAACATTAAATATTGTTTCCTGTCATTCACTCTGAAATGCGTTCTTGGTTCCTTTTCGACTGTAACCCCATGTTTTCCTAGAATACCCAAGTGCTGCAAGACACCAGCCCAGCTCCAAGGGTAACAGCAGAGGCTTTGGTACAGCCACTGCAGAAGATGGAAGCCAAAAGCATCTCCAGGAGCACATTGACCCTTGCTCTCCAGGTGGACCAGCAGAACAGTGGCATCGAGAACACAAACTCTACAAGGATGCCATCATTGCCACCATCTTGCACAGGCGGGGTCAAGTCGCAGGGTGGTCTTCCAGGCAAGAAGTCCTTCTTTCCTCTCCCCATCCTCTTCTCCTTAAAAGGAGAGCGGAGAGCCAAACCCGAGGATTTTCACAATACTCATTATAGAGCACAATTCCTGCACAACCAAGATATGTTTAGTAAGATGTTTCCAACAGAACAAGAAAAAAAACCTGTTAAGATGAAAAAATAATAATAAAAAAACCGTAAATGAGATTATGGTATCATTAACAGAAAATTACAGAAGTTAGAGTACAGAGAAAAGGTGGAAAGCAGCAGCCAACTTATCCCATGAATCATGTCTTTTGGAGGGGAAGACCGAGAAAAAGAGCAGGAAGCCCATCAGGGCAACTGCAGCAAGACTGAAATACGGCAGAAATGCACAATTTACGTTATTTTCTCCCCTAGTTCTCCTGCGGCTCTGCAAATAGGAACTCCTCGGGAATAAGGCACGTCCTCCGCCGGCACGGCTCGCGGAGCTGCGAGCTCCCCAAAGGCAGGAAGGTGAGCACGGAGAGGCATCAACAGGTCTCCCGAGGGGCAGCACGAGCGGCCTGCTCCACACGCAGCCCGCCACCTCCCGAGGGGAGGCCGCCCGCCCGGGGCAGCCGAAAAAGAAGCGGAGAGGCCGGAGGAAGCTCGTCCCGGCCGCTCGGGGCACGGCGAAGGGACGCCCGGAGGCCAACCGCAGCCCGGCAGCCCCCCGGGACCGCCGGAGGAGCCGGCGAGGAGCTGCCGGAGCGCCCCGAGGCCCGGCCGAGGCCCTCGAGGCCCGAGCGGCTCCCCCCGGGCCTCGGGACAGGCCCCGGCTCCCCCCCCCCCCGCTAGGCCCGGCCGGGCCTCAGGGCCTGGAGCGCGGCGGCGAAGCCCGAGCCGGAGCTCGGCCCTCAGGGGGAGGAGGGGGGGGTCGGTACCTGGACGGGTTCCTGCAGCACCGTCATCCTGCTCCCCCGGCCTCCTCCGCCACCGCCTCCTCGTCGTCGCCGAGCCCGGAGCGGGGCGGCCCCGGCCCCGCCTCAGTGCGCGGCCCGGCGCGGCGCGGCCCGGCCCCTGCTCATTTAAACTCCCAGCGACCGTTACCGGGAACGAGGTGGGCCGAGGCCGCCCGAAGCTGGTGGCGGAAACAGCCGAAGCTGCTGGCGGAAATAGCCGAAGCTGCTGGAGGAGCACCCGAAGCGCCTCGGCGGAAAGAGCCGAAGCGCCCCCGCGGAAATACCCGAAGCTGCTGGCGGAACACGCGAAGTTGAGCCGCGGAAACAGCCGAAGCGCCTCGGCGGAAACAGCCGAGCGCTGACGGAAAAGAACACAGCTGGGAAAGCCCCCTCGGCTCCGTGGCGGAACGGCCGCGCTCGGCGGAGCCGCCCGAGTGGTTCCGGAGATTGCCGAACGCTGTGGGGGACGCTGAGGGCGGGGATCCCCTCAGGGCCAGGCGCCTTTTGCCCCTCACAGCCAACAAGGCGGCCGCTGCCTGGGGCCCTCGTCCCTCGAAACGCCCCCACAGGAGATTAAAACTTGCATTTTGTACCAAAAGATGTGGTTCTTGGGGTGTCTTGTCTGTCAGGAAGCCTCAACAGCCCTCACCAGCAGCTTGGGGTTTCCCTCACGCTGTGTCCCCAGGGGAAAGGGGGGTAACTTGGCAGTGGCCATTTCAATCTGTGAAGGTGCCGGTTTGCCTCCCATCACCAGGTACAGAGAGGGCTCTCTTCCTTTCCCAAAAGAACAGAATAAAGATACACAACTACACTTCAGTTTATTAAAAACATTCACCTATCTGTAGCCACCTGCAGCTGACAGAGACCGTCCTCCAACCCCCCTCACAGGCTTCCTGTAATAAAACAGCCACACACCACCGACACACACACCCCACTGCTCACAGGCTCTCTGCTCCTTCCTTCCTCTTACACTCCCTCTCCACTCCTTGAAGGATGGATCCTGGCACCTGCCGATGTGCTGCCGAGCACGGCGGAGCAGCTGTGGGAGCAGGAGGTTGCACCCTTACATGAGACTAAAGCTCTGAGCACGTTGCTTATGTTGAAAAGTTGTGTGGAGAGCAGGGAGCCTTGGCTTGCCTGCTTCCCCAGTCCCTTTGCAGGTCTCTGCGCTTCTGAAAAGTGTATTTACAGGCTTGCTATCGCTCCAGCAGATCTGCAGGTGTTTGCTTTCAGGGTGTGGGCAGGCTGGCACGGAAAGGCAAAGCTTGCTTCAGTCCCTGACCTGGAACAAGTACAACGAAGCAGTGCTCTCCCCAAGGACAGATACCTGGCTCCCAGCTGGGTTGATTCAAGCCATTTTGCCCCAAACATGGTGAAGTGTTTGCCTCCCCAAAGGGCCTTTGGCCTCACCTGCCGTGATGATGGTGATGGTGGTGTGTGCATACGTGGGTGTGCGTGCGTGAGGCTGCGTTTGGAGGCACGCAGTCCATCCTCATCACTCTTA
Organism: Anas platyrhynchos; assembly: GCF_047663525.1. Taxonomy (NCBI): domain Eukaryota; kingdom Metazoa; phylum Chordata; class Aves; order Anseriformes; family Anatidae; genus Anas; species Anas platyrhynchos. The sequence goes on from NC_092614.1 coordinate 3,396,316, forward strand.
TCGCAATCTCTGCCCTGCCATGTGCAGCTGATAACTCCCCAGGATGAAGGTTGGCTCCCTCTGTCTCTCCTGTTTCACGTAGGCAGCGCTGACTTTCCTGACATCCAGACCATCTTTGGTATGAGTCTGCCTTATCACAGGCTGAGGAGATAGAGCCACAGTCTCCCCTTTGAGTGGGGGAGTATTTTTACTTCTTGGAGACTCCTGGACTCCAAGTAAAGCATCTGAAATATGAAAGAGCACAGCACGTGACCATTGTCTTGGGACATCTCAATTTATAGGGATGCCTCTAGCCCTGAAGTGCAGTTCTGCATATGGGGTCACTCGCTGGTGTCAGCAGATGCTTTGTGTAAATGTCCATGGGACTAAAACCGCCCGTTCCTTGGCATCCTCAGCTTTTCCAAAGGAGGAAGGGCACAAAGGCACATGTCAAGATACACGGCCGTACAGATACAGAGCTAGATGCTGTGCCTGTTCAAGTGCATCGTTCCAACCTGCTTCAGTACAAATCAGCTTTGTTTCACCCTAGAGAGACAAAACAGGTCCCCAGAGGGCTGACTTACTCCGGGAGTGCTTCAAAGGCTGGATTTCTCAGCCCTTGCATTTTTATCTGGTTCTTCACATCATTTTCCACTTCTCTCTTTCTGCCTGTCTGTCTGCCGGAGTCTCTGCTTTTCATGTACAGCGTCATCCCTGTCTGCACAGATGCTGGGGGCTCGAGTGCAAGGCATGCACTCCGCATACAGGAACAAGAGCACAGCCTCCTGCCTTGCCAGGGCAGGCACATCGCAGCCAGCGGGGCCCCCGGCCTCTGTTGTGCATTTCCCCTGCAGGTTGGGGCAGGTCCCTTGCCTCTGCTCTGTTCCCGTCTGTTACAGCACGTTCCTCTGCAGGAGCCAACACCACGGTGGTGGCAAGAGCCAATATGACCCCGGAGTAAGTGCAGCAAGCAGTGTCCCCTCTTGCCCTGTCACCATGTCCTTTACCAGGTTAGAACACAGGTGTGATTTCTAAAGGCATGAAATGCCCCGATTCTCCCTAGTGGGAGCTGTAGAAATACCACAGGCAGAAGCTAAAAATCTAATCTCGCATCCGTAAACAGCTTATGTTGCTTTTTACGAGCATTTCTATCAAGCAGTGGGAATTGAAAGCGGCTGTTACTCAGTCACTGCACAGAAATGAGCAAGTGGCAGCTGAAGGCAGCCACGGCAAAGCAAAACGCCTTCAGTTTCTAGTCCAAGCCATGGCATGGATCCATGGAGGATAGGGGAATATGGAGCAAATCAAAGGAAAGCATTATCTGCTCCCAGGTGCTCTGCTGATGGGGGGCTGAGTTGTCTGTCATGAATTATTCACCACTTCTAAGGATGCTAGGATGATTTTCTGCAGGTAGGAAAGGAGCTGGCAGCTCACGTCACACAGCCCCCAGAGAGCTTCTGGCTGCGGACATGCTGTCCGCCTGTACAGGGCCATACAGAAAAGAAATAATGTTGTTAATGCTTTCTCTGTTTTTAAAAAATAAATAAAGAATGAATTAAAAAGAGTCTCTGGGCTCCTCTGTCCCTTTTCTGGCTGGGACAGGCAGATCAAGGAGAAGGTGCCCGTTGCTCTCTCCTGTGATGGGGACAGCAGCAGGACCAAGCAGGTCCCTCCTCTCTTTGTGGCATGGTTCAGCCTGGACCTGACAGAGTGCTCATGGAGCACTGTGCTGTAGGGTGGATGTACTCCAGGTCCAAAAAAAGGCCTGGTTTTAACACAGAGAGACGTGTCCTAAGAACAGGGGGTCACTCCATGCAACCTGCCCCTTACTCTCACTTTGCTCCAAGCCTTTCAACCCCTACCAGCAAGCCATGGCAGCTCCTGGTCCCACATTGAGGGTGGGTGATGAGCAAAGACCCTTACACCCGGTCTGAATTCCTCCCTCACATCTAGACGTCACGAAGTCTTCCCTTGCGGTGAGAACATCCCACCAGCTCTGACCACGGGTAGTCCCAGTCTCCCCATCCACCGCTCCATTGACCACGCCAAAGCCACAGGTAAGGAAGGGTGGAATGAGATTTAATGAGATAAATGTCACAGGAAAAACCTGACAAGAATAATTTAGAGTTTAAAACCAAGTCGTGGGCTTATCCCATTGTATACCGAGGCTTGGGCAGATGCACGGACGGTAAATCTGCACCAGGGCTCTCGTGGAATGTTCTGCTGATTGGAGACATCTGGGGAAGAGGGGACACGGACGCAGGAATCTCACAGTTCGTGGTGCTCAGGTGGGGTCCAATATTTCCAAGAACCTGGGAGACAACCATGAGAGGGCTTAATGCAGCGAATCCATGCTTCCCAGATAAACCCCAAATGTCAATAACTGTAATTCCATATCATTAAAAAAAAAAAAAAAGAAAAGTGTTTCATGCAAATAGTTTTGGGTAGAACTGCATCTCCCTGGCAGTGTTTGCCACCCAACCGCCCCTATTGCTGAGCTGATGAACAGGAGCCAGAGAGAAAGGGATCGAAAACAAGATAAAATGGGCACCGAACATTCAAAGTTCAGACTTCTGTCTGCCTCGGCTTTAACCTTCTGATGCTTAAAGAGATTAGCAGAGGGAAGAAATGAAAGAGATTTCTAAATGTTTAATTTGTGTATTTAGCAGTATCTGAAGGTTTTTTTTTTTTTTTTTTTCCCTGCTGCCCTCTGTACAGCTGAGGAGAGGAAAAATGCTTAAGAAAAAAAAAAAAAAAGCAAGATAACAAAAGCATAAGAAACTGGCAGGGGTGAGTGGGGCCAGCTCTCAGTAATCTGGATTTTCCTTTAAACTGAATACATTTCAGAGGAAAAGTTCATCCTAAAAGACACTTGTTTATGTGTTTTCCTCAGGCAGCCTTAGAGGGATGCAAAAACTTAACAAGCAGCAAGGGTACGTTTTCCGTATTCTTTCTAATGTTAATGGGAACGTTGGTATTTTTTTAAGCATTAACAAGGAAACTTCTGAACTACTGTGCTAAGTAGTTAATATTTTAATATTTTCTTGTTGTCTAGTCAGTCACAGTTTTTAAAATATTTATGTCCACCAGCAGGAGTTACACGTGCAGGTTTTTTAGGCAGGGCTTCCAATCTGAGCAAAGACGGCAGACGCTGATGGACTCACCTGAAGTTGGACTCAGCCAGACATGATGTGCTTGACAAAAGCTGAGGAGGAAAGGAGAGGTGAGAGCACAACCGTGCTGGGAGCTGAGGGCAGAGGTCCCCAGGGCACCCAGGGACAAAGGGGACTTGCCTTGGCAGAGATGCTCTGCCAAGACCACGATATCTCCTTCTATTCCCACTTCCCACCCCAAACCCATTTGGAGAGATACCAAACCCTCTCAGAGACATCCAGTCCCACTATTCCCAGATTTCTGAGGCCATGGGGAATGGGTGCCCTCTTTTCCTCAATTCTCTCCCATTTTAGGGGTTCCCAGACTTCATGCCAGATTTTCACCCTCTTGGAGCCACGAGCAACCTGCATCTCCAAACGTTCCCAATTAGCTGTGAAAGATGCTGGCTTTGTATATTTTTGATGGCTTGCGGCAAAACAGTGCCAGCACTGGGGATAAATCTGTCCTGAAACCCTTGGAAACACGCTGTCTTCAGCAGCCTTTGCTGGAAATCACTGGCACAGCTGCTGTGTTCCCACCCCAGCTGGGATCCCTTCTCACATCTCTCCTCAGAGGGGCTTTCGAGGATGGTCCACACCTTCCTTTCAGTGCTCCCCAGTGATCCACACATTTTGTGCCCTGGGACAAGACCGCTGTGTCTGGGACAACCCCAACAGGAACCCCTTGCTCCTACCTTCGTAGTTGATGCAGCCGTTGGCATCTTCTTGCCCTGCCATGAGCTGCTCCACCTCGCTTTCTGTCATCTTCTCCCCTGGAGGAGGAGGATGGAGAGGTGAGGGGACGGCTGTGGCCCTGCTGTGACCCTCCTGACCTTCTTCCAGAGAGCCAAAGCCACCAGGAAAGGAGAAGGGGGTTAAATAGGTGGGGGATTGTGAGGAGAAGACCAAGGTGTGGCCGTTGTCTGATGGCTCACTTGGCTCACGCATGAAGCTACGGCTTCAGATGGAAAAGCCACAACTTTGGGAGCCATCAACTCCTAGAGAAGCCTACAAGCAGCGGGGTCTCTCCAGCCAACAAACCCAAGCTATTTGCCCCAAAAGAGCTCCCGGGTGGCCCGTGGCCTGCTCCCCTTCCCCAGGCAGCCCGTACCCAGCGTGACCAGCACGTGGCGCAGCTCTGCCCCCATCACCATCCCGTTGCCCTCCTTGTCGAAGACGCGCAGCCCTTCCACAAAGTCCTCGAAGGTGCCCTGCTCCCTGTTGCGGGTGAAGTGCTGCAGGATGGGGAGGAAGGTCTCAAAGTCCAGCACCTTTGTGTTCATTTCTGAAAGGGGAGGAGGAGAAGGGGTCAGAGATGAACCTTTCTAATTTCTTCGTCTTGCAGGGCTCCAGGGGCTATGTCCCTCCACTGACTGTCTGAATTTGCGTATCCCGCCCTGTCCCACGGCCCCACTGTGCTGTTACCTTCTGGTCTGGGCTTCCCCAGCACCTTCAGCACCTCCGCGTTGGTGGGGTTGTGGCCGAGCGCCCGCAGGACGTCCCCGCACTGCACGTAGCTGATCTGCATGGCTCCCGTGGGCGTGCGGTCGAACAGGCTGAAGGCTTCCTTGAACTCTGCGGGGAGGAAGAGTTCGGCTGCCCCCTGCCCGTGCCGGCCCCGTGTCCCACCCCACCTCCCAGGGCAGCCAGGAGAAGGTGGGACACGTGAGAGTCCCCATACGGAGCTGGCTGGATGAATCCCGCCGGGGTTCCTGCACCACCTTGTGCTGGCAGCACCAGCTGCAGGCTGCTGTCCCCGCTGCAGATCACCCCATTTGCTCTTCCCCTTCTCCACTAAGGCCTCCTGGGGACCCCCACGACCCTCCCTCCGCACCCCCACCATGCCCGCAGTGCCCCATCTCCTCCAGACCCAGCCAGGCGGGCACCACGCAGCTCTGCTCATGTTCAGGTAGGGTCACCACATCCACCCAGCCCTGCTTGGGAAGACCCAGGAGATCATTTCCAAGCTCAAATCATCACCCTTTTGAGTGTTACCTTTTACCTGCAGGAAAGAAGCCTAAATTAGGATGAATTCGGGTCTCTCTCCTCCTCTACATGACGCTTTTTAGCTTCCTAACCTACTGCTGGATTCTCTCTTTGGTCCCCACGTTGCCTACACGGCCACCAGATGCTGACTGCATGGCCAACCACGCTCCTCTGCCACTCATGGCCTCGTTGCTGCCAACCCCAGGAGGCTTCTCCCCTCCAGCAGGCTCCTTGCTGGCATTGAGGTGCAAAATGTGGAGAACCCAACTCTCCAGGAACCCCCCAGCTCCTTACCCTCCTGGGGCAAGCCAAGGGTCCCAAGCCCGGCGGCTGGTTCCTGCCTCTCCATCTGCCCCTCGTGGGCAGCGAGATGCTGGTTATCCTGCACCAGGTGCTCCACCTGCTCCTCGGTTTCATCCTGCTGCCTCCAGACCCGTGAGCCCACCTGAGCCGCTGACTTGCCCATGTGGGCAATCAGCCTTTCCAGCCGGTCCACGTGGATGCTCAGAGCTGTGAGTTTAACGTCCATGGCTCTGAGGAGCTGCAGGTTCTGGTCCATCTTCCTCATGATGCCCAGCATGAGCTTTCTGGAAGCGGAGCAGCCGCTCCTCCTGCCGGCGCGTGGGACGAGACCGTTGTGGTCTCCATGTGGGGCTGGAGATGTGATGTTTTGCGATATATTGCTTTGGGTTTGGTGGGAATCCTTGCCTGGGGCTTTGAGTTTGCTGCTTGGCATCTTTGTATCTTCTGCAGAACTTCACCGTCCCCTGGAGGTGTCCATGGCATGGATCTGTGTCCCCGCAGGGCTGCCCAGCACCTCGGGGTGCTGCTGTTTGCCCATTTGACCTCACAATGGCTCTGCCTCTGCAGGTGGCATCTGGGGGGACCCAGGGAGGGCCAACACCACCTGCAAGCCCCTGGGCCAAGAGGACGCTTGGTGATGTCCCCTCTTGCTCCAACACCAAGGTCTGATAACCCCGAGCACATCACACGCTTGGGGACAAGGCTGCAGCTTAAATCCAAATATCTTCCAAATTTTTCTCTTTTCTCTTTACAAAACCCAGCCTGGGGGCTGAGCCTGCACAGCACTCATCTGCTCCTCCCAGTGATCCCAGCAGGACGTGCCCTCAAACCTCATCCCTCCCTGCCCTGCACCTTTTTCCTTGCCGGGCTGTGAAGCTGGGATTATCCCCTTCATCTGGGGCACCCTCAGTGCTGAGCAAGGAGCCTGGGGCTGCTCCCTGCTCCCTGCTGTCTCCACCCCAGCCACATCCCTGAGCCGGCTCCTGGTCACCTCCTCTCCTGCCTCCTTTTCCATCTCCTGCTGCCGAAAAATCTGGAGGAGGAGCTCCCCGTGTCTAATGCCATCTGAGGGCGAGGTGGAGCCCGCTCTTACCTTCGATCTGCTCGGCCGTGAATTCGATCTGCCGGGAGAAGAGAACAAGCAGGGCATGAGGATGGTGCTGGGGGCAGTGAAGGGGCTCAGCCCTGCCTTTGGGCATCTCCCCGAGCTCTGCAGCCTGCTCAGGGCGGTGGCCATGCCCGTGCTGTGCCCGTGCCGTGCCCGTGCTGTGCCCATACCCGTGCCGTGCCCGTGCCATGCCCAGGAATGCTCCCACCTTCATCACAGAACCAAAATCCCCAAGGAAAGCACAGCCAGCAGCGGTGCAGCAGGCACAGGGAGGAGGCTCAGACCACGGCAGGGTAGGACGGATGTCATTTGGAGGCTTGACCCCGAGTTCAAGTGATTAAGCAGCCTCTGTGCTGAGCCTGCTCTTAACAACCCCCCTGCCGCAGCTGGGGCTCAGAAATGTAACCGTAACCTGGGGAATCACGGCAAAAATGAGCTCCCGTTGCGGGGACTTGGATAAAAGGTGCCATCCCACGGAGGAGGCGACGAGGGGGCAAAGTGCTTTGGGATGCAGGCAGCGGGTGGCAGAAATGCTTTTAGAGCTGCGGGGGCCCCGGAGCTGCCGCGGGGCGTTTGGCTCCGCAGCCCCAGCCAGCGCGATTTCCTCGGCTCCGTGGCACGCGGGGCTGGATGGGGGAGGATTAAACCCCCCCACAGCAAGGAGAGCATCGCTGCCAGCTCTCTGCATCAACGCAGCGGGATCGTTTTCCCCTCCCAACCCCTGCTCCTAGATGGCAGGGCTGATGCCAAGTCGCGTGCTGCCTCGCATCGCCCGCGCCGGGCGGGCGACAGCAGGATGGAGGCACGCGATGCCTTCATCCCTCGCTCACCTTCACGCTCCTGGGATCGAAGGCGAGCTCCCTGGGCACCCCCGGGGCTGCAGCCGCTTTGGCTGCATCCTTTTTGGGGTCGGGTTTTTTGAGCGGCATCTCGCTGGGAGCTTTGCAGAAGTTCAAGGCTGAATCCTCCGGGCCGGCGAAGCGACGGAGCGGAGGGCTGAGAGGCAGGGGCTGCTCCTTCCCTTATAAACCCAGCCCTGTCCTCACCCCGCAGGGGCAGGCCAGCTGCTGGAGCAACTGCTACTTACTATAAAAGGAAGAAAACTCAAACGAGAGGGGCCCCAACTCGACAATTGCCCATTGTCATCGGCTCCCGCGCGGCGAAGCCACCAGCCGCGAGAGGGGGGATGTCCCCCCCAGCACCTGCGCCGGGTGGGCTGCACGGGGGCCGCTCGCTAAAACAGCTCCAGAAACCTAAATACTGATGGCCCTGGGTGCCTGGCGAGGAAAAAGCAACGTGGAGAAGGTGCTGGAGGGGCTGCGTGGCCATGCTGTGGGTAGAGGACATGCTCGCCTGCAGCGGGGTGGCTAACGAGGGCGATGCAAACAGTGTGAGCCTTAATTCATCAGCTTGGGATCTTCCTACCTGCACTCCTCCTGCACATCCCTATCACATCCCGTGGTGCTGGATGTGCTGCTTTGGGCACTACCTGGACAGGGGAGGTTTCCAAAAGTGGCCTTGTTTTTTTTTGGAGCGGAATAAAAATAAAATCCCACCCCCTACAGTGAGGGATAATTCTGGCAGCTGGGAAATTCCTGCAAAAAAAAGCCAGAAGAAACCATCGAGGTTCAGCATCTTGGAAAACGGTGCTGGAGGGGCAAACCAAAAGATCCTAAACCATCACCTTAAACACAGCCAGGCTGCAGCAGAGCGGGGGTTGCACCGAGAGCCCACTGAGCCCTGGTGTTTGGGTAACAGAAATGGGGAAAAGCCATTTACAAGAGATGCTCGGGAGATGCTGCACGGCCTCGTGGCTCCTGCACCCGCCTGGGCTGGGCTGCAGGGACGGCTGCGAGCCGCTGGGTGGAACAGGATCCTGTGGGATGGGTCCTGAGGGATGCGTGCAGGGTGCGAGCCGTGGCACTGACACACAAACCCCATGAGTTGTGTGTGTATGTGGGTATGCAGAAGGCAGATTTGTGTGGGCTCTTGTTGGTATTTTCCAGGATCGAGGATCTGTCTCACTGCCAGGCTGTGCAGGAGCCGGGCAGCTCCTCCGCTTTGTGCCATCTCCCTGCAGAAACTGAAGGGCTCAGGGAAGATGCACACATGAGCAGGGAGGTCTCCGGCTGTAAATACTGAACCCCCTTTGTCCCATAAGGCAGAAAATTACCCTAGAAATTAAATTCTGAGCATGGCAGCTTTCCAAGCTGCTTTAATTCCTAGGGTAATTTTCCATCTTCTGAAAAGAGGAGGGGAGGGTGTCCTCCCCCTGCACCCACAGCCCTCACTTCGGCCTCTTTTTTGCCAAAATGCTGCTCAATGCGGAGCTGCCGCCAGCCGGGTCACGGGGGTCTTTTGGCAGGAGGGAGCAGCTGAAAACTGCTGGGCAATTTGCTGTCTGCCCTCGTCTCACGGCTGCTGGAACGGAGCTCGGGTCTGGCGGGGCTGCGTGCTGGGGCTGGGTGGGTGTCATTTGCCGTGATTGCTTTCCCCATCTCTGCATAATAGAGCAGGCAATTTAGCAGAAAACAACATGTTTTGCTCGCTGCAAACTCGGAGTCTGGGTCAGGTTTCGACTGGGGGGGGGGGGGGGAATCAAATCGCCCCGGAGCTTTGCTGCCTCCCCTTCAGGCAGCACCCAAATAACCTCACCCGAACCCCATCTGCACCCCTTGGGAGCTTCTCGGCCAGAAATCGGCACCCAGAAGAGCCTCCAGAAAATATCGATCCTGCAATTTAACTGCTTAGCCCTTTTCTTGCCCTAAAAGTCCAGGCGACGTCCTGATTGAGCCCAAGCTGGGGTCAGCACCCACGCAGCGCTTGGGCTGGGGGCTAAATAGGGCCGGGGTGATGGGCAGCTGCCAAACCTGCCCCAATTCCTCATTGACAGCTCGACGAGGCAGGGGAAGCAACCCAGAGGCTCGCTCTCCTCTCTGATTTAATCCGAGCCAGCAGCACCTCCTGGGCACTCTCTCCAGGATTTGCTTTGCTCTCACAACTCTCGGCTCTGTTTCTGCTCGCTGCAGGAGTCGGCGGGGCCTGACCTCCTCCCTGCAGCGGGGAGGCTCCCAGTTAGGACCAGAGCGAGCCCTCCCTGCCTGGAAAACCCAAAGGGAGGCCCCAGGGGGCTCTGCCCCGTGCGGGATTTTGCCATTTACGGAGGCAGCGAAAGCTGCACCCAGCCACGGATTGCATGGGTGCAGCACCGGGCTGGGATCTTGAAATTCCCAGGGTTTTGCAGTGGGGGTTTTGAATTTCAGCCTCATCCCACTGAGGACAAGCTGCTCAGGGAGGGAGGACGCCCTGCTTTGTGCCCCCATTTCCCCAGGGGGATGCTCGGGATGCTGGGGGGACACGAGGTGCCCAAACCCGTGGGGTGGTGGGAACAAGCCGGGTGTATGCACGATCCCAAAACACAGGGGCCACCCTGGGGGGTGCAGGTGATGAGGAAGCTGCAGCTCCTCCACCCCGCAACCCCTCTGGGCATGGTCCCACAGCGAGGTCCTGCACAAGCACTGTGGGTTCGTGTCCTTTGGGGCGCAGGGCTGACCCCACTGCACCTCCCCAGCGTACGCCCCAGCACCAGGAGAAGGAAAAGGGTTAAACTGGTGTCTGCCTCAGACATCCCAGCTCCAGCAGCGAAGCAGTGAGGATGCTCACGTGTGGCACCCTCTGCCTGCCCACCTCCAGCCACTCTTACTGGGATTTCTCCCAGTCTGCCGGCTCCTCGGGACCAGTCTGCAGCTGGGGGCGGCAGGGGGATGCCGTGACAGCTGACAAATGAAGCCACCGGGCAGCGAGAGGAGTTCTGAGAGGAGGAATCTGCCTTGACTGAGGAGGATTTTAGCACCTAGGGCTAAGCCAATAAAGCTGTGCCGTCCCCATCCCCACGGGAATTGTTTGCTTTCGCTCCGGGAGCTGCTTAAAGCAGACGCGGGGAGCGAAGAGGAGCACGCGAGGCGGGGGGAGACCCTCACGTGTGGCAAGCCTGTGATCATCCCATAGCCCTGCCGGGACCGGGGCTCACCCCAAGCCCCCAGGGACACGCTGTGCCCCTGCTGCCACCTCGCCTCGATGGGGACCGTGGCCGGGAAGGCGCTCGCAGAAGATGCTCGGCCTCGCCGAACGCGCCGGCTCGCTTTGTAGCCCGTGGGCTGGCGGAGATTCCCGGTGCCTGGACGGCTGCGCCCAGGAGAAGGCTTTGCTCTCTGCATCCCTCCGTCCCTGAGGATCCCGGCGGGACCATGGTGGCATCGGGCTCCGGGGGAGGCGTTGTGGTGGCCCTGCTCTGCTGCTGCCTCCTGAGCTCTGCCTGGGCTCTGGTAAGTCTTTTTTATTTTATTTTATTTTATTTTATTTTATTTTATTTTATTTTATTTTATTTTATTTTATTTTATTTTATTTTATTTTATTTTATTTTATTTTATTTTATTTTATTTTATTTTATTTTATTTTTATTTTTTCCATTTCTTGCACGTGCCCGGGGCAGGGCTCGCAAGGTGCTGGAGGGACCCGGGTGAGTTCTGGCTGTGGGGCTGGCAGTAAGGACAGAGCTGGGGGCACCCACGGCAGCGCCTCTCCCAAAGCACCCCCCCTTGCTGATCCATGCCTCCCCAGCCCCACTGTGTGAGCACCCAGCATCCCAGCTCCTTTTCCTTTCCACAGCTGCTGGTTTGCCTATCCCAGCTCCAAATCGCTTCCCTTATCTCTCTCTCTTCCCATATCACTTAACTCTACCCCCAGCCGCCCTACACCCGGCTCACCGGGCACAGCGCGGTGCTGCGAGGCTGCGGCACCTTCGTTTCCAGCCTGGCTGCCCCGTTGTCTCTGCCCACCTCCTCCAGATACACTCTGAGCCTCTCCGCTTGTCTCTTGCTCCAGCTTTGGCTCATTTCTTACCCGAGGATGCTCCTGCTCCATGCAGGAGGGTGCAAAGAGCGCACGGAGCAGACCCGAACCGAGCTGACATCAGAGACCGGTGGCCAAAGCCCCCCTGTGATGGGGGGGGGGGTCCTCACCTGGCTTTTGTCTGGGCAGGTGGACCCCGACGACGTGCTCACGAAAGAAGAGCAGATTTACCTCCTGGTGGAAGCCAAGGAGAAATGCCAGAGGGACATAAAAGCCCAGCTGGAGAAGATCAAAGGTAGCGTCCTGACCCTGCGCATCGGGGGGCAATCCCGGGTCTATGTCACGGAGAAAGCTGTCCCCTCCGATGGCAGCAGGACGGGGTCAGGGGTACACAAAGCTCCCGGGGACCATAGGGTCCTGGAATGGGGTTGTGCAGCTCCTGGGTGCAATTAGGGGCTAATTAAACCCTCGCACTGATGAGCCAGAGCTGGCTGCACTGGACAGCCCTATTTGCAGCACAAACGAGCTCTGGGATGGGATGGGATGGGATGGGATGGGATGGGATGGGCACAATGGGATGGGGATGGGATGGGGATGGGATGGGGATGGGATGGGGATGGGGATGGGGATGGGGATGGGATGGGGATGGGATGGGGATGGGGATGGGGATGGGATGGGATGGGATGGGATGGGGATGGGATGGGGATGGGATGGGATGGGGATGGGGATGGGATGGGATGGGGATGGGATGGGATTGATGCCCCTGCTCTGCAGGGTGATGGCATGGTTGTGCAATTCCTCGCCTTGGTTGGGGGCCCAGGGAGGCCAGAGGCAGGACGAGGCGTTGTTTGGACATGGGGTGTGATGTGCCTTTGCTCCCTGGCCAGATACCAGCTGCCTTCCAGAGTGGGACGGGATTATCTGCTGGCCGGAGGGCTCCCCCAGCCAGGAGGTGGCCGTGCCCTGCCCCGACTACATCTACGACTTCAACCACAAAGGTGAGCGCTCGCAGCCGCACCTTGGGGAGCCGCCTGCACCTAGCGGGGGTGCAGATGGGGCTCCTGCGGGTTCTGCCGCTGTCACAGCACCCGCCGCGTTCCCAGGTCATGCCTACAGGTACTGCAGTGCCTACGGGACGTGGGAGATGGCTCTCAGCCTCAACAAGACCTGGGCAAATTACACCGAATGCGCTCTGCTCTTCTCCTCCGAGAGCCGGAGCCGCGAGAAGGTGACCTTGCTCGTCGGAGGTGTTGGGAAAGGGGCTGGGCTGGGGAACAGGGGAATGGTTGGGACTGGGGGCTCCCCAGAACAAGCTCTGCTCCTCCTGTGCTCTCAGCCTGGAGGCTGAAAGGGTCCTGGGCTGTGGGGGAGGCGTGGAGCAGAGCCCTTCTCTTCCAGGAGGTGTTTGACCGCCTGCACCTGATGTACACCATCGGCTACTCCATCTCCCTGGCCTCCCTCATCGTGGCCGTCTGCATCCTCTCCTACTTCAAGTAAGGAGGGGCTGAACCCCATCCCCATGGGGGGGACAACCACAGCCCCATCTCCTGCACACAGCCCCGGGGGGCACTGGCACCACCCCAACCCCAGCACAATCCTCAGGGCATTTCCCAGAGCCTCCCAACACGTACTGGTGACCAGTACAACCAGCTCCTCGCTCCTGGAGGGGGGGGGAAACCCCACTCACCCCCAGAGCTGCCCTCTGTGCCCACAGGGGGCTGGCACTTTGGGACTGACTTTCTCCAGGTCGCCCCTTGCCTGGCAGCCCCCATGCACTGAGCTTTTTGGGCAGCCAGGGCCAGGCTGGTGTCGCACCCCTCTCCGTAGGCGCCTGCACTGCACGCGCAACTACATCCACGTGCACCTCTTCACCTCCTTCATCTGCCGGGCGGTGAGCATCTTCGTGAAGGACATGGTGCTCTACTCGGCCAGCGAGACAGAGAAGCTGCGGGAGGACGACTTCAAGGCAGAAATGGGCTCCTCGCCGGGCCAACGGGGCCACCTGGCAAGTGCTGCACGGAGACCAGGGGCAGGAGCAGAGGGAAGGGGGATTTAGGAGCCCTGGTGCAAGGAGATGTAGGGCTGAGACACTCAGGGTGATGCTACCAGGGAGGGGAAGGAAAAACCTCAAGGAGATGCAGCTCTGGTGGCCTGCAGCTTTCAGGGGAGGGTCTGATGTGGGCACCTCTCCACCCACAGGTTGGCTGCAAGGTGGTGGTGACGCTCTTCCTCTATTTTCTGGCCACCAACCACTACTGGATCCTGGTGGAAGGTCTCTACTTGCACAGCCTGATCTTCATGGCCTTCCTCTCCAACAAGAGCTACCTGTGGGTCCTCATCATCATCGGCTGGGGTAAGCTTGGACCCCAACCCAACCCCGCGGGGAGCTGGGGTGCTGAGCAGCACCAAGTGCCAAGATGAGGGCAGTGGGACGTAGCTGGGAACCGATTCTGGCTGCAAACCTGGTGTCTCAGCTGTGCTCCTCACCCCGGTTCCTGTCCCTCCAGGTCTCCCTGCTGTCTTTGTGTCTGTCTGGGCCAGTGTCAGGGCCTCCCTGGCGGATACGCAGTACGTAGCTCCTCCTGCACCTCTGGGGAGGGATAGGTTGGTTGCAAATGCTAGCAAGAAATCTGTGGGCACCAGGGCTTCTGGAAATGAAAAAATTCTGAAAAGAACAAGAGGAGTCAACACGTATACAAGGCTTGCTCATAAAATTGTTGGTTATCTAGACCAGTAATATCTTTGTTCTGCACGTGGAAGGAAGCTGGATGCAGCCTTACATCAAAAATTGATCAATAAATGGTGCCAAGGTGAATGCTAAAGGGTATGTCCTAAAGTTAATCATTTAAAAAAAAAGAAAGACCACAGGACTTAGAGCAGGAGGTTTAGACAAGGAGCTCTCAGGAGGGTTCAAGTTAATTTAAAACTGATTTGCCACAGAAAGATGTCTGGAGGTGGTTGTAACAGGGCTGCTGCTGGGTCAGGATTTACCCAAACTCCGGATTTCTCCCAGCCAGGCTCACTCGGAGGTGGCAAAGAGGTGAAGGGTGGGAGGACGGGAGATGGGGACGGTGGCTGGGGGGGACAGGGACCATCAGCCAGCAGTTCTCCTCACCAGTGCCTGCAGGCATCTCCAAAGGTTCTTCACCGCTCTCTTCAGGTGCTGGGACCTCAGCGCGGGGAACATGAAGTGGATTTATCAGGTCCCCATCTTGGCTGCTGTCGTGGTGAGAACCCCACAGCTCCACTTCCCAACCCTTTCCAGGGAAAAGGGCCTGGGAGCCACCCAGGGCTGCTTGCTTGCGGTTGCTGGGCCGGGTTCCTGCAGGTGACAAACCCACGGTGGGCATCTGTTGGCAGGTGAACTTCTTCCTCTTCCTCAACATCGTCCGGGTGCTGGCCTCCAAGCTCTGGGAGACCAACACGGGGAAGCTGGACCCCCGGCAGCAGTACAGGTGAGTGCTGGCAGCAGCAAGACCATGCCCCAGCCCCAGGGGCTGAAGCCGGAGCTTCTGCAGCAGCAGCTCCAGCACCTGCCCTTCGCTGGGGCACTCGGGGCTGGCTGGCAGGTCCCAGCTCCCCGCCCCGTGTTTCTCCTCTCAGGAAGCTGCTCAAGTCCACGCTGGTGCTGATGCCGCTTTTCGGAGTCCACTACGTGGTGTTCATGGCCATGCCCTACACCGACGTCTCCGGGGTGCTGTGGCAGATCCAGATGCATTACGAGATGCTCTTCAACTCCTCTCAGGTGCGTTGCCCTGGGGCTGCCTGCCCTGCTCCGAGCGATGCCCATCCCGGCTCAGGACTCAAAGCCCACCTCCGTCTCTTTTTGCAGGGTTTCTTTGTGGCTTTCATCTACTGCTTTTGCAACGGGGAGGTGAGTGAGAAATGTGAGCAGCTGAGCTCTGGGTCAAGCCCCTTTAGGGTCAGTGACTTTAAGCCACAGCCCCCAGCTTGGGATAACTGGAGGGAAACTGATTCATCACTGTGGGAAGGGAAGGGGAAGGGAAGGGGAAGGGAAGGGGAAGGGAAGGGGAAGGGAAGGGGAAGGGAAGGGGAAGGGAAGGGGAAGGGAAGGGGAAGGGAAGGGGAAGGGAAGGGGAAGGGAAGGGGAAGGGAAGGGGAAGGGAAGGGGAAGGGAAGGGGAAGGGAAGGGGAAGGGAAGGGGAAGGGAAGGGGAAGGGAAGGGGAAGGGAAGGGGAAGGGAAGGGGAAGGGAAGGGGAAGGGAAGGGGAAGGGAAGGGGAAGGGAAGGGGAAGGGAAGGGGAAGGGAAGGGGAAGGGAAGGGGAAGGGAAGGGGAAGGGAAGGGGAAGGGAAGGGGAAGGGAGTTTTGCTGTCTCCAATCCCTCCCTTAGGTGCAGGCAGAGATTAAGAAAGCCCATTTTCGGAGAAGCCTGGCGCTGGACTTCAAGCAGAAGGCACGTGCCACCAGCGCCGGGGGGAGCTGCTACTACGGCGGGCTGGCCTCCCACGCCACCACCAGCTTCAGCATGAGCCTTGCGGGGCGAGCAGCGGGGAGCACACAGCAGCGCGGGCTGCTGCTCCCAGCCCGTACCAGCCTGCCAGGCTCCATCCCCGGCTCCTTTCCCTCGGACTTTTTGCCCTGTCCGACCCAGGAGATGAGCCAGAAAGCCTGTGGGGAAACCACCGGGGACTTAGACGTGGATCGGAGTCACCCCAGCCTGAACAAAGAGCTGGAGACGATGCTGTGAAGTTAGCGGCGCGTCTCCCAGCTGGACTGGTCCTCGTGCTCTGGGCTCCCTTTGTGCTCGTGTGTGGAGCTGGGGCAGGGGTCAGCAGCTGAACCAACACGATTCCCTCTGCCTCGCAGCCAGCGCACAAAGGGCCCACAGGCTCCTGTTCCTTCTTGGACCTACCTGGCCTAAAAACGAGCTGGTTCGAAACCTCCTCTCCTTCCACGCGCAGATGAGTGGTGTAAGAGATGCCTGTGCATGCGCAGCCTTGAATCACCACCAGGACACAGCCCTCCAGGCCCCATCTGACAGCCTGGAGGCTACTTCAGCTCCAGCGTGTCCAAAGCTGAGCCAAGGACAGCGCAGCCCTGAAGTCTGCCTCCCCTCCTTGGCATTAATTCCTGCGTTGCGCAGCCCGGGGCTGGCAGCGAGCAGTGCCCGCAGGGCTGCTCACCCTGCCCTCACCTGCACCCCTGCGTAGCTCAGCGGTGCTGTGGCTGCTCCCAGGCGCTGCTCAGACACAAAAAGGGGGCACGGAGGCACCAGGACCTGGGGCTGAGGGAGCCAGACCGCGTGTTACAGCCTGGGGAGGGCGCAGCAAAATGCCTCGGTCCCCCGCGATCGTGCGGAAATGCAGAGACCACAGCACACCCGAGCCTTGGTCCTGGGGTCTTTTTGCAAGCTAGTTAATAAAGAGACATTCTGCAAGGCTCGCTTCCATCCTCAAACTTCTTTACAGTCTCAAATGGTTACGGGAGGAAGCAGAGGGGGTGAAGGGCTGGAAACCCAGCCAGGTTCACGGCCAGCCAGCTCTACCCTCACTGCTTGCTGTTGGGGTGCGGTGACACCTCCCAGCTCCCTCCTGCCCCCTCTGTGGCACACACAGTGCCTGGAAAACCTCAGCACGCAGCTGGGAAAAGGCATTCCCGGGGATATTGTGATGCCCTGCACAGACAATTCACTCGGGTGGTGAGGGAGTGGGGTGGGGGTGGTGATTACAGCGATGTTGGGAGGGGGTACATACACCAGGTGAAGTTACAGGGCACGTCGGTGGTTTTTTCCTGCTTGAGACACCTTCCAAGGCAGCAATTTCATAATAAAGCAAGTGACAGAGAACTCGTAACTAATCCTGTGCATGTGCAGGGCTTTCTGGTGAAAGTCTCAGGTGCAAACTGAGCCACAAGGATTAGAAATCTCTACAGGAACCAGCAGCAAGAGGGCCAGGAGACATCAGGGCAGGGACGAGGTTTCCTGCTCTGGAAGATGGCACATCCGATCACCCCCATGCAACGCAGCAAGTGCCCCGCTCTGGGGGACGGGAGGCAGAGGGGGCGAGCGATGCTTGAGCAGAGGCAGGAGCAGGGTTGTACTTCCCAAACCTGAGCTTCCTGTAACTGATTTGCTCAGTGGGGTTGTGCTCCTGCCTGTTCAGAAGAAAGCACAGCCAGCCCCTGCAAGAAGAGGTTCCCTTTCAGGGTAGTTGGCATGCAGCTCACACTGCTACCTTGTTCCACGGAAAAGGAACCAACCCCCTCCTGTATCTAACGGGGACCTGTGAAATGACATTTATGGCTCTCTGTCACCGATCAATATTTACTCACTCCATTCTCCGGGGGCTCCTGGTAGCTGAGAGAGGGGTGAGGAATTTCAATCATCCTATCAGAACAGCAGAGGGATGCATTAAAAAGAAGGGGAGAAACCCACGTACAGAACAGTTCCTGGTGGCAGCGACCTGAGACCATGAAAGGGAGGGAGCAGAGGGCAGCTTTAGACCACCAAGCTATTTTTTGGTTTTAAAATTCAAATCTTCAATTGTGCTGAGTGGTAGACACTACGTGTGATAAGGAAAAAGGAATCCAGCAGTGGCTCCTAACCCCCTGCCGCATCTGCCCTGGAACAAGACATCATCCTCATCTTAACACTAAATATGCTGAAGTCTCCAGTTTTACAGAGCTCAAATCAGTGCAAAGGGGTTTCTGCCTAGACTGTGATTAGATAATTCAAGTGGAAGCCATTCCAAAACCTGTGTTACGGTTAGACAGTGAGGGGGCCCAAATAATCAAATTATTATTTATTAAATTATCAATTTATTCAATTATCAAATTATTATTTTTTAAAAAAGTTCGTGTCTTAACTGAAACCAGGACACGTGCAAGTCAGCTGACAGGACTGGGGCTGAGTCCTCTTTCCAGCTCTACAGTGACTCCAGGAAAGGCTGAGAGAAGCAACGTGTCCTGGACTGCACACCTCCACGCTGGTAAAATGGAGAGAAATCTATTCCCCAGCAGGCTTTGAAGCTAAAATACAGTTTTCAAAACTATGGAGTGAACGACGCTGAGAAAAACCACAGGAATTATTTTCTAAACTACAGTCCAAAACTTCTGTTCAAAGAAAGGGAGGCAGTCAGATCTCCAGCCAGACAAATCGCTATCCAAATGCCAGAACAGCCAAAGGAAGAAGTAGAGAACAAAAAGCACATGCTAGGTATTTTGTCCCAGTAATAAAACATTTACTAGAGCAAGCAGAAAGTAAATGCACAGCTGATAAAGAAAACATCACAATGTCACAAAAAACTGACAGTTTCTGATACTTCTCTCAGTAGAAACAAGACAGAGGTGGGTGCTGACATGTTTCAACAAAAGAGTTCTTCCTTACCTTTATGGTGCAAAAAAAAAAAAAAAGTTAAAAAACAGGTAATACACACAATGAGTTAAAAACAGTCAAGCAAGATTTTACAGTTTTAACTACATGTGTCCAATATGGGGAGAGATATTTGAGCTGTTCCACTCCATCAATTGCTTTTCAGGTTCTCCCTAAAGGCTTCTGAGCAGCAGGTCCCTGAATTTCTGAATGAAGCCTCTTCATTTAGCTTCACTTCATGGGGGGGAGGTGCCAGCCTTTGATTGCTGTGGCTTATCTACATTTTTTTTTCCCTTTTCTGTTTTTACTTTGAAGAAAGCAATCAGCCCTCTCATAACAGAGGGTGCATAGGCACAGCAGAGAGACAAGTTTGCTATGCAGGCTTCCACCAAAATGAAGGTTATTAAGAAAGAAGTTTTTTTTTTCTTTTTACAAGGAAATAAAATACCTGGGGCAATGGGATTGGTGTACTGACCACAAAAAAAACAGGGAGTTCATCCTTCACTATGTGTGACGTCATGGTTAACTGGGCTGGAGAAGGATCCCTTGAACAGCTTCATAAGAAATTAAAGAAAAATCAACTTGCTCCATCCCCCCTTCAGCAACGTCAATTAATACATTCTTAATTGATGGGGAGAGACAGATGGGCCAATCTGGAGGCCAAATTATTTGGGGACAGAAGAATATGGGAAAAGAAGAGACTGGAGAAGAACTCACCATACTGAACAAATTGCTGAAAGATTAAAGTTAAACAGGTGGGTCCTGAGCATCTCCAGATGAACTTTTTTTTTGTTTGCCTTTTTTTTTTTTTTTTAAATGTGAATGCTGGTTAAGAAAAGACTACCTTCAACAGTTTCTTAATGTTCCAAGGACATGAAACAGCTTCTTTCTTGTCAAGAAGATCTGTTTAAATCCAGCAGAGTCACTTGAGCACTGAATGTTTAAAAGCAGAACCCAGGGAGCTTTATCAAAATGATTTCTCTTTGACTAAGCATTGCATGTACACATCATTAGATTGAATCTGTCCGCAGATGTACCGGCGCAGACTTCCACGGGGAGTTCTCACGGTTTCCTTCTCCTCCCCCAGCTGCTCAACAACCAGTTACCAAAAAACCCAAGAAATCCTCTGGAAAAAGACAACACTACCTGCACTGATTCCACCAGGCTGCGAAGCACCAGCCTTTAACTGTCCCATCGACTCTTCTTACGTTTTGGGGGCTCCGGGACAGCAAAACCATCTGTCTTGTTGTCCCGGCTGTTGGCATCCTTCCTGTTCTCACCATTCCTGTTCTCGTTGTTCCTACCCTCGCCGATATTCCTGCTCTCACCATTATTGCGATTGCCACCGCTCCCGTCAGTGAAATGCCGGCTTTCAGCGTGGCGATGGTTGTCACCGTGCCGGCCCTCCCCATGCCGGTAAGCGTCACTGTGGCGGCCCCCTCCTTCCCCGTGGCGCTGCACATCGTTGTAGCGACCGCCACCGCCCTCTCCCCGGCGCGGGGCCTCGTTGTGCCGACTGTTCCTGCTGTCGTTGTATCGTTCTCTGACAACGCCACCGCCGCCGCCACCACCGCCACCAGGAGCGACGCCGGTGCTGCCGATGCCTTCTCGATTATTGGTGCTGGCATTCGTGGTGTTGTTGTTGTAGCCCTGTACTCCGACGCTTGGGAAGGTGGGAACGCTACTCAGATTCCCGGTGCTGGTGAAACCTGGAACACCCTTGGCTGCTGCGGCAGCTGCAATCGGGCTGTCGGGATTTGCAGAATTTTGCTGTGCTGAACTTGTTGGTACTGAGTTCAAGCTCCCAGCACTAGTCCAGCCACTAGCACCAGCAGCAGAGCTTCCAGTCTTTTGATTATTTAAGCTTGCAGCAACAAAGTGGCTCTTATACTGAGACTGCCAGAAAGAGATAGAAAGAAAAAAAGAGCATGTTTGCCTCTACACTGCACCACAAAACACACAGTCATCATGCATATACAAGCCTGTCTTGAACTCTGGGGAACCCCTAGTAAAAAGAGTTCCTATAAAAAGTCAGTCTTGGAGCAATTACATTCCTGCCGTGCTTATGAACACAAAATTAGTAACGGACATCTGCTACCAGACCACAGAAACAACGAACTCCTATACTGCGGGGTTAATTTTCACACTCAAGAGAAAGGGTTTCTCTGTTCCCTGCTTCTTTTGTCTGCAATTACACTACTGCTGCTAAGCAACTTAAGTAGGATCAAGCCTAGGAGCAGAATCCAAAAGGGAAAAAGAGCAAATAGGCAGCAGAAAACAAAATAAGTTTGGCACATTCATGTTGTGCAGATCTGTTCAGTGCAGCCTGCATGCTATTCTTCCACTTTGAACTGCAACGCTGAGTGCTCCAGTTGGATGAGACATGGCTGCAACTACCAAACTTAACTTCTCTGAAGTCAGCAGGGTTTCTGCACTCTTGAGGGAGGAAATAAAAAACATTTTGAACCATCAGTAGTAAAATTTTTCCACGTTATTTCCTTTTCTCTTTAGGTAGAATTTGGGATACAAGTGCCTGAGTTAGAACTTGGGATACAAGTGACTGAACCAACCTGAAAAGCTGCTTTCATTGCTGTAAGTCTGTCGCCCATTGCCCCAGAGGATGGCTTATATGCTTCGTAGTTGCTCATCACACTGTTGTTGTTTCCACGGTCCTAAGAAGAGAGACAAAGGACAACTGGAGAGATTTATCCAACTCAGACACCTTCAATTCAACACTTCTCCAAACCTATCTTCACTCTGCACTCAGGGAATATGCACAATAAGGATCACAAAACTCCAGGAGCACTGAGCAGTAGCACAGTTTGGCTCATGATCTTGAGGATGACAGAAAGGTAAAGGTGCAGGAGGTCTAAGCAACGCACTATTTAGCAGTATTACCCCATTTCCCAGCTCCCTGCAGTACAAGCAAAACCAAAGTGCAATCAGGTGATAAAACCAAGGTGAAATCAGATAGTTCACAAAAAAAAAAAGCCACAAGCTGGTCAATCCTGAGTTTAAAAGTTCCAAGAACCTGTAAAGAACTTCTTCAGCATCTCTACTCACAGAGCTTTCTGATCCCAGACCAGGACGCTCACGATATCCTAAGCCACCACCACCAATATTCAGCTTCTTGCCTTTTCCTCCTTTGAAACGGGATTTCCGGAACCATGGATTCTATGCAAAAGAAAACCAAATGCTTTTCAACACAGGGAATGAAAAGATTGGTAAATGTTGGTAATGAGGCTCGGAAAAGAAGGATTTTGAGCATTTCAAAAAAAAAAAAACAAACCCACCCCAAAACAATACAGTTTCCCAATCCACAACACAGCTGTTGCAAGGGGATGGGACATGGCAGACTACACTGCTTTATAATTAAGTTGTAGACAGTCCTGTCACATGGGTCTGAAGCTTTTCCTACAAATGCGCCTTATAACAACTAGTTTTATGTCCTGAGTTCACATACTTATTAAAGTTTTGGGGGTTTGCATTCTGATAAACCCAGGAATAAATGCAATCTCTAATGCCGTTCACTTGAGAGCTCTGAATTCGTTCATGTTTGGGTTTTATTGATTTAGTCCATCACCTGGCTAAGAAGAAATGAAGTTCTGTCAGCAAAACTTACTTCAACAAGCAGTAGCTAGGAAAGGGCAGCCCAACCAGACCTCCTGTTACCAGGATTTTAAATAATAGCTAGCTGCACCTCTCTTTATATCCTGTAGTTTGTTCAAACCTGAAGAAGCCTTTAAGCCAAGCCATTCAGCTTCTGTTCTCTCCTCTCATACACAGCCTCGGAGCTGTGCCTCACAAACTTTGTCACTTCTGAAACTGCTGCCTCTGTGCATCAGAAAAAATATTTACTTCTAGCAGCTCGTGTCTAAGCTGCTGGGTGAAGTCACAAGCTGGCTAATCCATACTTGAAATGGAAAATTACCAAAAAGCCTTTGCTCCTTTGCAGCTACATGGGCAGCAAAAGACAAGAACTTAATGAGCTGACAAGTACAGAGGCATAAACACAATTGTTTGAGCAATCCATCAGACCTATATATAGTAAGCCTGCCAGACAGCACTGCCAAGCAGGTAAAATGATCAAGCCACAACCGGTTCACAAAGTGAAAGTTCCCTGTAATCAGCTTCTAGTTCAGCTTACAACTAAACTGCATCTTCTAGGTACCTGCTCTTAATGCGTATCAAAAATCTGATTGTAATGAGATAGCAGAGTTGGAGTGCTTTGCTGACACCAGACAGTTCTTAATTTCCTAGTCAATGTTTTACCCCTGAATAGATTACTTGTTGCAGTCCAAAATCATCTTGTCTTCCGCATTCTTTCAAAGGCCACAAAAAACACTAGAAAGCCTACTTAAAACCAATATAGGTTCCCAAAAGTTCACTGAGAATGTATGATGGAGCCAGAAACAAGCTCTGAACTCCTTATTTTCTCACTGTGCTACTCGTGGAAGTAACCTTCCTCTACTCAAAAAGTTTTGCTTTGTACCTGCATTGCTAGATCCAACAGCTCTTTGGAAACATGTTGATTAGCACCTTCCAGATTTCGGACGAGATCACCAGCGAAGTTACTGTCTTTGGGAGTCAACAGAGTGTAGGCAACTCCCTTCTCGCCTGCTCTGCCAGTACGACCAATTCTGTGGGTGTGCGTGTCTATGTCCCGAGCCACATCGTAATTGATCACAGTCTTAATGGAAGGAATATCTAACCCACGAGCTGTAATGAAGAGCAATACAGTGGTAAGTGTGATTGGCCTGAAGGAACTCAAAGCAATCCCATCCATACCAGCACATCATTCTGTTCCAGCATAGGAAAGGAGTTCTCACAGGAACAGATCCCTGTTAAGACACCCTTCGTACACCACAACTATTTGCTACCTTAAGTACAGCAATATCACTCATCTCCAAGCTCACAGCATTGGAGATGGAAGATCTCTCTTCAAATGACTTTTATTTCAAGTGAGAAAGATACAATGAAATCCATTCTTTGTTCAGCTGAACATCTGGGTACAAAAGGTTTTCTAGAGAAGGCTTCAAGTGCATCCATCTCCTCATATAAGCATGCATAATTTGGCAGCTGACTGATGAATAGCAACTACTTCCTTAAGAAGCAGTTTATTTTCTTTTTGTATATTAAATAATATACCTGTCACCATAACTTGAATATCTCTAGAAGACTTTAAAAATGTAACCCTTTGCTAACACTACTTCTGAAAAACATCTGGAAAACTGCCTCCAGCAGGTGTAGAAGCCAACCTTGTTGCCTTCCAAAGTGTATTAACCTTTCTGCTAATATCTACAACTTGTAGCTTTCTAAGAAACAACAGCTCGTACGTACCTGCTACATCAGTAGCTACCAGTATCGGGATCCCTTTTTTCTTAAATTCTGAAATGACTTTATTCCTCTCACTCTGGTCCATGTCGCCATGAAGCAGCCCTAGATTGTGATCCTCCTGCTTGAGGTTATTAGCCAGCTCTTCTGCATTCGCCTTCTTGGTGACAAAAAGGAGAACGCTCCCAGAAGACGTGAACTCCACGAGGCGTCGAGTCAGCCAGTTCCATTTGCTAGGGCCAGAAGGGAAAATCTCCACAATTTGAGTAACATCTTCATTTGCCTGAGGAGAGAAATTAGACAAGCCACAATGCAGTACACAAAAGACAGTATTGCAAACAAACACAGACAGCAGAATTAAATCAGGAATTTAAACTAAATGTGAGAATAAAATATACAGAAGAGCAGGGGACCAACATCCTCTTTTGAATGAGGTTTCCGTTATCCCCTGCTTGACTAATTGCTGACTGCCTTATCTTCACTACACAGAAAAGGCAGGGGTTAAGTGAGCTACTCTTTTAAATCTGAGAGGCAAACTGCAGTCTTTGACACAAACAGAAACGGACTGAGCAAGGACAGCTGCTTTTTTCCTTAAGCAAAGTTTAGAAGAAAGAGCCTCCTAGAAAGGCAAGCCCTCAGGTAGCCATTCATTTTTTTGTTATGGGATACCTCACAACCCTGATTGAAAAAAATTAAATGCAGAGAACTGGTTGAAAGAAGAATGTTCTGAAGTCCTTTTGTGAAACTTCTCAACAGTTTGCATATATTCTGTGCAAAGTTTCTTCACAGCAAGCATACATCTGCCCACTTCATTGACTTATTACCAAACCATGATGCTAGTTCACCTGCTACTGTCAAGCAAGTAGAGATCAACATTCCCACAGAAACCAGCTGAGAGACATTACAATCTAAGTTGCAAATCCTCCATTGCAAAAGCTGTAATTGCCCTATTTATATTTTTGAGACAAAGCAAAAGGATACACCTATTGATTCAGCCTAATAAACAAATCAATCACTGCCTTAATGTTGTTTCACTCCTAGGTGAAACCCTCCCATCACCACAAGATTATTTCCTGGCAGAAAGCTCAATAAAATAAAATAAAATCAAAACAAAACCCCCAAACTATTTTTTTAAACACCAAGTATTTACTCTTAAATATATGTGATGAATACTGCAGCTTAACATAAATTTCAGACAACAGAATAATTCATTTCTGTGATTGTATCAGAAGTAAGGTGGAATTACCTCTCCAATGTCTCCCTGCACAACTCGAATTGGGTCAATCAGAATATCTCGGGCCAATTTCTCAATCTTCTTACGGAAAGTGGCACTGAACAAGAGGGCTGAGAGAAAAATAAAGTGTCTGAGCTCCACGAAAAATAAATCTTTTTCAGAATTATGAGAACACTGCACAGATATTGTGAACCTGTATGACTGTGCTGTATGTCAGGGATCTAAAGCTACAGTCTGTTTTAGTGGTTCTAATGAAAATTATCAATCACAGTGACTATTAGAATATCTCAAAGTAGAAATACGTTTCATGGTATTTGAAATAGGATATGAATAATAGGTGGCACTGCTGTGAGCCTACTTTTCTGCCAGTTTAGAACACAGGATCTCAGAGCATATGAATATTAATTCTGCTAATCATCTTTTCTCCGAGTAAAGTCTGTGGAGGGATTACAGAGTGATGAACAGCCTGGTTAAATGCTCACACTTCACGAGCAATCCCTCCCAGCAGCCCACAGAGAATACCACCACTGGAGTCCTGAGGAAGTCTCACTGCACGGCTGTGTCAAGAACAAGAAATCCAAGCTCTGCTTCAGATTCTTAACTGGCAGCCCACAAAATAGCCTCCTTCATCTCCCAGTAGTGTATTTTGAAACTTGCTTATACTCACTCTGTCTGTCAGGACGTACGTGGCTTGCAATTGATCTGACCTGATATTCTGGAAAAGAGAGAAAATGCTCTAATCAACACTGTATGCTCATTAGTTAGTGGACTAACTCAGAAATGCAACTACGCTGCTTTATTTAACAAATAGCCACAGAATGAATGAGTGTCTCTCACTTGATATTTAATTTTCCTGGGACTTCCTGGTGATCTTTGCTGCACAATGAAAGTTCATTGAAATTTCCTTAAGGAACTTTCTTAAGGTTCCTTGAACTTCAGCAAAAGTTCCTTTAAGCAAAGATCCTAGCTGACTCTGTGCACACTCTGTACATCTCACAAGTGTCTCTCGCTTTGTGGTATCATAGCACTGCCAAATTTTTGCTGTGTCCCATGATTCCTGGGCACATATTCAAAGTCATATAGATCCGAATGACTAAACCTGATCCAAGAAAGCAGAAAGTTCTTCTAACAACACTAGTTTGTACACACAGAATCAAAGCACAGTAGCGACTTGCCCAAAAGATGTTCACCAATTCTAAGATGAAAATCAGGCTTTTGGGAATTTGTTCATCAACAGGGCTTTGCTAATCTCTTTATACCAACAGATAATAGACCTTTAAATATGAGCTTTGTATAGAAAGAATTTCCATAATTTACTAAGTAGAGGAAGCTACCGGAGCTATAAGCAGTCATATTAAGCTGGGAATCACACTCTGCTGCTTTCCAAAGCTTTGACCTTTGGTCAGTACATACCAAAACCCATATCAAACATTCTGTCTGCTTCATCAAACACGAGGTAAGTGACTCTTTGAAGGTTTGTAGCTTTCTTTTTCACATGATCAATCAAACGACCCTGTGGAGAAAAAAAAAAAAAATCACTTAACTGCTTTTTATCCTCACTTACCAGAGACAGAACAAAAAACATGTCAGGGCTTCGGTCTAGAAGTGTTAATATTCAAGTCATAGAAATAGATTCCTAAACCTCTCATGAAGTATACATGACTAGATTAATTTTATGACTAGTTTTTGAAGGATATCAGTGCTGAGACCCTAAAATTGCCCATTTCTCATTTTGACTTTACTTTAATTGTGAATTATTTAATTCCAAAATTGTTGGTGCAGGAGTTCTTCACGCTTTGCTTTTTTTGCCCAGTACCACAATAAATAGCCACAATAAAAATTCCTCCAACCATTACTTGCTCAGTTTTGCCTAAATTTGTAACTAGTTTTTGCAGTAAGCAAAAAATGAGTTGAGAATAGCGCTCATTTAAATCACTGGCTCAGCATCAACACCCAGTCAATGCCTCAGCCCTTCAGTATAACTGTTACAAGCTCTACACTGATTCAGGAAGATGTCACTCAAGTTCAAAACATTCTGGGAATTTTCCTCGCAAATTTCAGACTCAGCAATCAGAAGCTGGTGTTGCACACAACTGACACTGATTAAAGCAGGTCTTGCTTGCTACTCTGTCTTCTGTTGGAAGATCATACCTAATCTCTTTCAATTTCTCCTGGGACAGAAATCATCCCAGTTTATTTAACATCTGGTAACCTGTGAAGAACATGATCAGAGAGCAAATTCTGCATCACCAATGATATTGAGAGATCTGTCTCACCTTCAGTTACACAATATCAAAGCATGTATTATGAGCAGACAGGTACTTACCGGTGTGCAAACAACTATCTCTGCCCCCTCCTGGAGGGCTTTGGCTTGTTCCCACATGCTTCCTCCTCCATACACAGCTACTGAGCGCAGATTATACGCCTTACCAAAGCGCTTACATTCAGAATGGATCTGAGAATTTTAAGAAGGACACATCTCAGTTCAGGTGAGAAGGATCTGAGAAGATACATCTACCCTGGCAATGGAGCCCAGCTCCTGGAATCCACTTTTCAGCTATCAGCTTCATTAAATTATTCAGAAATCCTCAAGACTGAACGCTCTAATACTTGCGGATAACTTCCATTCACTTACCTGGGAAAGCTATTTAGGCATTCAACTGCAATTTAAGCTATTCTTTTATACATACAATTTGTGGTAACAGATCCACAGTACTCTCAATACTTAAGAGTAACACGGGAGAACTGTATAAAAGTGACAATTTAAAGTTTGTCATGATCCTTAGACTAAAATTAGTGTGAGGATTGTGAGCTTACAATGAAGGCAGGTGCAGAATAATTTTTTCAAACAGGTTACTGAGGTTCTCTGGTAACTTCTGCACAGAATTCTGCCTTCTTCTGTAGGAACACTGTATGATACACATATTTTCTAGACACTCACCTGTTGGCAAAGCTCTCTGGTCGGGCATACAATCACTGCAATGGGACCGTCCCCTGGTTCAAGCTCTTTTTGATCCATGATGTGAATCAACATAGGCCAGATGAAGGCTGCTGTTTTTCCACTTCCAGTCTTAGCTATCCCAATCATATCTCTGCCACTCAGTGCAACTGGAACACCCTAAAAATAAGGAGATTCTAAACCCATATTATGCCCAACTTAGCATATTACTGTCCTAGATACTAAATGAAAACCCAGATAAAAAAGGAATGCATGTTGCAGGGGACTCGGAGCACCATACGTAGATTCATACACATCTTTATTGCCAAGTCAGATCTGAATTAGTTTGGTTTAAGGGCTGGAAGTAATTGCTGTATTACGTTACTGTTCCATACAAAGTCAGTGTCTGGGCACAGTACAACATTCCCAGGATATATTTACATGGCCATAAATGCATCTTGTCCAGCTGTAAGAATTGTAAAACCAGGAAAAATAACAAAGCTATTTACCCAGAAAAATCCAAATTATTCTTCTCTGTGACAGGTCTATATAGGAAACTAGAATTGTATACACCCTCATGCACACCAGGGACCTTTGCATGCATTCTGTTAGCTTCGTTTAGATGTAAGAGAGTGACAACACTCACCTGGCACTGTATAGGAGTGGGCTGGGTATACTCGGATTTCCTAATTTGATGCATAAGTTGCTCATCAAATCCAAAATGAGCAAAGCTACTGCCAGGTCTTGGAGGAGCAGCACCAGAGACCTTAGAAATAAAAACATATCTTTGTTCATGGAAAGCAGTAAGAGAAAACTGAAGAGATCTATAAAAAAAATGAACAAAGCTATCTCTACCTCAAAAAACTGCTTTTTATTTTTTTAACAGACCTAAGTATAACTTAGTGCAAACTCCATATGTGCCGTGTAACTAGGTCTTTCAGATATAAAAAAAATTACTGAAGTTGTCAATCAACACAAGCTACTAAAAATCATACCTACTTCCTTGTAAAATTTATCTCCTTCCTCCCCCAGATAGCTCCCTTCGCAGGAAGTCACCACACTAACATGTCTCAAATGGAAAAAAAAAAAAAAATCTTGAATATAGTATTTCCAGTTTCAGTTCTTAGCTCTGTGGTTCTTTAGTACAATTGCAACTACACAACTGGCAATTTTGGGTGCCCAATTTGAAAAACCCAGAGATGACTTTCAAAAACTGCTGAGGAAAATCAACCTCCTTTAAACCAAAGTCACTAAAAGTGTCCAAGAGGCTTGGTATTCAAAACTTGCAATTCCCTGTCAAAATCTTCATTAAAACTGCTAAGACAATTAGAAAGAATGGGAGTAAAAAAAAAAAAAAAATACCACGAAGATAGTTCTGTGACCTGCTTACCCGGAGATTTAGCTTATGACGTAACTCCACCACTTGCTGCGGGGTGAGACTGGTGATCTCCTCATGCTCATCATAGAAATTTTTCTCAAAAGGTGGATACTCAATCTGCAAAGTAATTGCTCAGTTAGTCCAAGACTCAAGATTCTCTCTGTACATCTAATTTTGGAGGGAAAGTTTACAGAAAAAAGTTCTTAGCTGTCTGCGATAACGTTAACTTAATAGGGAGCAATTTTAAGGATCTTCAGTATGACCCAAGTGGCACAGCAGTGAAATATTACAACACTGCTTCATAGGGAAGGAAGCATATTTCAATCCACTTCCTAGCTACAGACCCTTAGAAAGAATAGAATAGAGTAAGTTTCCTACCTCTGAATGGTCAATAGGTGGAAGGGGATCAATGATTTTTTTGGACGGTGCAATTGGGTTCCCATCACTGTCATACTCGAGGTTATCCTCTTCCTCTTCTTGTACCACACCAGCAGTAGGGTTTTCAGCCATGTAGCGAAAATAAGCTTCCTGCAGCAAAACATATCAGTAAAATTGCATACAATAGGATGCAAGAATAGTGCCACATTTGTTTAAATGATGTACAAAGCTAGATGGTTTTTGCTTTCACACACATCATCGAGAAACAGAACATTCACTAGAACTGGTTCTTCTAACAAATACCAACAGCTATGCCCAGAGAAAGGACAGTAAGAAGACATGAAGAAAACAACTACAATGTTCAGGTAGACCACAAATGCTTTCTTTTAAAAAACAAAAAACAACAAACACAAACTTTTCCTCTTATAGGTCTGCTTAAGAAATCCTTCCCTCAAGACTTGTAATGCTTTAACAATATAAAATTCTATTCTTATTTCCACACAAACACAATACAAACACTGCAGGTTTTTAAACACAGAACACAATGTTACTCAGCATATGCTGTTCTTTTTTTGTTAAACAAACTATGTCAAAGATAGTTTCTCCACTTCTAACTACACTCAAGAAATGAAAAGTCAACAGCAAATGGGAAAGAAACTATTTCAAGAGTCCTTCAACACAACCCCAAGTTAGCAATCACTGTCACATGCTATCCTTACAGCTCACAAGGAAGTATGCATCTCACAGAATCCCATTTAGGTCTCACTGGCATATCACGACATTCTCATGCAGAAACACCAGTCTCAATTGATTTTTAAGTAAAGATTTAAGACCAGATTTTTAAAGCAAGGTTCAATTACAAAGAAGTGTGCATACCCATCTATTATTTTTTTTTTCATTCACATGGCCAATTATTGCTCAGTCATTTAGATATGCATGCAACATACTTTCTGAACAACCGTCTGCAAGCATAAGTTAACTGTGCTCAGACTTCAGCATGGCTACACTCACCAAACCGGAAGCAAAGACCTACAAGTCAGAGAACCCTTCCATGCCCTGCTTAACTACAAGTATCACGATAATTGTTAATTAGAGAGACATTTTGAAATTAAGCCTTTCCTCTTTGCTTAATATTTCATTATGGTGATGCCTACAATCCTCAGTCAAAACTGGAGCTCCTCTGAATACTAAGAGCAAAAAGCCAGACTCTTGCCCTAAGTAGTCAAACTGTGGAGGCTATTTGCAGTGAAAATTCAACAGCCTCTCAGTGGTGTTCCATATTAGTTGATTCAGTTAATCTCAAATTTGATGAGACCCTCAGATACTGAAAAACCTGTAGTACAGGAAGTTGAAATTCAATTTGACAAAAAAATCTTCTCAAATGGTAAAAAAAAAAAAAAAAAAAAAAAAAAAAAGAAATTGTCTCCTAATATTCTTTTCTTTTCTTTTTTGGTGAAACACCTAGAATGGTGGAGACAGGAGGGTAACCACTAGAGCTTCCTGCTGAATTGTCCGGGTACTGTGCATGACACTGGAGTTTTGTTTGTACCTAGTAGTTACACATTTGGGGAAGGAAGATAAAAAAACAAACAAAAAAAAAGAAGATAGAAAGACTGCGTAAGAACTCACTTGGTCATCTTCCTCTTCAATGTCATCTCGAATACCCCTGGAAAAACAAGCGGAGAAAAAAAAAACTTCCCTGCAAGTGTTCCACATACTCAGCTCCACACTTTGATTTGATTAGTGCTGATACTTTGTGGAAGATACAACGCTAACAACTCAGTAACATTCATAATCCCAACCCATGGATTTTTCACATTTGGTGCCAACCATAACAGCGACCCTATAAAGACTTCATTTTACTTCTATTAATGAGACTGAAAGATTAGGATTCCGTCTTCCCAGTAGAAGCCACATCAAAGATCATCCTGGTCTAAGCTCTCGATGCTACCAGATGTCCCATAAGTGAGGAGCAATATGAGCCAGGAAGTGCAAATCCAGTTCAGGACTTCCCCAGGTGGTCATTTGGATCCGGTGTTCTGTTTCAGGACCATGTATAATCTGATCAACCCCATGCAATGCAATGCAAGTTCTATCAATGTTTCTGACACTTATTTCAAGAATCACAATTATTTCCCTTGGTCAAAACAGATAGACAAGTTGCAAAAGCATAAATTGCTTGAATTCTGAATTTAGTAATCCCAATTGTCACCCACTACCTAATGTGTCAGCTTTACAGGGAATGTCTTTAAACTTAGATCAAGTTTGAAAAAGCCTCCAGCATCTCCACTACTACAGGTGCAGCAGCACTGTTTCATATTATCTACAGAGCAATGAACATCAAAATACATAGGAATTTTCTTAGCACCATACAAGACACAGGTAGGAATGGGAATTACAAGAAAGAACTTACTTAGCATTCTTTTTTTCCTTGTCTTTATCTTCAAGTCTCTTCATGTCTCGAGCAGCTTGATCCTAGCAGGTCATAAAATTGTGGCACGTTAAAAAACATAACAAGGTGATAAAATGTGGAAAGGAAAAATTGTTCCTATGTAACTAGACCATCATGCTACAGTGATGGTACTTTCTGAACTAAACTTTTCCTTGTTCCATACACTAGTAACATTAAACAAATACTAATTCCTTTGAAATTTATATATTGTAACTTTGTGGCAGTGCTGTTGAAAAAATGTATTCTCTGCATTCTTCTATCAAATGCTGTGATAGAATCCAGCTAACTACAGAACTGCAGCTAAGGAACTGCTCCTGATAAACCTAAAAGATTTTCATTCAGGTTGTGAAAAACACACAAAATGTTAGCTTTGTATTCAGAGACACACAAAGCTCTTTGTGGCATTGCCTTGGCAAACCCAAAACACTTCAATAGTTAAGCTACTGTAAAGCGTATCTGCTACATCCCCATTTAATTCACATCTAAGTTCTAATTAAAATATTGCCTTAAATAAAAATCAAAAGCTAAGGGACATTCCGAATGTGACTGCCAAAGCCACGAGGGGCATTTGCTGCTCCCGACAGGAGAGGAGCACTGCCACAGAACTTAACAAACATTTCACAAGCCGGGTCTTGCCTCCACTTCAGCCATGAATGCCTCCAGAGGATCATCGTCGCTGTCAGAGTCTGCCGATTTGGAATGAAACTGCTGGCGAGTGGGGGAATTCTCCGCTGGAATGTATGGCAAGTCGACATTGCTGTTATCTTCCTCTTCGTCCTCAAAGTACCTGAAAAGAAACAAACACTGGCCCAGTCAGGACAGAGCCTACAATAGCACACTCTCCTTCACTGTTTTTGAGTTGAGTCAAGCTTCCCACGCAGAGATGGATAATAAAAGTCAGTGCATGTACAGGATCTGCCACTAAAACGCTTTCCTTGTGAAAGGCACACAGATTTACCCTAACTGGCCCCAGTTCCAAACACAACATCTCATGCAAAGTCTCGGTCGTACCAGAACATGAGATTTGAGTGGTCTAAGGCTCAGCTGAAGGATGCTCTTAGGGAGAAGGAAAACTAGAGGAGGAAGGGAGCTCTCCAAAAGCTTCTGTAGCATCTCACTGTCTTTTACATGTATTTAAGGCAATGAAGTGCTGCTGTTCTGATTTTATAGGTGATAGGCTGAGACAGAGAAAGTGTAAATAAGTCCAGGGACACACCAAACATCTACCCAGGGACGGGTAGCAGGGACGGGCATTCCTGCAGGCGACCAGCTCAATATTTTTGATACTATTTCAGTAAAGCCACCGGGGTTTTGTTACACCACCACACAGCATTAAGGTATTTACCCCTGAGCACGCTGTTCTAAATAACTGAACCACACAAACATCACGGGTACTTTCCCTGACCTTGGGTAGTATAAAACACTACAATCTAGAACTAGAGAGACACAAGAAATAACCCTACTTACGCGTTCTCTTCATCAAAATTTGCTCGCTTTGACCCAATTTTGTAGAACGAAGGCAGCTGTGGAGGTCCCGATTTCGCAAATGCAGCAGAGGAACCGGCTGTTCCAAAAGCACTATGAGACTGTTGAGAAAGCTTGGGCTCCTCTTTCTTTCCAGGCGTTATGGCAAATCCACCAAAACCAAAGCCTCTCTTTGTACCAGGTCCACCTTTATTCCAATTCATGGTGCCCTCAATATACCTGTTAAAACCAGAACAGAGACGTTAATGCCCTTCCTGCTTTAGGCAGGAATAAACAATCGTGATCTTTCTTGAAAGTGGGTTGTTTTACTCATGATAAAGAGACTTGGGAAACGTAACCACGAAATTTTGATCCATTTCCCGAAAAGGATTTGCAAGTACAAGTGAACCCACAACTTGGAAAAAGAATAAATCAAAGAAGTTGTCTTCTAAAATAGATCCCATCCCTCAAACCCTACTTATGCATAGGTTGACAGGCTTGTTTGTTTTACATTTTACATTTTTACAATGTAAGACAAACAAACCCAAAGTCAAAACCTGGCACAGCAGGAGAAGCGAGAGATGAAAAGTCAGCTCAGTAAATATTTCTGCATGCCCATGCAGTGTTTCCCATCCCTGAGTGTTTCACGGCTCTGTAAATACCACACTACAATCCAAACATTTCTAGAAAAACAGGCCCAAAGAGCACACAGCTCACCGCTTCGTCGTGAGACAAGACACACTTCTGCCAAAAAGTTAGCTCCCTCTTCTTCTCAAGCAAGTGTTTCTAGCCATCAATATGTGTTCTCCATTCCAGTCTTCTAAGTTAGTTGAAGACCCAACTGATATACTAAGATTTATGCTTTTCATTCCAAGTAATTGAATTATTTCATCTTCATGGTCAAGTCAAGCCTTTAAGGCTGCCAAAAAGAACACGACCCACACTGCTTCCAAATGTTTTGTAATTTGACAGCCCAATGGCTACAAGACTTATTGAAGGAATCCTTGCATTCAGTGAGAGCCCTCCAACGAGATCAGAACTCACTGGCAAAAGGAATAACTTCAAAACAACCTCACAGCCAGCGCTGCTGCTGTGCCCTGGGCAGGACGTTTACCAGCCTGGGGCTTGCTCTGTAGGGCTCAAGCCTGGAGCTCACAAGGAGGCTCTGGGGAAGTGTTTTTTGGTTCTCCGTGGCAGAGGCTGGCTGCGACACGCTGTTCCTGCACAGGCCCCCGGTGCAGCTTTCACACCTGACACGGATACGAGGCCAAAACGCAGAAGGAATGGATAAAAAAGGGGGAACTTCACAGCCCTGGTGCTGACAGCACAGCGGGCACCCCTCCGAGTGACAACACCCGCGTCTAAGGATCCATCCCCACACACTCAGCGCCTTCCTTTCCCCCAGGACCAAAAAAGAAACATTTCCTTGTTCCGTTTTGTGCCTAAACCCCCCCAAAACCGCGTCAACTCGCCCACGGAGCGGTGACGGGCGGCGGAGCGAGGCTCTGAGGCCGCTGGGGGGGAGGCAGCGACGGGACTCGGAGCCCCCTCACAGCTCCCCGGGCTCGGGGCCCCCCCTCAGGGCGCTTCGGGGCCCCCCTCACGGCGCTTCCCGCCCGCCGCGGGCCCTTTGTGCGGGCCGGGCCGGGCCGAGGCCTCCCTCAGCGGCGCTGGGCGGCGGCCCCGCGGCTCCCTCGGCTCCCTCAGCGCCTTCCCGTGAGGGGAGGCCGGGCGGGAGCCGCCCCCATTCCCGCCAGCCCCTCTCCCCCCCCTCCCCGCTCACCGCCCGGCCCCGCGGCCGCCGCTCCCCCGGTTACCGGGCCGGGGGCGTGGAGACGGGACGCGACGTGCCCACGTACGTGCGTGGCGCGCTGACGTCAACGCGCCCTGCCGGGCATGCGCGGTGGCGGAGGTGAAGCCGCCGAGGGGAGGAGGGAAGGGTTCGGGCAGAGAGGGGCCTGTGGGGTCTGGGCTGGCAGCAGCGGGGCTGTGTGAGGAGGAGACGGGCTCCGGCTGCTGGGCTGGGCTGGGCTCCGGCTGCTTGCTCGGGCTCTGGCTGCTGCCCCCGGCTCGAGGCGGGGGCTGTCGGGCCCGCTGCCCCCCTCAGGTCCGTGTGTGGGCAGCCCGCAGTGAGCATGCTCCCCTCGCGCTACGCAAAGTACGCAGGCAGCGCTGAGCACACGGGCTGCGCCAAACACGTAGGCTGCGCAAAGCGCGCAGGTTCCGCAAAGCGCGCAGGCTCCGCTGAGCGCTCGGGCTACGTAAAGTGCGCAGCGTGCGCCGTTTGCGGCCGCTGGGTGCGGGCCGGGCCGGAGCGGTGGCGGCGCCGCGTGCCTCAGGTAACGCGGCCGGGCCGGGCCCCGCGGCCACCGCGCTGCTCCCCACGGGCTGCCGGGGCCGGGCCTCGGCTCTCTCCTTGCCCCCGACCCCGTTACCGGCAGCTCTCGGCTCCGCGGTGCCCCCCGGGAGGGGCGGCTCGGCTCTGAGGGCTGCGGGGCCGGGAGCTGCGGGCTCCCCGGGGGGCTGAGGTGAGGGGCCGGGGGCTGAGGGGCAGGGGATAAGGGTGAGGGGGGGATGGGGGGGCAGAGCAGGGGGATAGGGGTGAGGGGGGGCATGGTCTGCAGCCAGTTTTAGCCTGGCTCACCTTGACTCGTGTCCCTGCCAGCAGCCCCTGGGCGCTGTCAGGGGTCTGTGGGTTTCCACACGTTTAATTTTGTATAAGGCTGGATGGAGTGTGTAGGGGTTTATTTTTTTTATTTTTTTATTTTTTTATTTTTTTATTTTTTTGTTTCTTTTTTGGAACTGGATGTGCTCAGGGTTTCAAAATTCATCCCGTGAAAGCCTTGTGGGTTTGTAGAGCAGGTGGCTCCGTTGTCCAGGTGTTTCATGCAAATCCCGTGGCATGTAAATGCTGTTTTCGTGTTTGAATTCACCTAAAGCTCTGATATAAGCCAGCAAGCAGCGTGCTGAAATCCTGGGGTCTGCCTTGCTGTACTTCCCGTCTGGATTCATGCTCACGTGAATGTGATCTGTTCGGGTTTTTGCTAGAACGAGAAGTCTTGAACATAAGCGTTTATTTTAGCTGTCCTTGTCACTCATAGCAGTGAGTTCCCTGCATGCATTACTCAGAGGAGTGCTGGTCGAATTTAGAAACAAATTGCTTCTATTTCAAGTTCTTGAGAGAACGGTCTCATTAACATTGAAGTTCCCACTCAGATCTGGGTGTGAGAGGGAGTAAAGGGAGTACTGCCAAGTCTTCTGCAGCTGATCATCCCCAGACATTTGTGAAATGCACAAATGCATTTTACATTATTACTGCTGTCTGAAACCGTGGTTTGGACCTCAGTAATCTGCAGTTGTCGGTGATGTACAGTCTGAGTGACAGACCGTGACTGCGGCAATATTAAAAAAAGTCATAAGAGGCCGAGGGGAAAAAAAACTGAAGTATCAGATCATCTCTGCAGGTTCCTGGGAGATCTGGGGACAGAACTCCAGGCTCATGAGCCAGCTTACTCTGTTATTTTGAGGACTAGTGCAATATCCATCCTCTTCGTGTTTTTTTTTTTTTTTTGTAGACCTTTAGTTATAAGGTCGCCATCTCTGAACAGAAATAGTGGAGGGATGCTGTAGGACCTGATTGTGAGAATTGATCTAGAAAGATCAAATATGATCAGTTTTAAAGAAGCGGAGGCTATCAGAGCATTTCTGTTTAAAGTAAATGAATTAAGCACATTATAAGATCTACTGCTTTTGTAACGCATTCCTGGATCTGACTGTGTCTAATTGCTAATTAATGAGAACTGTAGGCACCATGTGTGCTGAAATGAGTTGGCAACTCTGACTGAGAGTTGCTGCTGAAGAGTCATTTTTAGAGCAGGACATCGCTGTTTCTAGAAATTGGTCACCTGAACAGCTTTGCTAGATGTGAACTTGCTGCTGCCTCAGCTGCTCCTGCTAGAAGCAGAAAGTCTACTACCTTGCTATTCAAGTTAGTTGTTTTTTTTTTATTGTTAGAGTGTTCACTTTATACAGAAGATGGCAAGATGAGGCAGAGCTTTATTTCTCTCGTGCTGACCTGACTCCAATAGTGTTTTGAAATTGTTCATGGAAGTTGGGCAGAACTGGAGGTGTGATGGAACAGGCTTTGTATCTCCAAACGTAAGGATTTGTTGCAATGTTTTGGATTTATTTTATTTTTCCAGTGAAAATGAAGAATTTATATATTTTCGTTGCTGTCCTGTTCATTCCGTGGAATTTGTCTTTGGCAAAGTACGATGAATTTGAGGACGGAGATGACATTATGGAATATGATGATAATGACTTTGCTGAATTTGAAGATGTCAGTGAAGATGCAGTCACAGAGTCTCCTCAGAGGATCATCACAACAGAAGATGATGAAGAAGAAGCCACTGTAGAGCTTGAAGGTCAGGATGAGAATCAGGAAGACTTCGATGACACTGACACACAGGTAATGCCTCATCTCCTCCCCCTGTGTGTTTCCTAATGGTGTCTCTGAACTTTACCTTCTCACCCTGTCTTTTTGGATTTTGATTACCTATCTTTGGATTTTCAT
Organism: Anas platyrhynchos; assembly: GCF_047663525.1. Lineage (NCBI taxonomy): Eukaryota > Metazoa > Chordata > Aves > Anseriformes > Anatidae > Anas > Anas platyrhynchos. The sequence continues at coordinate 3,434,778 of NC_092614.1, forward strand.
GATGCATGTGATTTTGTCCTTTAGGAAGGTGATACTGAGAGTGAGCCGTACGATGATGAGGAGTTTGAAGGCTATGAAGAGAAACCAGATGCGTCTCCTAGCAAAAATAAAGACCCCATAACAATAGTTAATGTAGGTATAAATTTTGATCCTTTTTTTATTTAGTATAAATTTAGTATATCAATTATTTATGGCACTATTTTGTTGTACAAAGAGAGAATCTGTCCTAAAGTATTTGCTATTTGAATTAACAAGATTCAGAGAAGAAATAGGAAGAAGCTCGGAGACGAGAAACACCTAAAATAATACAATAGGATAGCAGCAGAATAGGATCCATCAGCTCTCGAGTCTGTGCTCTTGGAATTCTTCGTGCATTGTTTTATGTTACTTCAGATAGCAACTCCCGAAGTAAAACTTCCAGGGCAGGTATGTTTGGTCTGTCAATGTCTTTTAACATGGTAGAACTGCTGTCCTTGGGTCTGTGCTGGATCCGAGCTGAGAACTGCAATTGGAATATAGACGAGTAAATTCTTCATTAAAACACGTGGTTTGATGCATAGGTTTGGCCAACGCATTTTATGACTTAGGTTCTGTTACCTATATGAAAAATGTGGAGAGATGGCGGAGCTATAGAGATAAACTTCATTTAATCCAGAGAAAAAAAATACATCCCAGAAATGTCTGGGTGCTCTCTTAACACAAGGAGGAAGTTACAGTGATGATAGGCTTGTGGTAAACGTAGTGTACTTTTAGCTTGTCTGCGGCTAAAGGTTCAGGTTGGATGGGGTTTGGAGCAACCTAATCTAGTGGAAGATATCCCTGCCCGTGGCAGTGGGGTTGGAACCTAGATCATCTTTAAAAATCCCTTCTAATCCAAACCACTTTGTGATTCTGACACGTGACTTCTCAGATGGTTTCTGAAACCTATGTCTGTCCACACTGCTTCACCTGCTTGTTGCCTCCCAGAAGAGTCTTTTACAGAATGATCAGGAGCTTAAGGCCTATGCTTTTATTATCTGTAAGATCTCTTTTTAAATATGGTGGCTGACCTTGGCAGTGAAAATGAAGGTTTGGATTGTTTTATGACTGAAGGGTGACGTGGTGATAAGCAGAATTGCTGATTATTCTCTGAAATGGAAAGATCAGGCAGGCTTCCATGCTTCCTCCGCAGTCCATGGCTCTTGGTGCCATCCTGAAAATGTTCCTGGACATTTAGATTTCAGCAGAAGTTAAATGATGATCGGATAATGCTGTGATGGGCAGGGCATTGAGCCCAGATAACCACTGGGCTGAAATGCTGGGCTGTTGACTACTCTGAAGGATAAATGTTAGCATCAGCTCACTTGGAAAATATTTTTTTCTTTTTGTGGTAGTATTTTGGGAATGCTGTTTTCAGTTGTTTCCCATAGGACTTCTGTGTCCCAGGAGAGCTAAATGCGTTATGTGTAGGTTTAGTTGTGTCCTGTTGCCATTGTGACGCTTGCTGCTGGATTTGGGAGGAAACCTCTCCAGTACTCTTCATTTTTTCAAATTGCATATACCTAATTCACTTGGTAAGGGAAAAAAACAAAACGATTTCCATTCACTTTCCATAGGTCCCTGCTCACCTTCAAAACAGCTGGGAGAGTTATTACATGGAGATCCTAATGGTAACAGGTCTTCTTGCTTACATCATGAATTACATCATTGGGAAGAACAAAAACAACCGTCTGGCTCATGCGTGGTTCAATACCCACAGGGAGCTGCTAGAAAGCAACTTTGCTCTTGTTGGTAAGTCCTGTGATGATTAGGATGCGTTTTCAGTTTGAGTAGAGATTGTCTTAGACCCGCCTGTAGGCTCTAGAGAAGGGAAACCTTTTCTATGCATATGTGTGACAGTGCTGAGGGCAGCTCTGGGGGTAGATAAATAGTGCGCTAGTCTTTAAGTGTTGATGGTGTGGTATAAATTATTCAGAAACATCAAGGTGAGTCTGAAGTAATCCAGGGACAACAGATTTATAAACCTACTGATGCTACTCTGGCGTATAAATTTGTGCTTTCTAGACTGCAGTTCTTTTTCATTGTCATTCTCTCCAGGGGACGATGGCACCAGTAAAGAAGCCACAAGCACTGGGAAAATAAATCAAGAAAATGAACACATATATAACTTGTGGTGCTCTGGAAGGGTGTGCTGTGAAGGAATGCTTATTCAGCTAAAGGTAAGGATGAGCGAGTTTGTAGCACTGCTCACCTGCTGCCAGTGTTCAGGAAGTCCTGCACCTGGGATGGACAGTCTCACATGTTAGTTCAGCTCATAACTTGAGGGAGCAAGTTATGAAAAACTCAATCAAACGCAGAAAGTCAACCTGCTTTTGAGCAGTGTAGGTGACTTTTAAAGGGCTCTTCAAAGTTAAACTATTCAATGAAAAACATCTACTTACATCTGTCCTGTTTTTCCTTAAGTTCCACAGCTATCTGCCAATGAAGCCCAGCATTCTAGGTATATTTATCAACGTTCTGTGTTTACAATCTTGTGTTTCTAGTTTCTCAAGAGACAAGACCTACTGAATGTTCTTGCGCGCATGATGAGGCCAGCTTGTGACCAAGTGGTATGTCCTCAACCCTTTAGATTGGCTGTGATAAGTTGTTGCATTCCTTTTGCGCTGCTTTGCTGCTTTGGGCTGTATTTATAACCCACACATGAAGTGCTGGGTATCTTTTTGTGGTGTTCAGTATCTGTTGAAATAATCTGCAAGAATCATTCATATTTCTTTTTTGTGTGTGAAATGCAAACTGATGACTAGGAAATGTTTTATTTCTAGGGGTTTTATTATTTGAGTGGTTTTGTGAACAGTTCATTGTGCTTCAAGACCTCATCTTGATTAAAATGTATTTTTACAGTCTAAATTTAATCTTTAATAATAAAGAACATATAAAGAATAATCTTTAATTATTGTTCTTTTATCTATACAGTCAGACTGAACAGAGCTGCTTAATGCATATGCTGGCCTGCATGTTCTTTCTTGTAATGTCACTATTTGCCCAGCCACTTTCTCTTAGAGGTGAGGGGAATCTTTAATCACATAAATGTCAAGAGAGGTTATATTTTGGAAGAACGGTGGCTTAGAAAATGTATTCACAATACACAATGTGTCTATAATTGCATTTATAATATTAATTAAAATACTTAAATTAGATGTGGGCAGATAATCTTATCAATAGATATCTGCACAGCAAAGGCTTATAGCTCTTCTGTTGAGGAGTCGCTGTCATTACACGGTAGCATTATACCAGAATGCTGAATTGAGTGCTCCAGGAAAGGCGCTTTTTAATTTTAAGGCACACTGAGAAGCTTTAATTTAACAACCTTTATCTCAGCTGTGTACAGCCTTGCTTAGGCTTTGTTCTTTGAGGTTATGAAGGATGAATCAAAATGTCAGATAAGCACTGAGGCAGCAGAAACTGTTCTTCACAGAAGATGCAGGTCTCAGTTTGGCTGGTAGTCTGAAGATGGAGTGCATCGTAGAAATCTGATCAATGCTAATAACTTTCTGTCCCACAGCAAATAAAAGTAACAATGAATGATGAAGATATGGACACCTATGTGTTTGCTGTTGGAACGAGAAAAGCATTGGTGCGACTTCAGAAAGAGATGCAGGACCTGGTATGTGTGCTCACAAGGGAATAATAACAAGATAAAGCCAGTGGGATGTAAGAACCTCTGATCAATAGATCGCTTATTTTCTTGGGAACAGCTGAACACTCATGACTGACCTGTTGGAATTACTGTGGGGGAAAAGATATTTTCACCTAATAGATGGACATTTAATGCCATCGGCAATCCGCAGCACTATCCTGCTGCTGTCAGAACTGTAGAAGAGGCAACTGAAAGCAGCCTGCCTCCTTTTTTTGATGTATAGTTAGCTTAGGAGGAGGTTGAAGTAGTACATTTGGGATACATGCGAGTCTCATTTTCTCCTAATCTAATTTGCACAAATGACTTTGTAAAGGATTGAAAAATGAACTTAAGCGATGTGGAAAATTTGTAGTCACGTTTTTACCTAGTATGAAATAAAGAAAATTTCCCATACATTCAAGCCCTGAATTTTGCAAAGAATCCAGTGATAACGAGCAGTGGTTTGCAGATCTTTTCTCTCATAACATTTCAAACAGCACTCAGACATGGTTGGCAGGATGCCAGTTGGTTTTGTTGATTTAGCAAACAAAATAAGCAAAATACATTAAACTTTATCAGGTGTGCTGGCATGGATGTATTATATCATTTTCTTTAAAGTACTCACTATTGAGGGGAAATACTGACTTAAAGGCTACAGGCATTTATATTACGTGCTTTACTTTATGCTTGAACTGTCCCCAGCCAGACTGAGTGACTGAGTTAATGCATTTTTACTGTTTCTTATCTGGTACTTTTAGGGGTGCCATTGTATTGAAACAGTTCAGTTGATAAGCTATTTGCATACTTGTGCCATTTTTAATTTTTTTCCCCTTCCTTTCTTTGTAACAGAGTGAGTTCTGCAGCGATAAACCTAAGTCTGGTGCAAAATATGGGCTTCCAGATTCGCTGGCTATCTTGTCGGAGATGGGGGAGGTCACAGAGGGAATGATGGACGCAAAGGTGATCTTGAGTGAATGAGTACAAATATTCCTCGGTGTCCCTGGTACTTGCAGCCTGTGCAAATGTTCTAATCTTTGTCTCCTGTAAAAATCACAAGAGATTTAAATGGCCCTCATGAGATCTGGGAGAATCAAAAAATATAAGGGCTAGCAGAAGGGAGTAATTGCCGCTTCTTTATTTCTTTTGTGTGGCAACTGTTAGTCTAACATATGATCTGAGGACTTAGAACTGCCTTTCAAAGCCTCAAAGTTAGTTCCAGCACCTGGCTTGAAGGAGGGTGTTGGTCTCTCTGCAGATCCTCAGTGCTGATGTTTGTTATCAAATGAAATGGCAAACCCCAAATGAGAGCAACATGAGTTATTAGATGCGTTAATTCCATGCATTGAGGCCCCTTCTAGCAAAAGCTAAAAATTCCAGCAGTTTAAATTGTGGTGTTACTGTGGCAAGCTGAGCACAAAAATTTTGAGTTATGTGTGGCCGTGCTGCAAACCAATACAGAGCATGTAGGCTGATGTCACTCTTGGTGGTAGCAGAAACTAACCCCTATTTCTCTTGTAGATGATACATTTCCTCACGCACTATGCTGACAAGATCGAGTCCGTCCAATTCTCGGACCAGTTCTCCGGTCCAAAACTTATGCAAGAGTACGTACATATAAAGCTAGATCTCTCCTTGCAGTAGCTGCTGTAACAGTATGCAAAGTAGAGGCTGACAAACCTGTTTGCAGTGTGGAGCTGTCTGGAATGCACATAAAGAGAAATTGGGAGCAAAGGTGAAACAGCTGAATAAATACGCTCCCAACGCTTACAAATGCTGCATCAGTGTAGATGATCAAGGTGCTGTATTGCCTTAATGTTTATTTTTGAGTGCTGGTTACTCTCTAGTTTGGGCAACTCTAAATCTCAGATAGCACCTGGCTGTTACAGTGTACACAGCTCATGGAAAACAACTGAGTAATGCCACTAAGAGGATACAGCGTGGTAGAATTCAAGAGCCAAGAAATAATGCTGCAGGAGTGGTTGAAAAAGCACATTAATGCATTCCAGTAGCATCTGAATTAAGAACTAGGTTTGAGCAAAGTCTGAAGTGTTTAAAAGAAGTGCTTTTAGCTGCTGCCTCAGAATTGCCAAGTAGTGGGTGCTTTATCTTATCATCTGAGCTACTATGTAGGCTTTTGCAAGGGTGTATTATGCTTGCAGGCATATAAAAAAATGATCTGTATCAAAACTTGAAACTGCCCTCCAAAAGGATCGTGTTTTCTTATAATTAAAAAACAGCAGCATGTGAACCTTGTACTGAAATTGCAAGGCTTTGGAGGCTCAGTGGAATGTAGGTCTGACTTCGTTGCATGAGCTTGTGTTTTTTTGGGTAGTCAAGTCTTGAATTCTTAAGGTTATTTTTTTTCTTTCTAACTGATGCTTATATAAGCTTTATGTCTCAAGTAGTAGTATAAACTTCAGGGTATATGTAAAAGTGAATGCCTTTAAAAATAGACAAGCTTATCTAGGGGTCAGATTACTTCTGACAATCAGCTTGGATGATGTTATTTGTATGCCCACGTTTTTCTTAACTGATTCCAGCCCCTTTTTTTCTTTCTTATAGGGAGGGTCAGCTTACAAAACTGCCCGAAACTAAAAAGACACTTTTGTTTACATTTAATGGTAAGAGAACTGGTGTATGTGTGTAAATGTATCTGGGGGGTGTTGTGTTTTACCTGTGCAAGGTACGCTCAAGTTACGTCACCTATGGAAGATAACATTATTAGGAATGACTGGTGCATGTAAACAGGATCACTGACTGATGAACCTATAAGCAGAAGGCAGTAATAACAAGGAGGACTCAGCAGCATATTGTGATGATAAAAGGAAACTGAACCTTGCTATTGCGGGTCTTAGTTCACAATCATATCTCTGCTGGTGGTTGTATTAGGTTTCAATTGGAAGGTGACTTGTTTTAAGCCACACTGTTTGCAGTGTGAGCTTGCACAAAGTTCCTTGGTTATCCCTGTTTTGGAAGAAAAGCAGTCTATTCCAGAAAAAGACCACAGTTCTCTTAAGAATTCACAGCTATAGCTCCAAGTAAAGTTAACATCAGAGCCAGAACTCTGTTTACTTTTTTTTTTTTTTTTTTTCATTCTGTACTAACAAAAAGAAGGATCATGTGGTGGAAATGTGACTGAAGAATCTATGTGCAATCTCCAAAGCAAAATCCGTCTGTTAGTAAAGTCATTTCCAAAGAGGATGATAAGAATATCTTTCTTGAATGGTGTGAGCAATAAGGAAAGAGCGTTGCAGCTAATAGGAAAATCTTGCCAACCTAATTAACAAGGAACTCTCTGTTTCAGTGCCTGGTTCAGGCAATACTTCCCCAAAGGATATGGAGTCTTTGCTGCCTCTGATGAGCATGGTTATCTACTCTATAGACAAAGCAAAGAAGTTCCGTCTGAACAGAGAAGTAAGTTGTCTGCCTTCTTAATGCCTTCTGAATATTGTATGAAATTGCAAACGTTAACCTTTAATCCTTAATCCTAAGGCTGGAAGCCTTTCGTTTCCAGTATAACTACTACAGATACTCCATCCTGCTCATAGGGAATCTGTTCTAACTGTCTTTGCTTTTATCTTAAAAGGGCAAACAAAAAGCTGATAAGAACAGGGCTCGTGTGGAAGAGAACTTCCTTAAGCTGACTCATGTGCAAAGACAGGAGGCTGCCCAGTCCCGTCGAGAGGAGAAAAAACGGGCAGAGAAGGAGCGAATCATGAATGAGGAGGATCCAGAAAAACAGCGACGGCTGGAGGTGAGATGGATTTTCAGCTTGTTTCAAGCTACAGGCGAATTTCTGCGACATATCTCCAGGGCTGCTTGTAGGCATACAAGCAGCAGCAGCCAGCTTTGATTTCTTACTTTGCCAGAAGGCAGCGCACGCTTCCTGTGTATACTCTCTTGCTTTCCCAAACATGTGAGGGCTCTCAGTGGGGAGCCAGCTCATTTGGTTAGGGATGTGAACCCAAGTACAGTACTGGGGGTTGCCGCCTTTGTTCTTTTTTGAACTGATCAGCTTGTTCTTTGAAGGGATTGCTGATGTTCATTTAGCTCTCTGTATCCTTTCTTACAGGAAGCTGCTTTGCGGCGTGAGCAGAAGAAACTTGAGAAGAAGCAGATGAAGATGAAGCAAATCAAAGTGAAAGCTATGTGACTCCATTGTGAGACGCCTGTCTCAGTGCCACCTGCAGAATTTTAATTCACAGGGTACAAAGACGTACTGAACTCCATAATCCTACACTTTTTTGAACACTACTAGCCATTAAGGGAAATGCTCCTTGCATCGGTGTTACTTATTTAAGTATTACAGCAACATTGCAGGTGTATGTAGAGAGCTTTGTCTCAGCAGTTTTATTCCAGGTGGTATAAATTTTTGCTACTTGTCTGTTTAAAAAGAAAATTGCAATATTCTTGAATGCTCATTGTCATTTGTTCTTCAAAAACATATGATTGTAAACCTGTCCACGTGTGCTGGTAACATATTAATGCTTTGGTTTTAAACTTTGGTTTTAGTTTTTGGGAGGGAAGGGGGAAATTCTTAATTTAAGGGGAGGAAAACCGCACAATAAGCATTTACCATGCATTTATTTGCATCAAGCTTTTAAAGGCACAAAACTTAGCCTTCCATACACAGTATGGATACTTCAGGGATTTTAAGTCCAGTAGAACAGAATTTTTTTTTAACAGACAAGGGTCTGAAACAGTATTAGGTCACCTGTAGGCATGATTGGCATATGTGTAAAACATGTAGATGGGTTAGATACCAGGGAATGGAATACATGAGCATTACTTCTTACCTGTGGTTTTGAGTGCTGCAAGCTTAATACGATGTCAAGTCTGTCATGTCAGCGTGGTGTTTCTTCAGGAGTTGAGTGCATGGTGAGTTAGCAGCTTCAGCTAGTTTTTCCTTGAATATTTTAACTGTACAAATTTGCCTCAAAAACATTTCTCCTAGTCTTAGCAGCTGCTGCCTAATTCACTCCAGCAAGAAGCTAGATTCAGTGAAGTATTTGCTATTGCCAATTTCCCCAAGAAAGTAAAACTGCTTCAGAGGCTGTGCATCCTCTTCCACTGATAAGTGGTCACTTCAGGTTTTTGAGTATAACGGGGAAGGAAGTGAGCGTCCTTGTGCAAGCACTTGGCTAACTGAGAGCTCTGCATTTTATAAATGCTTCCTGTCTCGCAGGCGTTATATTGTTGCTGTAACAGACTTTTTACAGATTTGTGGGGAAACAATGTCTTGCATTTTTCTTGTTCAATAATATGTGCAAATTTTGTTCCGAGGCAATAAGGGCGAGCTGCTGTTGAAACAGCAATTGCTTAAAATTCTTGTTCCAGCATGGGGTATTTCAAGCTGATTTAAATGCAGAAGTCTGTAACCTGATACATGCAAATACATTAATTTTATAATGGTTGGTAAAATTAATTTAAAACCAAAACTAATGTAGATCATGTGAAATTTTAGCACTATTTAGCTTTAAAGATTAACGTGGTCTTGTTTCACGAAGTTCTTGGGAAGGAAATAGTAGTTTGTGCTCTTTTTTGAATAAGTCGACAGTGTTCCTGAAGTCCTATGGCAGCTAATTTTGTAATATGAACCTTCAAATGAACTACCTAATGAAGAGTAAAATGATTGAAACACTCCGCCTGCCTAGTTTACTGCACTCTGTGTTCCTTTCAGCTACTCCCCCTGCCTACTGTAACGTTCCTTTCAGCATCTCAACACCTTATTTGTCCCACTTAGGGTATAAAAGTGTATTTTTTGTGCGGGAGGCGGATGCTGTACCCAGAGGAGGGCCGTTTTGGGGCACCCTGACAGGAGCCAACATGGCGCCCGCCTCCCTCCCCCTCAGGTGCGCGGGGCCGCCATTAGGCGCGGCGGGAGCGGCGCGCTGGCGTCACGCGCAGCGCCGTGCTGACGTCACACGCGGCGTCTCCTGCCGGTGCGCGGTGGCCGCGGCGCTGAGGTGAGGCCGGGGCCGGGGCCGGGGCTGAGGGGAGCGGGGGGGGGACGGACACGGAGGGACCGGGAGGGGCCGGGGCCGGGGCTGAGCCGCTCTCGTCCCCCAGGTTGCCTTCCGCAGCGTGTGGCGACGCACCCGCGGCCTCCATGTCTTTCCTTGTAAGTAAACCCGAGCGCCTGAGGGTGAGTGTTACCCCCCGCCGGGAGCGCCACGGCCCCTTCGGGAACCGCGCTTGGGCGCTGCCTGCTTGCCCTCCTTGCACTCCTTGCACACTTGCTCCTTGCACACTTGCTGCTTGTACCTTCGCTCCTTGCACACTCACTCCCTTGCTCCTTGCACGCTTGCTGCTTGCACACTCGCTCCTTGCACACTCGCTCCCCGTGTGCACCCCCCGGCATTTACAACAAATGTTATATTTAAGGGAGAGCCGAGCCTCTCCGGCCTCTCCTCATGAAGCGCCTGCCCTCGTTGCACCGTGTACGGCTCTGCTTGTCCTGAACCTGGCTGAGTTTGGGAAGTTAAATGTCAGCGTTGCTTAATTCTGCGTTTTTGAGTGTCAAAGTGATTGGTTTTACACAACAGAAGCGCTTCTGGTGACTCAAACCGGCAGGGTTGTGCTGCGCTGTGTGTTTTGAGTCACTGACACCAAGGACTGGCGCTTTCCAAGACCGGCCTCGCTCACACCAAGCGACATAACCCCTTTCCTCACTGCTTCCACTGAGCTGACAGGCTCCAATGTGCTGCTGTTCCTGGCTGTTTAATTTAACGCAAACTTAATCAACGCCCTGCAAGCCTAAAACTGCATATTTTATTCCCTATTACATATGCGGGCCTGTTTTTTTTCAAGTCACAAAGCCAAATGGAGTGGTAGAAACTTTTCTCTGCACAAGCTAATGCTTAATGCTTGCTCTGAATTTTAAGCATGAACTCTGGAAGGGAACTACGGCTTTGCAATACTTGGGTTTTAATTTTACTTGTAGTTAATGGATATATTGCCAAAATAGTTCTCAGAGCTCTAAGACATCATCTTGTTATAAAAAGCTGAATCTTTTTCACACCTGTTACACCCAAAGGAACTTTTATTTGCCTGTATAAGGGTGCATAGCATGCTTACTGTTCTTATGTGCACATATGAAGATTTTTGTCTGAATAATCTGAAATGAACTTTACTGCGAGTGCATGCTATCCAGGAGGGGTGGCAGCACCGAGGTGCTTGCTGGGTGCATGTACAGGAAGGTAACGTTCTTGTCCAGAGTAAGGATGTAGCCCTGATGTCACAGCTTTTAGATCACAGTAAAATCGTAGAAGTGTTAGCATTGTGGTTTAGTTTTTGATTTGGGGGGTGAGGAGGGAAGGGGGAGTAGATTGTCTCTGAAGGAAATAACTAATTTATTTTTCTTTTTTTTTTTCTTTTAGCGGTGGGTGTCGGAAAAGTTCATTGTTGAGGGCTTAAGAGAGTTTGAACTGTTTGGAGGTAAGTTTTCCTCTTGTTGGATGACATTGGGAAGGTTAATTATAATTCATGAGTGAAAATGGGTTTGAAACTCTGCTGATAGCTCCCCAGTGTGCCCGTAGGAGAGCTGGTTGGTTTCTGGTCTGCTTTGCATGGAACAAGCAAAATCTTCCACCACGATGCAGAAATCATGGTCAGTGACTTAGAAAGCAATCAGAACATAGGAAATCAAGGTCTCGTCTAGATTTTGCTTCTAGAGGGCGTGGAGAAACTTTCACTACTTTAAATAAATAACCCCTAGACAGCTTCTTCTGTATTTAGGCTAAGTATGTATGTCACTTGTCAATGTCAGTTTACCTTTATGTGCAATATCTGAACAGTAGCACTGTTTGAATCTTTTTAATTCCCATTCTTGTACTACGTTTGATTATTTTTAATGTAATTATCTGTAAATTAAATCTTTGTCTACAATATATTTGTATGTATGTGCTATCAGTAAGTATCACGCAGGGTTATTTACTTAGCTTTCCTCAGTAAGTTCCAACTATAATTTTTAATGGGTGTCTGTTGAACACAATTTGGTGAACAATTAATTTCTTTACTCCAGAGCAGCCTCCGGGTGACTCTCGGAGAAAAGTAAGTGGCTTTTGCAGGCTGTGGTGCTGTGGTTCATTGCATGGAGATTATCCTTGTGAAAGTTTGATTTTTCTTTTTACCTTAGTTTTATATTTCATCTCTATATTTAGCTCTACGAGTGTGGAGACAGGTTTCACCCTGGAGTGGAGGTTTTGGTGTGTGGTATTAAAACTGGATGTGACTAGCCAAAACTAAACTTAATCTCTCAGATTCGAGGGTCTCTCTTTTGAGGTGATTTAGGTCCGATTCTTCAGAGATGCTGATCTCTTTGAATTCTTTTGGAATTGAGGGAAGAGGCTAGCCTATGAGACTTCTGAAAATGGCCCCCAAATTTTTATTTTGGCCGTTCTAAGCCGGCATTCCCCTCTGGACACGCTGATTCTGGCTTCCTTACTTTTCCCTGCAGAGCAGTCACATCAGAGGCTCCAACATCAGAACCAAACATTGTGTAATTCACAGTTTGAGGTGACTTTATGTCCTGTTGGCTGCTCTTCCTCAGAGCCAATTCTGAGAGCTCTGCCTCTTAAGAACTAAAGTCACTTACGAATGAGGAGTGTCTGTTCAAAAACATACAGCCAAAATGGGTCAGTTGAGAACTTCACCTTTGCTTTTTGTTCTGCAGGCCCTGATTCCGTGCTGTGTGGTGCATTATGCACGATTTATAGCAGAATATATTGGTCTAAATGGTTTCCTACCTGCCCACACCATACTGAAACGTTTCTGTGTGCAGGTGTTGCTTTAGTTTAAGGCAATTACAAACAGGAATTAAGTGTGATTTGTTTATAACTGTCAGCTTAAGCTGTTATAATTGATTTTGTGTCAGTGTCTGTAATTTGCTGGCACAAACAAAGCTGAAAACATGAGATCTATACAGAACGTTTTGTATAAAGTCAAGTGAATTCACACCTTATTTAATTGCTGAGCATCCAGCATATGCTGTGCTGGAAGCAAATGGAGATCAGCATCTGTATCGTTTTTGTTAAAATATTCCCTTGTTTTTTTGGACATCACAGTGATATTGGTGACTATTTTTATTTTTACAGCTAAATAAAAGCTTACTTTTTCTATCATGGCTATACAAAAAGGCAAATAATTGGGGAAAGGGGCAGGAGGAAAATTTTTGTAGCTCATGCTGAAAGGGAGTGAAGGAGTGAGGAGGTGGTGAGGAAGGCAGCAGAACAAAAACAACTTTCCCTCTTCCTAATTCAGACGGATGTGATTTGGCAGAGGCAGATTCTTGCAAGCATCATATAACTGATTTTCTTATGGCATTTGTAACAGCAGTTATCTTCCAAAGATTAATTTCCTTAAACCTATTTCCAATTAAAATCTGATCAACAAGCCCTACAGCTAGCTCCTAATGAACGTCGGGCCATAAAGCCAGTTGTACGTGACTTCATTTCGCAGCTGCTTTTGCTTTTGACCATACACCAAAAGTTGTCCCGTGTGAAACCACAGAGGAGCTTTTTTGCAGTATTTCATGAGTGACATTTAAGTTTAACTTTTTTTTTTTTAAACTCTCGTATGATGTTGATAAATTTCTGGTAGAGCTCCTTGTGCATTAACTTAGTTATTGGTCACTGCTAACACGAAGACAGGTGAGTGAAGACCTCTGATGTTCTAGAAAACTTTTAAATAGGGATTTTACAGCCTTTTTCCATTCCTGTTGAAACAGCCTGCACCATTCATAAGATTAAATTTATTTATTTTTTCGCATCTGTTTTGTTGGCTTACGCTGTATTTGGAGTGGAGTTTATTAAAGCAAACCACTTAACGTGCTGCTCCGCGTTTCACCAGCTGTCACTGCTGCACACCGCTGCTTATCAGAGCCTTCTGCTTTCCTTTCCTTGGTGGTGCCTTTCTGCTTCAGAGGTTTCCATCTGCCTGTGTGTCTCTGTGTGAAATTGATGGCAGAAGTAACGAGTGACACAATCCAAGTCAGAATTGACAAGGATCTTTAGCAGAAGTTTGAAAGAGCGAGTGGAAGGTTGCTGCCTCTTTCAGCCAAGCCACAGCACGGTGTAGTGCTAGGACTGGAAGAAAAGGTTTTGAGATCTGAGGGGTGGGTTACCCTGAAACAGGCGCCAGCTGAGTTGCTGTACTAGAGTTGTGTGAGCTGGAGTTGTGTCCTAGCACTGTTCTCAAAGCAAAGTTTCACCTTTTCCTATAACTGAAAAACAAACCTATTTTTAAGGTAGACAGAGAGAAGTAAAACGTATGCTGGTCAGAGGCAGTCAAAAAGCTGAACTTAGGAAGCCTGAATAGCAACTTACTCCCCAGTACACTTAGAGATGAAAGCTTCTCAGGAGCTGAACCCTCAAACAGAACCAAAGGTAATTAATTTACGGTGAATTCATGTCTGCTCTTGTTGCACTACATTTACCCTTGGCTGAGCGTAGAACAGTGCCTTGTTTTTCAGCTGCCACTGTGTCATTTCCATCTTTCAGCAATGGAAAAGAGCGTATTTGCTGTCACTGCAGGAAAAGGGACAAGCTTCTTCTACTTCATGAATCATGAGGAAAGGTCTGATAAAGGGCACTTGCAGTTGATGAGGAATGAGTTGGCAAAAATGAGCTGGGGTTCCAAATGTCAGGAGGAGTTAATGTGCTAGAAATTTGACATTACTAAGTCTGGACTTAGACACCAAATAAATTTGGATCCCCATTAGGATGCGCTCCTTGTGACTTTGGAAACTTAAGTGAGTTGCAAGGTATAAAGGAACTTGCAAGAAGTTCCTGCTCGAAAAGATTTTGTGATTGTAAATCGTTTAGCTTTGTGTCAGATGTGTCAGGGTGGTGTCATTGGTAGGCTTAAGAGCGCTGCTTCCCTGCGTGGTGTGAGTTTTTTTTCTATCCTTTTTCTTTTTTCCCTGTAAGCACAAATGCATTGCAGCTAAATTTTTGCTTTCATTTGGAGCTTTTCTTTTCACGTGTGTCTGACCTTCATACTTTTGCTGAGGTGGGTTCATCACTTTAACGTTTAGCTGAGCAGCTTCAGCTGTGCTGCTCTTCTCACAGATGAGCAGCTGAAAACCAGAAGCCCCAACTTCAGGCAGGAATGCTGACTGCCACGGTGCAGGGAGGTGCTGTGAACAGGCTTTCCTTTGGCCTTTGCTCAGGCAAGAGGGTGACACAGAAGTCTGTAAATAATAGGAGGAAGACAGTTACTATAAAGCAATGCTCAGGTTGTCCTGGGGAATAGTAATTGGCTTTATCCAAGTATTTCTAAATAAATTTTAGCTTAACCTAAGTGAGAATATTGCCTTTTATGGTTACCTGATTAAAACACAGATGTCTGGATCTTCTGAAATGAGGCATCTCCTGGATTTTGATTGATATTTAACTATTGTTTTAACAGCAGTTAAATTGTCTCTTCTATAGTTTTGTCATATTGAGTGTGTATGATAAGGAACAGATGACTTTTCTACCATGTGTAATCTTTATCTCTTTTGACCTGACTTTATTTTTTCCCTAGACAAATGAGGCGAGCTCCGAGTCGATAGCTTCTTCCCCTAAAAGGGACACCATGAGCAACTTCCTCCCAGACAGCAGCTGCTACGAGTTGCTCACTATCATAGGTAAGATTACGCATGGGCTGGAGGATCAGAAGTCTGCTCTGCAAAGAGAATAATTTCCACAGGCTTGTTGGCCTTTTCTTGATTAATTATTTATTTTTGACATCAGATGCCCTTCTTCTTTGATTTAAAAATCACTTTAATAAAAACTGAGATGCTTATCCTAAGGTCTTACAACTCAAAGAGGCATGTGGCGAATTAACAATACTGAGTATAAAGTACAAAGTCAGCAGAAGGACCCTGAAGCCCTGTCCTTGGAGGGGCTGTGGCCAAATCATTTTACTTCTGGCTCAATTTTGAACTTGAAAGACTGGATAATACTAACTGGCTGGCTAGGATAATTTCTCTCCATGGGATACATGCTAGGGGAAATGGTGTCTGATGGAACAATTACTTTCTTTCACAAGGCCATAAATAGTTAGAGTAAATGAGTATAAACATTATTTAAGGGTCAAGGACTGGAGGAGTTCTTTAGAAGTGTGTGCTCCAGAAATATTGCTGAAGCTTTATTGCCTTTTCTTTCAGGCAGAGGCTTTGAAGACTTGATGGTTGTGAACCTGGCCAGGTATAAACCCTCAGGGGAGTATGTCACTGTCAGAAGAGTTAACTTGGAAGCCTGCACCAACGAAATGGTCACGTTCTTGCAGGTAACAGGAATCCACTAATACAATAGTGCAAGTTTAGGAGAGAATAGATGGCAAGAACAGTGCTTATCAATCCTGTATTCATATTTCTGCATTTACTCAATTGAATCAAAATTTTTGTTTTGTTTTGTGTTGTTTTTTTTAGGGGGAACTTCATGTTTCCAAGCTCTTCAACCACCCTAACATTGTGCCATACAAAGCAACTTTCATAGCTGACAATGAGCTGTGGGTGGTAACATCTTTCATGGCCTATGGTAGGTGGAGGGGGAATACCTTGACTGGCCCTCATATCCTGTTAAATCAGGTTTAAGAGGTGTTGCATCTTTGTTGGAGCATCCTTGTTTTTCTGACCACTGAAGAGGTGTTTTGTTTCTTTTTAGGTTCTGCAAAAGATTTGATCTGTACCCATTTTATGGATGGGATGAGTGAATTGGCAATTGCATATATCCTCCAAGGAGTACTGAAAGCACTTGACTACATCCACCATATGGGCTATGTACATAGGTAAAATAATAATAATTTTTTTTAAAAAGTCACTATGCAATAAACTTACCTCTGTACCCTGAAGACCAGTGTCTGAAGTCACAACAAACCATGTTGGCAGGCAGACATAAGGCTCTGTTCAGGTGCTGTGTAGAGTCTCTGAATTGAGACTTGACAGCAAGGGGAAATTTGTCCTGTTGCTGCAGAAGGTCCCGAGTCCATAACCTCCAGTCCCACACTTCACCTTGCCACAGAAAGTTTCTTTTGGGAAAATGTAAAGTGAGTGAATCAAGACCTGTTAGTGCTTGTATACGTAGTATTGCGCAGCATTCAGGATGGCCATCAGGACTCTCAGCCTCCTAGCATGCTTTTATCCTTTCCACAGGTGCTTGCCAGGGTTGATTTTCTCTTCAGTGCTGCAGTGTTTTTTAATCTCTTCCTAAATCACCGCGTCCATCCTTTAGCATGTTTTTCCTTTCCTCTGATATATCCTGTTGTGAAAGTAAATTTCAAACACAGAATGTCCTAGGTTATTAATGGTCACTACATTTATTGTATGTACTGTAAAAGTTGTTCAGCTCAAGTGTTCCTGCCTTAAATCCTCTGTAGTGCACTTCCGCACTAGCAGGGTTCCCGGGGATGCTGTAAGGAACATAAATCATCCGAGGGCAGAAAACCTGACTTCTTTTGTTGTTGTTCAAGGAGTGTGAAAGCCAGCCATATCCTGATTTCCGTAGATGGGAAGGTGTACCTCTCTGGCCTGCGAAGTAATCTGAGTATGATTAACCACGGGCAGCGACTCAAAGTTGTTCATGACTTCCCCAAATACAGCATCAAAGTCCTACCTTGGCTCAGTCCTGAAGTCTTGCAGCAGGTATGTTATAAAAACAAACAAACAAAAAAACCCCACAAAACTACGGCTTGTGCTCAGTGATACATAGCATCTCTGTGTAATTTTCTGAGGTTTTAGGGCCTGTTCTGGGAGAAGAAAAACAGCCACAGTGTTGCTTTTTCTCATGATGAGCATCTTGCTTTATACTTTTTAGCTTAAAACTACTACCACCACCACCAAACCATCCTATATGCGGGTTGTGCCATTTCTGCTCTAATCATTTGGGTTTATTCTTCCACATGGCGAGTCATGAGCATTGCCTGTCCACATTGCAAGTCCACAATTTTTATTTTCCTTTCCTTTTAGAATCTCCAGGGTTACGATGCAAAGTCTGACATTTACAGCATAGGGATAACAGCCTGCGAGCTGGCAAATGGACACGTACCATTTAAAGACATGCCTTCCACTCAGGTAAGATTTAAAGGTTCTTCCTTTCTCGGTTTCATCTGAGCATGTGGAATTGCCTTGCAGCACTGGGTTGTGAAAACAGGAGGGTGCTGTGCCTCCCTGAATTCCCTTCTCATTGCTGCTTTTCCTGTAGAACTGCTGTGGTGCTGTATTAAACCTTTGGTGTCCAAACTTTGATGACATTAAAAATCTACTGAGAAATTTTAACTGTCGAGATTGCATGCATGGGATGTTGATGTCCCTTCGTTTCCAGATGCTGTTGGAAAAGCTGAATGGAACTGTTCCCTGCCTGCTAGACACCACCACTATTCCTGCTGACGAGCTGACCATGAAAACCTCACGTTCAAGCGCTAACTATGGGCTGGGCGAGAGCATGGCCGTCAGCAACGTGAGAGCAGCCAACGGCGAGTCAGCCCTGCACCCTTACCTGCGGACTTTCTCCGCCTGCTTCCACAACTTTGTAGGGCAGTGCCTCCAGCGGAACCCGGACTTCAGGTAAAGCCAGGCCAAAGCTTTTCTTCACAGCCATGCCACGAGCACCGTTCTAGGGACTGACTGAACCAGGAGAGCCAGCAAAGGTTGTTTGAAGTTTTTTTCCAAAACTATAGCTGGGCGAGGATGTGATCTGCATTGAGAGGAGTATGTAAAGTATGCAGAACAAAAGCAGTGTTAAAAGCAGGTTAAAATATTCTTTAAGAGAGCCTGTAGACTTTCAGAGTTCATAGCTCTGCTTTGCAACATTCTTTGGGGAGCTGAGAGGTCCTGCCCTCTCTTTCTGGTGTTCATCAGACCACTCCATGAGGTGTGAAGAGCAGGGGTAGCTTTCTGCTGCATTAGTGGGTTCAGTCTTCAGACAGTTTGAGTTCCAGAGCTGGTGTGAGGGAGGGGTTGGGACGAGGTTGTGACTCTGAACTGCCCACAGAACTACACTTGAGCATCTTGAAAGGACAAAATATCACTGACTAATTTTTCTTGTGTGCTTGCTTTATTCTGACTCCCTTCTACAGGCCCAGTGCAGGCGCTCTCCTTAATCATCCCTTTTTCAAACAGGTAAGGAACTTGTTTAATATGCAGAGAACAGTGGCTTTTTTGTAGCGATTAGCTTGCTGTGTCACTGAAGCTGAGGGTGGGAGTGTGGAGTTGCTTAATGCTTTCAGATCACAGAAAAATTAAGTTAGTTTGGTGCCGCTTCGTGATCGTCAGCTTCTCCAGGAAGGAGAATGAGGTGCTTGTTCTCTGGGAGTGAGGTAGCTGTGGAAGCAGCTGCCTGTTCTGTGGGGCTGCAGCTTCTCTCGATGCAGGCAGGAGGACAGCACTGTCTGTGTTGGGAGGCATTTCAGCAGCTGACCTCTCTCCTTTTTGTGCAGATCAAGCGCCGTGCTTCTGAAGCACTCCCTGAACTTCTGCGCCCCGTCACCCCAATCACCAATTTTGAAGGAACGCGGCCCCAGGATCCCAGTGGCATTTTTGGGCTGGTGTCAAACCTGGAGCAGCTAGATGTGGATGACTGGGAGTTCTAGAACAAACAGGGACTATACGTGGTTCTGGAGGAGCTTCCTGGACATTGTAATTTATTGGTCCTGTTCATAAAAGGTGATGAATGTTACATGTAGAAGAGTTTACAGGTCCTTGGGAAGGAACTTCAGCTGCCTGTTTACTTGGAAAGTAGCCTGGAAACAAATGGACAGACCTGAGCTGGAAAAGGCTCAACCCCAAGGAGCTGCGGAGTATTCCAGTTGGTGCAGGGCCCTAAGCCCCATTCCTTGCAGCTGAGAACACCAGAGTGGGTTGAGCAGATCTGTTTAGTTATGGTCTCTATTTCTGTTCCTAAAAATCATTGGTTTCCTTGTATCACAGTCAGAGGCTGCATGTCCCCATCCTCTTTTGTTCTTTCTTTTTAAGGGTGCCTTAGAGTTAAGAAGGGGAAGGAGGCAGCTCTTAGCTTTGGGCGTTTTCTTAGAGCTGGTCAGCTTAGTTACTGCGTTGTCACCAGGTAACTTTTGAGTGGGGGAAAAAAAAAAGTGTGTGGTCTTAGTCACTGTTTTGGGGTGGAAAATGGGAAATAGAGGATGACCTCATTCTGTTTTAGGCACATTCACTGTGTTGAATGTTCCTCTGCAGCACTTTTCCAGGCTGGGAGAGCCCTTGGAGAGACTCCTCACTTGATGCTGAGGACTCTGAACTCCAGGTCAGACAGGGCAGGGCATTCCAGCCTCTCCTCCTGTGGCTGTGTGGGTCGGTGACAGCCGTGTGTAATTCTCTACAACATACCAGCATTTTTACTCCCTACAGCGTATCTAGTTCAGCCTTCTGTTAGCTGGGCTGGTTTCACAGCATGGAACATTCACACCAGCTTGTTCTCACTGACTTAACTTGGCATAGAGGGGAAGTAATTTGATTTTCATGCAGAATCCTTATTCACAACTCCTCTTTGAACATCACGTACAGAATTAGCTCAAGCCTTCTCTTACCATTGCTGTTCCACCTTCCCTGACCGAATGCCAGGTTAAAAAAAGGCCTCTGCTTGCTTTTCACATGGCTTCCCTCGCTTCATGGCCGTGGCAGCTCTCCCCCATTCCATGGTATTTGTTTTTGGAGGTGTGTTTAAGGCTTTTAGTTTGACCTTTCCAAGGACCGCGAGTGCTGGAGGTCTTTCTACTCTTCACTGAAGCACTGAGAATCCAGTCCTGTAGGGGTGGTTGATGGGAGTAGTGGTGCTGGCAACAGGTCCTTCTTGTGTTTATAAACTGTACTTGAACCCAGATAAAGTTTGTTACTCTAGTTTTTTGCCAAAAGAAATAAAATATTTCTGAAGTTTTTAAGCCTGCTGTTTCTGCAAGGTGATGGAGTAGATCCCAGCAGTGATGACAAGCTCGCGCTGCAAGCATACGGTCTTCCCAGCTCCTTAAGAGGCTGGATCTTGTACTTCAGCTCATGAAGTCTGCATCTTGGCAAAATCTATCCCTCTCACCCAAGCTTGCACAGGGATGGGGCTAGTGGTACTTGCAGCAAGAAAAAACACAAAGCAAAGTGCCACTGGCAGCATAAAACCTTTGGAGTGGTGTTAGTGACATGCTTCCTCACAGAGGTATTGCCCACCCAAGTCCTAAAGCCTGTGTGACTTGACTTACCTCTTGAATTCCCCCAGGAACCAGAAGGCAAGCAGAAAAGCCAGGAGGAATACACTCCTGTGAGCTGTAATAAACCACACCTACCTGCAGAAGTGCAGCTTAATTCCTAATGCGTGAGCATTTCTGGGGTGCTGGATGAACCTAGCACAAGCTAATTCTTCTCATTCCTCTCCCTGCTTTCAGCTTACTACATGATTAAAGGTTACAGACCTGAAGCTCAGGGTAGCGATTGCTCCCTGTAACTTCGGGTTAGTTTTATGCTTCCACAGCTAGCAGCGGGACACTAGCAGGCTCAGTGCAAAGTTAGGTGTGCAACAGCAGTACCTTGTCAAAAACTTGCTGTTAAGAACTAACTGAATGGTCTTCAACCCTTCCCCAAGCCACTGCTGCACTCAGCCAGGCCATCACACGGTCCTGCTAGCAGCATGGTGGCAGCAGGCAGAACTCAGCCACACCTCAGCTTACCTCTTGTGCCTTCACAGAGCAGTGAACAAAGCCCCTGGCACCAGTAATGCCAGCATTTTAGTAACAGCGGGTTGGACAAACACGCACAGGCTACAGCTGCTGGTCCCAAGGCAACTGCTGCGACCGGTATTTGTTTCCCCCATAAAAACTTTATTCCGCTAAATACAAAACAGCGCTTTGCTACTGTGGATCCTCTCCGTGGTCTGAATGCTCTGATTCCTGCTCCTCCTCCTCCGCCTTGTGTTTTTCCAATTTTGCCATGAGCTCTGAAACACAGGAAGAGGCAGGCTGAGACTCCAGGTACGGGAGATGTCCAGCAGCGCAGATGAGTGCCCAGGACCCGTGAACATCCCTCTCCCCAGGAACCAGGGGAGCTGCCAAAAGTCACTCGCCTACGCAAAGGCTGAGCTAGGAGCTGCCACCCTTCACTGACCTGCCAGCGAGAGCCTCAGACCAGCCTCTGCTCCCCAGCACCCTCCCCCTGCCCTCACCAGGGTCATCTCCTCAAGCTCCTCATCTGGGCAAGCACAAGATGCTGTTTTTACACCCAGAGCCACCCAGGCCATGAGTCGGTGTCTTCAGGCACTAAAGGAAGTTCTGCCTGCAGCCAACAGCTGCGAGCCCCAGCTTAGGGCTGGGGCAAACACCATGAACACGCATCGGGAACTGGCGCCGTGCAGATGCTCCAGCTGAAAGCCCTTTCCCTCTCACCTTTTGCTGGGTTGAAGACGCCGTTGGTTTGCTTGTCACACACGTAACAGCGCTGGGATTTCCGGTAGTGCTGGAGGGCACAGCTCTCACAGAAGTAGTGCCTACACCTGTAAGGGGAGACAGATGCCACTGCCAGTCCCCAGACACAGCTGCTGTGTCCAGGAGTTAAAAACAATTAACTACTGAGCCCCGAGGGATGCAGAAGCACACTACGTGCAGAGCTTCCTCTGGAGCACTGGCCCATTCCTCCCCTCTACTCAGGAAACGTGTTTCAGCACTGCTTTACTGACACAGAAGTGACTGCAGAGAGCCATCAGCGAGCCCTTCCAGGGTCACCACGGGTTCAAGTGCTGAATTTCGGTTGTGGTGTTGCCTGTGGGAAGTGTGGAGGTATCAGGCAGCACTGTGGGCGAGGGCTGGCAGTGTGCGATGTCCCCTCTGCACCCCATCCTTGGCCTCTTGCCTTCCCCAGGCTTCTGTTTCTTTGCTCACACAGTGTGGTGTCATTCAGCGTTCAGGAGGAAAGAAACAACAAAACCTCAAGGGGAAGATGATGCAAGCAGGCAGCATCTTTTGGGAATCTAGAAGGTGCTTGGACAACAGAGGCTTGGGATCCCTACCAAGGAGACGCTTCTGATGTAGTTACAAGGCTCCCTGGGTACCTGAGGCTTTCCACAGCCATCAGAAGAGCCACAGCAGACAAGAAGCAGGTTCCACCCCCCAGCCTGCAGGCAGTGACTGGATTTGCCTCCAGTGAATGACTACTGGACTGGATCCGCAACAGACGTTTGGCTCCCCCTGCTAAAATAACCACTTACTTGGTGACCACGGGGTTCTTGAAGGAACTTCTGCAGATGAAGCACTTGAAAGGCATGTCCTCCTCGTCGCTGCTCACCTCGTAGTTTTCTTCGTCTGCACAAGAGAAAGGTAACCAGACTGGAGCAAGAGCAGAGGCAGCCAGGCCAGCTGATGCGTGGGACACGAAATATTAAACACGGAGAGAGCACAGCAGGTGGGATTGAATCCCTGCTGGAAACAATGGGGTTCTGGCATCTGGGTGTCACTGATGTCAGTAACATGTGTGGGATTGAGATATAATTAGTCTAATGAGCCAGCGTGCCTGCTGCTCATCTCACAAGAGCAAATTTTTATAGCAGCAAGTGGGCGACGCAGAAGGGACGTATCCTCCAGCCCCCAACTTTTCAGATTTTTTTTTCCCAAAGCAGCTGCTATCAAACTCGACAGCTCCTACTGAGCAGAGACTGCACCCATCCCCAAAACTGCAAAGGGGTTCATGAGCAACACTCAGCTGCAGTTTTGGGCCACAGGTATGGACGCTGAGTGAGAAATAATGATGTAGCATGAAAGCATTCCAGCTTCAGGGCATCCGTGGGGCAGGAAATGGTTGCACCTCCCCAGCTCCACAGGGCTGGGACTCATACAATAGTGTGCTATCCTCTGTACAGACAGAGCAGAAACCCACTGACACCAGGGAGAGTTATCTGAAAGCAGCAGATTAGCTCAGCGCTGTCAGCAATTCCTGGCACTAAGATTATCCCACAGCAGGGAGTTCCACAGCTAGGTGGAACAGAGAGCTTTCTGTCCAGTATTAATTGAACCCATGGCCTACGCAATTTGAGACAACACAGCCCCTGAGTCATACTCAAAACAGAGTATGAGAGCAGGCAGGTCCGTGTGGCCTCACCACCATCAGCCTCAGGAGAGGCAGAGCAGCGGGGCGGTGCCGTACCATTGCCTCCGTATCGGCCCTCATCCAGCTCCCGTTCGATCTGCCAGCCGTGTTTGTAGTCCGAGCGGTCGTGGAGGAATTTGCAGCTGTCTGAGGAGCACAAAGAAAGATGGATTCACATCTTCATCCCACTGCCCAGCTGCCCACAGGACACCTTGTTCGGGGGCAGCGTGAGCTGTGCCCAGGACAAAGTGAAACCGGATTGTTTCCCCACCCACCCCTGCTCTTCCTCCCAGGGCAGTGCCAAGCAGGCCAGATCTCCTCCTCAGGACTGACAGGCCACAAGCACTGTGCCCTGTATGCCACAGCGACAGATCCAGCACTGACCCACGTGGGAAGTGGGATATGGGTCAGGAAATCCCATCCCTCCCACAGCCTCAAGCGAGGTGAACATTATACAAAACAATTCTGCAACAGCACCACATGCTAGCTCTGCAAACAAATGCCTGTAAGGTACTAAGTGTACATCTGCGTGCCACAAAATGGGACTACGAGCTGGACTAGATCCCTTTGGATCCCTCTGGAGATCTGGTGAAGCACACGTTCAGCTGCAGGCAGGACCCACTCACCTCCGAAGCCGCAGAAGCCCGTTTCTTTGTAATCCTTACAGATGTCAGGCTGGTAGTCCCACCGCACCGTGGCCCGCAAGTGCTCTGGAGCACGGATGGGTCCTTTTCTGAAAGGGTGGGAGAAGGCTCAGGCCAGCTGCGCCGCTGCGGTGGAGAAGGCCCCTGGGGGCCTGGTCAGAACCAGACACCGGACTCATTAGACAGGAACAAGTCGGCAGGATCAGCAAAGTTCAAGCCCCAAACAAGTGCCTTTGGGGACAGCGCCTGAACTCCTCTCTGATCCCACTCCTCCAAGGCTCATCCCGACCTACCTGACCATTCCTGAAGAGGCATTTCCCATGGACGTGTCCTTGGGCTTCACATACTTCTGATAGTTGTTAATACCACGGTAGATTTTATCATCTTCCTTTCCTCTCAGTTCCTAGGAAAGGGGGGGAAAAAAGTTATTAAGGGTCAGAAGAGCTTCAGGTCCTGGATTAGCTTTTACATCTGTGACAAGTCTCCCAGCCCAGCCCTGCCTTCCTTAATACCAAGATATCAATAAATCCATAAAGTTCCTCTATTTATAAGGGCAACACTTTTGTCCTCCTTAAGAGAGGAAAAGACTCCCAACTCTTTTTGGCATGCAGAAGGGGATGAGTAAAACACACATACTCCTGTAGCATAGCACCTGCTCCTACAGAGCAAGGCTGACTGACCTCCTGGATCTTCTGGCTGCGCTCAAAGATGGCCTGGGCATCTTTCTCCTTCTCCGTGTCCAGCTCATACACTGCTGTGGCCCCCATGTCTTCTGGGCCGACGGGTTTCTGAAAAACAATAACAATTTGTGACCATGGCGAAGTGAAAACCCGCATAAGACAAAGCTCCTTGGCTACCTGGAGGGTGGGTCACAGAGCTAGTACTGAGCACGGCCTGCTTCACCTTCCAGCAGTTTGCATCTTCCTCCACCACTTTCCTGAGTGAATCCCCCCCAGGCTGGATGCAGTGCTTGCAGAGGCCAGGATGCTAATTACTGATTGCTCCCAAGTTTTATCCTGCACAGTCAGGACACGCTTGTCCTCTCTTTACTCCTTCAAGCTCAGCCTTGGCTTAGCTGGAAATTGAGCTCAGGTCTCCCACGTCCAACACTCCACTCATGAGACTACACGCAGGACGTTACATCCAAACTTTTAACCCAGCTGTGGGTGGCTTGCACCCAGTTTTAATACAGTGATCTGGTTTAGATTCCTCTTGAACGCACCGAACAGACACCTATTCCAGCTCTCCAGGAACAGCTGCACAGAAACTGAAGAATAATTATAACCAGCCTGAATTGAAAACAAATCCAACTTATATGCCAAAAGCTTCTGGAGCCTGAAGGCTGTCACCTCCTCCATTCCCGTTTTCCTGCAGCAAGTAGGGCTAACAATATGCAGCCCCCCCCCCCCCATCCCTTTGCAGCAGCCAAAGCGGTGAATAATTACAGCACGAGTTTTCATATTAGTTTCTAATGTGATAAGGAGACCCAAGTCTGATCCTGCATCTTTGACTGGGGACAGCTGGACGTTATTCCCATTTTATACAGAAGAAATGGAGGCACGGAGACTGAGGAAATAAGACTGAAGAGGAATAAAAAGAATCAATACACCAAACGTTGGTACTTGCTTTTAATACTACTTATATCCTGACAGGACTCTTACTAATGAGCACAATTTCACTGTGTAAAGAGGAGAGTTAGAGAAAAATCCAGCGGGAAGAACTCCAAACTTTCACAACTGACTTCTTTTCACTCAAGCTGTTAAAGAGGACCCTCAAGTGCCTCCTGTCAATCCCAAACTGACCTCTCTCCTTAGCTTTTAGCCCATCACTAGTCACAAGAATGAAGATGGATGCACTTCCTAAGTTACTTGAATTCCTTGGCGAGGAAGCTGTTCTAAAGCTGTAAACATGAACCTAACAATTAGGTAAACCTGATTCAAGTGCTCCATCTCCTGAAAACTTTGTGTGACGTGGGGCAAGTTTAACTCCCACCTCTGAGAGAGGACAACCAACCTTCGATGGCCTGCCAGTAACGCAGGGGGCAGCAGGAGAATAAACCTAGCACGAAGTGTATGAAGAGAGAAGGGACAGAGCAACGCATCTGTAGCTAAAAAGCAGGAATAACTGATCAATAACTGATCCCACATCCGCAGAGCCTCTCTGGACCACCGCCGCGCTCCGTCCTTACCGCCGACCTGGTGGATTTGTAGGTGACGCCGATCTCCTTAGAGGGATCCTCGTCCTCGCTGCTGCTGGCTGCGTACGCCGGCCTCTCCTTCATACACCGCCTGGTCTGGGGGGCGAGGAGACAGCGGGGTGAGGGCGGGCAGGACCCCGGGACCCCCCAGGGACCCTCAGGGACCACCAGGGACCCCCCCCCGTGCCCCCCAACCCCCCTTACCTTCTGTATCATGGGGTTGGGGACCTCCCGCCGCCTCTCCTTGCGCACCACGGTGCTGCCCTCCTCGCCGCTGCTCTCTGGGGAAGGAACCCGAGGGCTGAGGGGGGAGCCAAGAACCGAGCCCCCCTCACCCGCCCTCAGGACGCAACCGCAGGGCGGGCACCGCGCCCCCCTCCCCTCACCTCCCCTCACCTCCCTGGGCTCCCCCCGCGCATTGAGAGCCCGGAGCCGCCCCCCCCGGTGCCCTCACCCCCCTCCTGGTCGCTGCTGGGCCGCTTGCGCCGCCCCCGGCCCGCCGCCGGGCCCCGCTTCTTGAAGACGAAGCCGCAAACCGGGGCTGCGTCCGCCATCTTGCCGCCTCACGGGGGGGGGGGACCCCGCGCCATGGCGCCCCCTGCGGGACGGGAGGGGCGGGGAAGGGGGCGGGGCTTTGAATCAGGCCACGCCCCCTTTGGGCTGCTGCGGGGGGCCCGCGCGTCGCCATGGCAACCGCAGCGCCCCCCCCCCCCCCCCCCCCCCCCCCCCTTCCCCCCCCCCCCCGCCCCCCCGGCACCGGGTGTGCAACGGGAGGGGGGGGGAGTGTGCAAAGGGGGGCACGGGGGGGGCAAGGGGGGGTGTGGGGGGTGTATGGGGTGTGGGTATGTATGGGGGGGGTGTGCACATGGGGTGTGGGTGTACAAGGGGGGGTGTGTGCATGGGGTGTGTGTGCAAGGGGTGTGGGTGTGCATGGGGTGTGCGTGCATGGCTGTGGGTGTGCATAGCTCTGTGTGTGCATGTGTGTGTGCACATGGGGGTGTGTGCACAGGTGTGGGTGTTCAAGGGATGTGGGTGTGCATGTGTGTGTGTGCACGGTGTGTGTGTGTGCATGTGTATGCATGCACATGGGGGTGTGGGCACAGGTGTGGGTGTGCAAGGGGTGTGTGTGTGCATAGCTGTGTGTGTGCATGTGTGTGCACATGGGGGTGTGTGCATGGGTGAGGGTGTGCAAGATGTGTGTGCATGTGTGTGTTCACATGGGGTGTGTGTGTACATGGGTGTGGGTGTGTATAGCTGTGTGTGTGCACATGGTGTTTGTGTGCATGGGTGTGGGTGTGCAAGGGGTGTGTGTGTGCATAGCTGTGTGTGTGCACATGGGGTGTGTGTGCATAGCTGTGTGTGTGTGCACAGGGGGTGTGTGTGTGCATGGGTGTGGGTGTACCAGGGGTGTGGGTGTGATGAGTGTGTGTGTGTGCGCATAGCTGTGTGTGTGCACTGGTATGTGTGTGCATGAGTGTGTGTGCACATGGTGTGTGAGTGCACGTGTGGGTGTGCAAGGGGCGTGGGTGTGCACCAGTGTGTGTGGGTGTGCATAGCTCTGTGTGTGTGTGCACATGGTGTGCGTGTGCATGTGTGTGTGTATGCATGGGGGTGTGTGCACACAGGGATTTGCACAGGGGGCTGTGCACAGCAATGTGCACACAGGGGATGTGTGCACAGGTGGGGGTGTGTAGGTGCACGGGGGTGTGTGTGCACGGCTGTGTGTGTGCAACCATGCATGTGCAGGCGCACGCTAGCATGCATTTGCTTCCATGGGTGTGCACGTGTGGCTGTGTGCAACAGCTGGGGTGCACGCAGCCATGTGCACATGCGTGTGTGGGCTCATATGTGTGTGTGGGAGCACGTACATGTGTGTGCACGTGTCCATGCATGTGTGTGTGCACAAGCACGCCAGCATGCGTGTGCTTTTGTGTGAGTACCTGTGTGCACATGAGTCTGTCTGTGTGTGTGAGCGTGTGTCTGTTTGCACACACGTGCACGCTGCCCCTGCCACCAGGCCTGGCATCTGCAGATTTTCTCCGGTTCCTCTTCCCTTTGCCCCGGGTGGCAGCAGGCTGCTCACCGCAGAGGCTGCTCGGGGGCCAGAGGTGACGAACGGCACCGCTGCCGCCTCCTCGGCTGGTAAACACCACCATAAATCCTGTAAATGTTTTTTTTTTTTTTCACTGATTTTTTTTTCCAAAGCGATCGCTCACCCACCTCTGCAGCTGGGAGCAGGCACCGCTCTCGGACCCGGTGCTGTCCCCAGCCCCACGCTGTACTGAGGAGCCCGAATGCACCCCAAAGCTCTCCCCAGCAGCACTTTGCACACTTGGCCTCCATTTCCCCCACACCGGAGGGGTTTGGGAGGGGAAGGGGAAGCCCCTGTGTGCACCACGGGGTACCCCAAACCCCAGCCCACCTTCCCATCCCCAATTCCCCGCTCCCAGCTTGCCTCCCAGTTCCCTGCAGATTTAACCGTCAGTGCTTCCTGCCCCTCTGCCCTATTTCTGGGGGCCCCCCCAGCCCCCAAACCTCATCCCCTCGGCCCCACAGCCAGCAGCAGCAGGGGGGGACGCTCGGTGGTGACCCTGCTCGCCCCAAATACCCGCCCTGGCCATGAAATGCACCTCACGCGCCACCACCCCACGCACGCTCCTAAACCCACCCGGGGGTAAAAACCCCAGGTTTCCAAAATCCTCAGGGGGCTGGGGGGGACTGTGGAGGGTCAGATCCTTGAGGGTTGGATCCTGTAGGGTCCCCATGGGATGCTTTGCGTGGCCTCGTGCCAGGCACAGCGAGCCCACGGCCCCGAGTGAAGCCCACCCACACCTCATGGCAGGGAGCTGGGGGGCGAGGGGCGATTTTGGTGGCACCTTCGGCGGGCTGGGGGCTTCGGCATCGCCCTGCCGGCCTGGGGAGAGGGCTGGGGGAGGCCGGGGGTGAGAGGTTGGCTTCACACAAAGGAGCCAGCGGCTCGAAGCCGGCACGAAGCCGGGAACCAATCACCGCGGCGGCCGAGCGATAAAAAGGGCTCGCGAGGCGGCCGTGGGAGCTCGCAGGAAACGCTCCCCGCGCCCACAGCCCCGGCCTCTGCAGCGCAGAGAAAAGGCACGGCCAAAAGGCACGGCCAAAGGACAGACGGACGGCCGGACAGACGGCCGGACCCCGCTGGGGCCAAGCCCTCCCGCTCGGCACCTCCGCCGCGGAGCCCAGGCGTATGGTGGGTGCCTCGCTGCGCCGGGAAGAACGGGGCCGCTGGGTGGGAGACAAAGCTTGGGTGGGCACCACGAAATTTGGGGAGCGTCAGGGGTCGCCCAGCGTGGGGATGGCGGCTGGGGTGGGGAGGTGGGGAGAGGGGAAAATGGGGGGGGAGAGGGGAAATGTGAGGGGAGGGAGAGAGGCAGGCACCCAGGGAGAAAGGGATGGGGGGAAAGGAGGGATGCGAAGATTGGGGAGCCCTAAAAGCAGAGCCACCCAGCAGGTGGGGGCTTCCATCCCCCTATGCTTGCCCCCCCCCCCCAGAGGTCGGACCCCCAGGCAGGAGATGCGCCGGGAACTTTTGCTTTGGGAGGAGGCTCGGCCAGGGGGGGCACGGGAAGCAGATTTGGGGTGGGGGGAGCACAAGGGGGGCTCTGCTCCCCGAGGGCAGGTGGGGAAAAGGGGATGCTGCCAGAGCTCCAGGCACATTTAGGGGGGGCGATGCTGCTGGGGAGGGGCAGGGGGCGAGCACCCCGGACCCCGCGTGGGCTGGGGGGGTGCAGGACCCGCACCCGGTGCTTTGTGGGGTGAGGGGGGGGCTTGGGGGCACCGGCATGGCTGCAGCGGGGTC
Organism: Anas platyrhynchos; assembly: GCF_047663525.1. Classification (NCBI taxonomy): domain Eukaryota; kingdom Metazoa; phylum Chordata; class Aves; order Anseriformes; family Anatidae; genus Anas; species Anas platyrhynchos. The sequence continues at coordinate 3,465,159 of NC_092614.1, forward strand.
TGGAGGCGCAGCATTTCGGGGCTCACATCCCCGCGCTGGGCTGAGCTCCCTCTTTGTTGTGCGCTGCAGTGCGTGCTGGAGGGGGGCTGGACAGATCCATTTTATTAAGCCGATGGGAAGGAGCAGATATGGAAGGGAACCTGTTAGATCCCGAGCCCCTTATCCCCCTCGGCTGATGCCCGCTAATTCCCGGTGCTCTCTCCCAGCCCCATCCTGCCCGGCCCCGAACCTTTGCAGCGCCAGGTCTTTCATCACTTCCCCGGGGAGGCTGTTGCACGGCTGTGAGATTTAATTACAACACAAATACCCCGAGCTCTGACACAGCCCCGAACAGCCAGGGATCTCCCAGGGCTTCACAAAGGAGATCAGCTCTGTTTTCAGCCTTGGAGGGGGGGGGTGGAAAGGGAACAGAAAAAAAAAAAGCAATGGTGTGCCCAGCATCACCCCGAAACGAGCAGCAGAGCTGGGAGCAACCCCAGGTCTCCCAGGTCGCAGTCCTGCTCCGTAACCACCGGCTTTATCCCTGCAATCCCCTTGGGTCACTTGAGACCAGTCGAGCTACCTCGCAGGTCACGTTTTTGATCAATTTTTCCCCCGGTTTCTGCCCATGGGGTGGGCAGCAGTTCTGGAAAAGCCGGCTAATTCGGCAGCCCGGATCATGCCTTGGAAGCTGGGCTTTGTCCACCGAAGACATCGCGCGAGGGCTCTCCCGGGGAAGACATCTGGTGCCCCAGCTGAGCTGCCACGTATTTAAGGCCAGGAAGAGCTCGTCTGCGGCATTATTAATGCAGATTAAAAAAATAATAATTGCAGGGTAACTGATCGAGCGTAGTCTGAAACTGCCCCCGTGCTAACGTCCTTCCTCAGTGGGAGCCCCGAGGGAACCAAATCCCCGTTAGGAAGCGAGGGTCTGCAGGGCCCCCATGGGCCAGCACAGCACAGGGTGCGAAGTGACGGGATGCATCTTCGTTGTCACCGGGCTCAAAACAAAGCTGCTGACTTTTTTTGGTCAACACAAGTCCCATGAGACTTCTCGTTAGGGAAGGGAGTTTCACTTCTGGTTTCCTTTGGCGTGTCAGCTCCGCGAGCCTACAGATACCCCCTTCAGGCCCAGCTGTGGTGGGTTTTTCCTCTCCTTTTTGCCCATCCCCAGCTTTCCAAGTGTTGCCCATGGTCAGGCCATGTTCCCCGAGGTGTCTGCCTTTCACTTTCCAGATAAGCCATTTCTATCTGCCGTCTGGGGGTGTTGCAGAGCTTACCTAGCTGCTAGCACAGCGCTGGGATGGAGGACATTAAAGCTGGGTGAAGGGATTATTGCAAATATTACTAAGCACAATTTAGACGTATTTTTCACTCCTCTGGTGTGCCCATAACTCTCTCCACGTGGCTGGCTCAAGGGTTTTCAGACACAAGAACCTGCACACGCCGGGCTGTGTGGCATCCTGAATCCTACCAGAGAGCACAGAGGTGAAGGCTGAGCTGAGAACAGACGGGTCAGCTCAAAAAGAAGGAGCTTTTTGGAAACTTTGACATGCGAATGCCATTTCTGGTGGCTTGAATTTTTGGATGCAATCCGTACGTTGGGCAGCAAAGGCAGGAGCCCACAGCAGTGCTCACAGGGCTGGTGTGGAAGGACCATGAGATGAGGTTGTGCTGGGGTTTGGGTTTTGGGAGCAGAACTCCCCCCTGCTCTTGCTGCAGGTGGTGAAGCAGCACCAGCTCCCAGGCTGATGGGGCTCTCTGGGTTTTGTTCAAGGTATGGGCTAAACCACGTAGGAAATGCAAGGCCAAAGTCTGGTGTTTTACCAGTGATATTCCAAGGGAGGAGATCAGCCAACATAACATCCACAGGTTATGTTTGGGGGAAGGGGAACTTACAGGTAGTTACAAGTCCGCTGGTTGGAGTACAATAAAAATGAGTTTCTAGGAGAGGTTTTGGAAGAGGAATTAAATGTTGGGAAGCAGAATAAAATGCAGCGTGGTTTCAACACAGATCATGTCAAGTTATCTTGGTATCTTCCTTGGATGTGATAACCAGCTTCCAAAACAATGTGGCCTAACGAGTCCACATTTAAGGAAAGCCCTTGGTACACTGCCCCAGGGAAATGACTTCAGGTAGAGCTAGGAAAGAGGATAAAGAAGTGGGGAAAGAGGACAAAGAAGATACAGAAAAATGGAAAGAGGACACTTGGATCCTGCTGCAAGGGGAGGTCTAGAGATTGAAGGTGTTAGCAGCCCCTTTAGTGCCCAGGTGAGATGGAGCAATGCTGGCAGGACGCAGGACATCTGCCTACGGTGAGAAAAAGCAGATCAGCAAACAGGACGGGGAGCCAGATTCCTAGAAATGGCTCAAGTGGAGCTGAGCCAAGCCAGGTGCTTGGCAAGCTGCAACAAGAAGCTGCTGTAGGCGGGGGGACCTCAGCAAGTGGAGGGCACTGAAGAAGAATGAGCATCTAGGATTACTGGCAGAGGTGAGAGAAGAAAACATCGGGCCAAGTGTTTTCTGTGGTGCCAGGGAAGTATTCATACCAAGAGACAAAGGTCTGAGATTTCCTCCAGTGTGGGGCATCCACCTGCCTGCGGTGAGCCACCAAAGGAGCTGGAGGACTGGAAAGCAGAGTAAAAGGGTTGGCTCTCATGGGGAAAGAGGAGGCCGACAGGCACAGCCTTTAGAAAGACTTTGGAGAGCCAAACATTAGGGTGGGCAAACTGTGGGCATCATGCCAGTAAGCAGATAAAGGCAGGAAACCAGAAGGTGAGGTTTCCAGGTGGAACATGACGAGGTTGTAGAAGGGATTATGGAAAAATGAGAAGGGGAGGGAGGGCGCACGGCCTGCTCTTTGCCTCTCGTGCCTCTTTGCACCAGGTTTATATGGCACTTGATCAGTACCGTGCTGCAGAGCTTCCAGGCCTTTCTTCCTGTGTTTTTACCTAATGTCCAACCCGAACCTCGCAACCTGCAATTTTGGCCATTGCTGCTTGCTCAATCATTAATGAGAAAGGTTCATCTCCGCCTGGAAGAGGCTCATCCCAACCTCCCAGTGGGCTTTCTGCTGCATTTGTCCACTCAATCTTGACTCCTAGCAAGAGAAGAGATCCCAGGGCGCAGAGACTCCCTTCAGACCTTAACCTTTCAGGGATGCCATAAAACATGGCCGTGGGCCAAGGAACGGGCTGCTCCGTGGTTCCGTTTCCACTCCTGGAAATCAGATGGATCCCAGCAGCATCCTCCTGCCCCAGCCTCCTCCTCTGAGCTAGGCAGGGGCTGGTCCAGCCCGGATCCCCTCACCCCGGTCCTTCCAAGGGCTGTGACCTGTCCAGGAGGCAGAGCCGGGCAGGGCTGAAGGTGGGAGAGCAGAAGGGGTGGGCAGGGGCTCCCCTTGGGCTCACTCCTCGTGTGCGCGGGTCCCCCCCTTGGTACCCTGACAAAGGCAGCCCTGTTCATCCCCACAAGTCTTCCTTGTCAGCATCCCTCAGCACTTCGGCTGCAGATTTCCTGCCCACTGGCAGCCTTTCAGGAGGCAGCCCGGGTGCGGGACGTGGATGGAAAGGGGATTAGTGGGGCAGGCTGGTGGAAGGTAGTGTGGGGCTGTGGGGTGCGGGCAGGAGCAGCTTGGGGTGGTGGGGCTGCACCGGTGGCCCTGTTGGTCCTCCCCAGGGTGCTTTGTCCTGAGCCAAAGCATCCCAAAGCTGATACTGGTGAGGTCAAGTGGTTGGCTTAAAGCCACGCAAGAAGCCAAGATCTGAAGCTGACGAAGTCTTCCATGGCCAAGGTTGGAGTCAAGACCACCGGGCTCACTCTGCCGCCTCCCCACAAATGCAGCTCGCTTTCTCTTTCCATTCTCGAGAAGCTGAAACAGCATCGGGGGTGCTGAGCCCCCTGGTCAGGTGCTGGCCCATTTGATGCTGACTCTTCACGGTGTAGTTTGGCCGTGATGCCCCGTGGCTGCAGAAACAGGGCCCGGCTGTGCAGCGAGTTGGAGACCCCCAGGCTGGGGGCTGGCCTCATCCAGCTCCTTCCCTGCAGCCCTGCCACAAAGCCAGGCGCTGAGCTGCTCAGGGGCTGGCCTGCGTGTGTAAGATGTGCTGATCCTGCACACGATCATTGGGACATCGGTGGTGCTCCGTTTCATGGGGGAGAGGCCTGACAGCCTCTCCGAGGTGTTGAGCCCCTGCCCGTGCCTTGCCGTGCTGCTGGGGATGCTCAGCATCCTCCTGGGACCCGGGGAAGGAAGGGGCCCGGATCCCCCGTGCTGCGTTTGGTCTTTGGGAAAGCCTCTTGCCGTGGCCCAGCGATCCCAGCAGTAAACATTCACTTCACAGGGCCCTTAATGGGAACCATATGGCGGAGAGGGGCCTCTCGCCCTCTGCAGTCACGTTGCTTTCCTGTAGCGGAAACCCTTCGGCTTTCGGCGAGGCGTGCAGCCAGCAGTGGGCTGCTCCGCGCCGGGGGCCCCGTGGGACCGGGCTGGAGAGGCACCGAGGGCAGCCTGGGCGGCCCTGCTGGATTAGGAGAAGGGTGGAAAAACCCCACGCCTGGCCTGGCTGTTTTAGGGGCAGGTTGTGGTCGGGGGGATGCCGCCATCCTCCAGTCGGTTGGGAATTTCCTGGAGTGGCCCCTCCAAACGCTTCCCTGTCCTTAACGCCTGTCCCCGGGGGCCAGGCAGGAAGGTGAGCGGGGACAGGAGGGGCTGCAGGACAAACCCTGCTGTGAGCAGGGAGCTTCTGGGCTGAGCGCTGCCTTCCTCGACCCAAAGAGCTCCTTGGTCAGTGCCAAAAGGCAGAGCTGCGGCGCTTCCCCGGCTGTTTTCACACAGCGGCAGGCACACGTCCCCTGCAGGTGCCAGAAGAGCTCCAACCCCGAGGTCCTGAGCTAAAAATCAGCTTGTTGAGAGCACCAGGAAAGTCCCTGGCTGGCAGCTTGGGCGCTGAGCACATCGTGCTGGCTCCAGTGCCACCGAGAGCCAAAGCCCTGTGAGATCCAGGCCCCTGTGAGATCCAAACCTCTGTGAGACCCAAACCTCTCTGTGCTCCCCACCCTGCAGCCACCAGTGCTGCCACCAGGCTGCTCCATCCCCCTGGGCAGAGGGCACAAGCTCTGGAGGCTCATCGGATGCAGGAGGAGCAGCACATGCAGGGTGAAGGTGCTCTCATCCCATCCTGAGCCGAAATCGCTGGCTGCATGATTAGGAGATGTCAGTACAGTGTCCTGCTCTTCCTGGGCTGGGTAGGTGGCGAATTGGCTTGGGGCACAGAGGTTTGGGGAAGTCAGAGCAGTTATGGGCAGCCTTCAGCACAGACCTGGCTGTGGCTTCCTTGCCTCACCACAGATGCTGTCCTGTGGTCCTCAGAAAATCGGTGAGCCCCTCCAGCATGCTGGGAGATTGCCCTGGCAATGTGAAGACGTCCCAACACCTACGTGGCAATGTGTCCTTGAGCAAAGCCTGTGCCATGGGGGTTCCTCTGCATGTGTTTACTGCCTGGGGCTCAAATCCCCCCCTGTACAGCCCAACACCTCCCTGAAAAAGCGATGACAGCAGCTGGGAGCCTCTGAGAATCCCTCCCGTGGTCTCCAACTCGTTGCGTTTCCCTTATCGCTTCAGCACACCCTTCCCCTGTGAGATTTCTACTCCTGCCCCACAGCAGGAAGGACGTTTAGCAACTTCTGCTCGTGTCTGTGGGGCTGCTCTGCCACGGGGATCGGCACAAAGCCTGGGAGAGCGCGGGTACGGGGCTGCGAGCAGGGCGTGTGGGGAGGGAGGGGGGCAGCAGGATGGAGAGCATGGTCTGGGGGGAGAGCATCAAAATGTGGGTCAGGTTAACTGGGACGGTGTGGAAAATGGGGAGGAGGGAACTGGGTAGGGGAGGAAGATGAGCTGTGAGAGGAAGGGGAAGGGAAGCTGGGGTGGAGGTGTGTTTGTAGGGGAGAGGGTGAAAGGCAGGTGAGAAGGGCAAGGGTCATGCATCTGCGCTCGAGGCACGTGGTGGGTGCAAACCAGCGGGGTTTGCTGGGTTCCTCAGGCTCCCCTTGGGGTCTGTGCTGTGCTTTAGGCACCGTGCACACCCCCGAGGTGTCAGAGGGAAGGTGCTACGCCAGGACGTGGGGGGCAGAGAGGGGCCGTGGGCTCGGGCTGCACCCCCAGCCCCGTTTGCCCAGCCCAGGGTGCGCGTGGGGCCACGGCAGCCGCCTGCGTGCACCGCCACCCGCCCTGCTCGCGAGCAGGAAATAACAAGCGAACCGCAGAGGAGACGGGAAATGATTTAGGTAAAATCGAAGCCGTGTTCTCAGCCGGAGCTCTGAAATGTTTGCAGCAGGGGCTGCCCAGCCCCTTGGCCTGCGAGGGTGAGCCTGGCTCCTCTGCTGCTGCTCAGGACCAGGAGCAAAGCTGAACCCTGAAAGCAGGCATTAATTTTGGGTGCTCAGCCTGGCGCTGCTCATGCCTGAAGCCAGCTGCTGAGTGTTGGGACTTTTTGGGGACCAAAGTGCCCTCCAAAACCCAAGGCACATTTACAAACGTCACCACGAGATCGGCAGGAGCAGGGAGTGCTGGCTTGCCAGCCCCCAGCACCTCCCTGTCCCTGCAGAACCACCCTTTTCCCCGCTTTTGCACCCAGGACAACATGGGGGGGGCCGGGGATTAAGGCCACGGGTTCATTGTCTGCTGCTCTGCTCCTCCCTCTGTGCCTCGTGGTGCTCAGCTCCGCATGTGCACAACAGGGCTCATCAACCCTGGCCTTTTTTGGGTGTTTTCAAGTTAAGGTGCAACGGGGAAACCCCCGTGAGGATGTCAGGGCCTTTTTATCTTGTACCAAAGGAACTGGTTTGCAATGCTGGTGGTTTGGTTTTGTTTTGTTTTGTTCCGTGCTGCATTAAAAGTGGTCAGAGACGCCTCGAACTCAGCCTCCTGGGCGCTCGGCACATCACCTGGAGGCCGCAGCCTCTCAGGGAACCGCGCTCAGCCTCAACCTCAGTGAGGCTTTTCTGGGTTACAATTAGACTAAAATCACCATCTTTGTGATTTTAGCGTCGCCAATCCTTTGGTGGCTGCATCGGTGAAACCCTGGGCTCTAGTTCCACTGCCTGGGCAGGAGAGCAGCTCTGCCTGGAAGCTGCATCCCTTATCCTCACTGCCGACAGCTTGGCCATTGCCTGGTAATTGCCTTCCACGTGTGGTTTGGAGGCTCTTCGCAGGAGCTGTCGCATTTCCACGTCTCCCTCTCCCATCCCAGCCCATATTTTTGCATAGGAAAGGGGACAGGAGGTACCGAGCTGTGCGCTAGGCTCAGCTCAGCGCCCAAGATCGCCTGCCAGGTTCTTATCCTGGCTGTGCCCCAGACCTGCACCTCCTGCCAGGGATGCCCCAGGAATCCCAGACCCCAGAGGCTGCCCCGACCCCACAGAGCAAGCTTTGAGCAGGCACCAGCTCCTGCAGAGACGAGCAGCTGCTGGGTTTGGGGTGACGAAATCGGCCTCATCCTGCTGACATTTCCTCTCCAGGTGTTGCAAGAGGCCACCTTGCACCACTCAGCCACCTCCCCAGGGACCGTCGGGCCACAAGCTTCAAGCTCAGGATCAAGCGCACGGAGGAGGGCGAGGGACCATGTTCCAGGCCACGGAAGCCGCCAGCACCCCCCCGGCTCATGTATGTCGCTCCCCCCGTGGTTTGTATGCGAATTTCCAGACCAGCTGGGTTTGTTCTCGGGGTGGAAGGTTGGGCAGGGAAGCTGTGTGCAGGACGGGGCATTTTAGAGCCACCAAAGGCGCAGTCGCTGCTACTGAGCCGTGAGGACAAGGGGCAGGGATGTTCCAGCAGAAGGTGCTGTTTGCTGAGCACGGTGCTCAGCCAGCGTCCCGGCGCCCAGCCCATCGTCCCTCACCCTGCTCCTGCCTGGAGCAGGGTTTTTTTGGCTGTTTGTTTGTGTTTCCATGGCTTTCGGCGATCACAATGGAGAGCATGCGAGCTGCTTAGGGTCGGAGCGCTCGGAGATGGAAAAACATCAAAGCTGAAGCACAGCCCCTGCTGGGACAGGATACGGCCCTTCCCCGGGGGAGGATGGGTCAGATATGAAATAGCGATAGCTGGTGAGCCTGAGCCGAGCCAGGAGGCTGCCGAGAAGTGACGAGAGGCGGTGGGTTGCCTGTAGCCTTGGGAACGGATGTGATCCAGCTCCAAAGCAGCAGCGTTTGCCTTCGCTCTGCTCAGCTGAGCCTAGAAAGAGCACCTCAGACCCTACCCTAACCTCCGGAGAGCACCGGGGGATGCTTTAGCAGGGCCGAGGGACGCAACTGGTTTTACGCAGCCCGAGTCTCCCCACCGCCCATGTTCCTCTGTTGATTTTGGCTTCCTCCTCCAGCCTTGTGCAAGCAGGAGGGAGAAAAAAAATCACATCGCAGACCTCAGTCAGCGCGAGCAGCTGGGAAACGTCTGAAGAGGCAGCTTAGCGAAGTGAGAGCTTCCTGTGTGTCTCTTAGACAAACTGCTTCCAAAAATACAAAGGAGAAATGGAGGAAGGGCAAAGCAGGGGGAGGGGGGTGGGAGAGCACCCCGGGGGCAGAGCTGGGGCGCGTTGTCCAAGCAGGGCTACGGCAGCGACAAGGGGAAGGACGAGGAGGTGGCGGGGTGATGCTCCCAGGTCACTGCCCTGGGAACGAGGAGCACAGAGCAGCCCTGGCTGAAAAATGCCCTAAAAATGCTCCTTTGTTCCCAACTGGAAGGAGAAAGGGGCATTTTCATCAGTGCAAAGGGAGGCTAAAAAATAAAAAAGGCTTGCAGGTGACTGAGTGAGGAGGAGGAGGGGGGGGGGGGGGGGGAGGTGATGGGCTGTTGCAGCTGCAGACCAGAGGGACTTCACGATGGGACCCCTGTGAATCTGCAGAGACCTCGCTTGGTGATGCTGAGGGCAGAGGTTGGGGCACCTCAGTGCCTGCATCTGCCCCGCTGCTCCCCCCACAGCTGCAGGGGCTGAGCAATATCCCCCCCCGCCAAGCAGCTGAAGGCAGCAGGGCTCATCTTTAGCCCTGCCTGTGCCCCGTTCCCCCTCCTGCCCCACACACGTGCAGTCTGTGGGGAGGTTTTGAAAGCTTTTCGGTCTCAGCCACGGTGCGGGCGTTTCCTGCGCAGCGCGGCAGTGCCTGGCAGGGGAGCTCAGACACAAAACATCCGGAGAGGGGCACCCAGCACAACGCACCTCCTGAGGGCGAAGGGCACCCCGGGTGGGCACACGGCCAGCCTGGCACCCTCCCACTGCAGGAAAAAACCTGGCTGAGCCCGGTGTGCCTCCAGAACAAGAAGCGTTAATTATCACCCAAACAGAGCTGTTGTTAGCTAAGGGACTTACCAGGCAGCACATGAGGCTTCCCAGTGCAGGGCTGTGCTATGGGGGCTGCTGCAGCCCCTCTGCAAAGCCCTTTCCCCTTCTCTGTCCCAAAGGATCTTGAAGCAGGGATGTTTCAGCCGCACTCCTCTGCTTCACTGAGGGTTAGTGCCAGCCCTGCTTGGCCTGAGATATGCATGGTAGGTAGCCAAGGACAGCGATCACCGGCAGATGGGGAGAGCTGCACGACCCCGGGGCTGTGCTCTGCAGTGCCGACAGTGTGACACCCCTGTGTCTGTGCTCATGTGCTGCCTCTAAAAAAAAAGCAGCCGGTGTGTTTGCTACAACTTGGTCCCAGACGAAACAAAGCCGTGGCATGTGCTGGACCCAAGCCTCAGTGAGCAGTGCTGGAGGCAGCGCTGGCTGCTCCGTGCCCACAGCCCCAGGGAAGTCCCACGGCCTCCTGGTGCGAGTTCCCTCTGCAGTATATAAATGACTTTCCCTCTTTTTCTATTTTCCTTTCCTCCTCCTTGTCACTTCAGGAGAAGCAGCACAGTGCAAGCAGTGCACACCGGGGCCTGATTGAGGTCACGGCCTCTGGGCAAATGAGTTCAGAGACTCACCGGGTGCTGTGATGGCCAGGCTGAGGCTGCCGGCGTGCCCCAAGGTCCTGCTGCTCAGCTGCCCGTACAAATCCTCTGCTGCTCCTCCTTTAGCACAGCTCAGCACCGAGCCTCTTTAGTCTCTCAGGCTCTCATTTTGATTTCTCTGCTCCATCTCTCCTTAGGAGGCAAAGAACAACTCAGGAGGCAGCACGGTGCAGCGCTCCAAGGTACCTACAGCTTTATGGCACTCTAAAGCTTCATGGTGAGGGGGAGAGGACGGAAACCTAAAGCCTGAGCACCAATCCAGCCCAGCATCAATGGACTGGTACTGGGAGGGCGATGGGAGGCTGCTTCAGGCTTACTGGTGCTCCAGCAAATGGCAGCAGGGATGATGGGGAAGGTGGCTGCACGGTGAGATGGGCACCAGACCTCCAAACCCCCTTCCTCACCCTCTTTCCCTTTGCTGTCCCCTTGCGCAGTCCTTCAGCCTGAAGGCGCAGGTGAAGGAGATGTGCACGGCCTGCCAGAAGACCGTCTACCCCATGGAGCGGCTGGTGGCAGATAAATTCGTCTTCCACAATGCCTGCTTCTGCTGCAAGCACTGCCATGCCAAGCTCAGGTGAGCCGTGCCGGGTATCTCCAAGCCGGGGCCAGGGAGGCTCTTCCAAAATGTGCACCCCCCTGCCCACCGCAGCCCTCCCTCCTGTAGGGCAGGGGAAGGCCATCGGTCTCCCGATCACAGCATTAAGGGCCGTGGTCCCATCTGGTCCCAAGTCTCATTTTAATCCCACCTGGTACGGAAGAAGAGTTTTTCCCCTCGAGAGCAGGGACAGAGCCCCACGGGGATGCCAGAGCTTCCTCCTAGCTGACACAGGGCAAAGGCTGAGCTGCCCTGCAGGACCCCTCTTTGCAGCCCCTTAAGGCTGCTCACAGCAGCCCCAAGACCCCTGGAGTGAGCAGCTGGCCCTTTCTGCTAAGGGGCAGCATGTTCCCTCCTCCTCCTTCCCCTCTCTGAGCCTCCCAGCCCCCCGGCACCCCCAGCTGCCCCCTGCCCACCCAACCCCTTCTCCTTCCCCAGCCTGGGCAGCTACGCGGCGCTCCACGGGGAATTCTACTGCAAGCCCCACTTCCAGCAGCTCTTCAAGAGCAAAGGCAACTACGATGAGGGCTTCGGGCGCAAGCAGCACAAAGAGCTGTGGGTGCACAAGGAAGTGGAGAGCGGGACCAAGACGGCGTGAGTGGGACCCAGCCCAGCCTTCCCTGGATGGAGCCGAGCAGAGACGGCGCGGAGCACTGCTGAGCCGGCAGCTAACTGAGCTGATGTAAAGCAAAGGGGACCCCAAGAGCCCGTGGGCGGTAAGGGAAGGGAGGCAGCCCGATTTTGAGGCCTCTGGAGGATGTCTAAAGGGGTCCTGCAGACCCTAAGGACAGGGCGGAGGTGAGCGGGGTGTAGCCCCCAAATCTGAAGCCCTCTCTCCCTGATGAGATCAGACCAGAAGCACTTGCCCCCATGGGAATGCCCCAGCCCTGTTCACACATATCAGGCCTGCTACCATGGAAAAGGAGATCTGGGGGCTCTGAGAGCCAGCCCCAACCTAGCCTGTAGGTCAGAGCAGAGCTCCCTGCTCCTGCCACACCGATTCTGCCTTGTTGGGGCTCTGAATAAGGAGGGTCTTTGGTTTACATCAGCTCCGTTCAGCTGGGATTGTTCAGCCTTAAGGATGTTGCCCTGCGACTGTTTAACAGTGTCTGTCTTTTTTATATTTGCCTTTCTTTGGTACGTTCTGCGTTGGAGCCCGGCAGGGCCTCACGTGTGACACTGCGCCATGCGCTCTTTTATTTTTGTAATACAAGGTTTCCAAGCCTTCCCTGTCTTGTCCTGTGTTCCTAGGGACAGGGGGAGGTGGGAGCAGCGGTCGGGTCTGGGCAGCTGCTGTGGAAAGAGCTTCTGCCCATAAAGTCCCAAGAAATTATTCCTGGGTGTGGAAATCCTGAGCGATGTGAAGCCCTGAGCAGCATCAGCACCCTGCGCGCTGCAAGCCCCGACCCGAAGCTGCAGTTGTAACCACGTCAACTTCCACCTGGAGGCCAGACCACCCTCAAAGGCAACTCACTGCCGTATCAAATTTTGCCCTTCATACACTTCGTGGCTTGCTTCCCCCCCCCCCCCCCTTACCAATAAACACCGTGCCTTGCCTCTGCAGCCTGATGTGGGCTCGCTTCACGCTGCAGCTGGGGCAATGCGAGGCCTGGCCCGGCCTGGCCCATCCCCATCTGCTGTGATGCCTGCACAGGGGAATCCATACAAATTAATACAAATTAATGTGTCCAGCAAGGCCTGCCAGGCTGGAGACCTAGTGCAATGGGATTAAGGAAAGCAGGTAGGTCTGCTTTTAATTATTATTTACCTGCTGCCTCCACACACACGGATTTGCAAGGCTGGTTTGAAAGAGAAAGCAGTGAGGAACCTCCTGGCTTTAAGTACTGTGGGAGCTGGGCCGCTCAGAGCCCAACAGCAGCTCCTGCTGAGGTCCTGTCCACCACCAAACGCTGTTGGGAGAACCCAGACCCAGCCAAGAAACCACCAAAGAGGGGAGGAGATGGGCGTGGGCCATCCACGGGAAACCAACGGTGCCTCTTCAGATGTGTCTCAGCCCAGGTAACTGTGGTGCTCCTCCCGGGGGAGCTGGAGGCCTCAATACTTCACCCTTGGTCCTTTTGGGCTTGGGATACACCCTGATGGCCAGGCTCCTCCACGGCTCTCCTTCACTGGTGAAGCAGGCTGCAGTTATAGAATCACTAGGGTTGGTAAAGACCTCCAAGATTATCTGGTACAACAATCCCCTACCACCAGTATCACCCACTAAACCATGTCCCTAAGCACCACGTCCAACCTTTCCTTGAAAACCCCCAGGGACGGTGATTCCACCACCTCCCTGGGCCTGACCACCCGTCCCAAGGCCTGACTGCTCTTTCTGAGAAGAAATTTCTCCCAATCTCATGCCTGACCACTCTTTCTGAGAAGAGATGTCTCCTCATTTCCAACCTGAACCTCCCCTGGCACAACGTGAGGCCATTCCCTCAGTCCCACCTGATTTTGGAGTTGTGTGCTGGATGACCCCAGGGGCTCGGAGGAGTCATTTCTCCTCGTCAGTTCAAAGGTTTTGCAGGCAGGTCTGTGGGGTGGGCACTGCCTGGGGATTTCCAGTGCCAGCACAGCAAGGACTACACACAGAGAGCCTGGAGCCCGAGCCTCACAAAGTGCTTCCAACCACCACAACCACCCGGAGCTGCTGACTCCTCTTTACACCAAAAGCCGTGCAGCACACACCACGCTTACACCATAACAAAAGCCACATCCTGACCAACCCTGTAGGATTCACTGTAATACAAACAAAAGCACCAAGTGTCTGTGGAGGGGGCCTCGTGACCCCATCAGCTTCTGGTCCCTTCCTTCAGCAACCCCGGCTTAGAAAATGAAAGCAGGCTCCTCGATTTTGTTTCCTGTTTCGTGCTGGCTTCACTTCCCCATTCTCTCATATTGGCAGGCTGCTGCTCTTTTCCACACAGCAGGGAAATTATATACAAAGAATTTTAAACTATACTAAACGATTTTGGGGTAGGGGAGGGAGAAAAAAAGCTTTCAAGTGTTAGGCTTTCAGTTCAAAGAGAAAAAAAAAAAAAAAAAGGACAACAAATGAGAAGAACAATGTTCTGTTTTTCTCCCTCCCTTCACTCCAAAAACTGAAATTTGGGATTCTGTCTAAAGACAGTAGCAATCCCCATTCTTTACCATCTCACCTTCCCATACCCCTTTCTCACATGGGCACAGCAAAGTCTTGGCAATACAGCAGAAACAGAGGGAACAGATAAAAGACCACGAGGTGCGAGGTCTTTTGAATATAGATAAAAAAGATACAGTATCTCCTGTATCACTGCTTTCTGCACAGCCCCTTTTCTCAGCTGGAGCACACAAACCAACATCCTCTGTATCACCAAACTGGGCTGCAGCAAGCTGACCCAGGCACAGTTGAGGGGACGGAAGGAAATCTGATTAATATCAAATCCACACACGGGTACAGCCGAAATCGACCCAGCTACTTTCACAGAACGGCTGCTGCACATTGAGCAGCTAAAGGCAAACTCCTGCCTCCCTGACGAACGTGCCCAGCTCTGTACACAGGGAAATCCTAGCGGTAATGCACATGGGAAGATGTTTTAAACAACGCTTTGTGCTCATCTGATCTGCCTGATAAGTCTGAAGGCGGGGGCAGTGCTCAGATGACAATGCACACTTTACATTCCCAGGGAGTGCCAAGAAGCAGCAGTACAGAAACCCCGGCTTGAAATTTCTCATCAGAGAGGGTTTTTATGAGACAAAGATTAAAGATTCACTTCTCACTGCGACGCCCTTGCTTCAGATCTCCGTCTTTAGGCACAAAAGCCATCTTCCCTCATCCCAGCTGCCACCAGCCTCCCCTGAGCAGCAGTCCAGCCCGGGGACCTGCTGGTGCTGTGTGCCTGCAGTTTGTAGGATCCAGGGTGCTCAGACCCCACAGAAGTGTAAGATTTAACAGCCTAAGTACCACAAAGAAGAGAAAGACCACAGGTTCCCAGCGCCCATAGCTGCCAACCACCACGACAGCTTTTTAGTTGGAGTGCCCAGAAGCCAGCCATCAACTTGGAGAAGCTGAGCGAGGGCGAAAGCACCCTGTGCTCCCCCTGGAGCAGCTCAGCAGCACCGCACAGCGGCACCCAGCGCCTGCCTGGGACAAAGATGCTCCAGAGCGATAAGGAGCATCAGCTGGGTTCAGAAAGCAGCCAGCACTATTTGGTAAGTGAAGCAAGAGTTAGGGGGACGATGCTGCACACAGACCCACTCGAGGAAGCTGCACAGGACCTGCACCCACTTGTGCTGAGATGAACTACCTGGAAATAATTTCAGGTCGTGTCCTCGTCCCTGTCGGGGCTGCTTTTTGTTGCTCCGGCACAGTGAAAGCAGCTTAACCCCTGCACAGGAGCCTGAGAGGCAGTGAGAGCTGCAGCCAAAGCACGACATGCTGTAGCTCTCTTGGGCTGCAAGGCAACAGAGAGCTCGAGAACAGCGCCTTTAATAGCAGCAAAAAGCTATTCCAGGCTGTATCGATGACTCCTGCAACACTCAAACCGGCTTCATCTGAAGCACAGACAATGGCAGACTGCCACCTGCATCTCCTTCCCCCCGCAGCACAGATCTGGTCTTTCCACTGACAGTACAAAACTGACAGGCACCCAAAAGCCTTGATTTGTACTGCACACACCAAAGCTTTCTTTTTGCTTTTCCATACAAGCTCAAGGCTTCCCTGTTAGCCAGCTTGCCTTTCAGCTCAAGAAGGGACCTTTTACAGAGCCTAAGAATTCAAGCCAATAAATTCACGTAAAAAAAAAAAAATAAATAAATTTTGTAGGGATAAAAAAAAAATCAGTAAAAATCCTTTTTATATCTATACCATCCAGATGTCCAGTTTTGGATAAGACACAGAGCACTAGGCAGAGATCAACACCAGAAGAACAAGTGACATGGCAGCTAACCGTGCCAGCATTTCCTGGATATAATGCAATACACCCACACCCAAGTGATATTAAATCCAGAAGACGTTGTTCCTAGTTGAGACTTTACTATCCTAACAGAAATAGCCGCAGCAGAGCAGTATAACCAATCTCTTCAGAGATTTAAAATTACATTTGCTTCAGAACTGTTTAGCGCTGGCTTTATAGAGGAAACTTACCTTAAGTCACCTTCCATCAAGCCACGCTGTACATGTAACACAAATTACCACAAAAACATAAAAGCAGTGGAGGTTTTTAGCTTTATTTCTTTTGTGCATTGATCAGTGTTTTGGGGCTGATTGTATCCACCTTCAACCCAAGCTTGGAGTCATTTTCCTCTCCCAGCTTCGGCTCCAACACCACCCAAGGACAGGCATGGTGAAGATTCAGGACAGGAGCACATGCTGTATTTATGGAAATAAACTAGCTGTCTCTAGAGGGGGGAGTGGGAGGGGAGTCCGGGGGAAAACATGCCATCCTACAGGCCTGAGATGTGCATCTCCTGTTCATAAAGCAAATGTTAGAATCATAGAATCCAGAGTTGGAAGGGACCCATAAGAATCATCAAGGTCTACCCAAAAATTCAGACCATATGACTAAGTGCACAGTCCAAACGCTTTTTAAACTCTAACAGGCTTGGTGCCGTGACTACGTCCCTGAGGAGCCTGTTCCAGTGTGTGACAACCCTCGAGGTGAAGAACTTCTTCCTGATGTCCAGCCTGAACTTCCCCTGCCTCAGCTTAACACCATTCCCGCAGGTCCTATCACTGGTGTTTACAGAGAATAGGTCACCTGCCCCTCCACTCCCCCTTGTAGGAAGCTGTAGGCCGCCATGACGTCCCCCCTCAGGCTCCTCTTCTCCAGGCAGAACAGGCCCAGTGCCCTCAGCCGCTCCCCACACGCCTTCCCCTCTAGGCCCTTCACCATCTTCGTCGCCCTCCTCTGGACACTCTCTGATAGTTTCACGTCCTTTTTGTGCTGTGGTGCCCAGAACTGCACACAGTGCTGGAGGTGAGGCCGCACAGCACAGAGTGGGAAAATGTCACCGCTCAGCATACCGAGTGGGGAGGAGAACAAAGGCATCGGCTCTGGGAGGGGTCTCTTCCACTAACAGTGGTTTTCAGGGCCTGCAGGTTTCTAAGTTTCCCCTTCAGTCCAGGTTCTAACACACACAGAGGGTGTCAGGACGCAGCGGCAGATGGTTATTTCTAATTCCACATGACATCTTTATTCTGGGACAGCTTCAATTGTCTGGTTCTCAGCTGTTCTGGAAGAGCACACAAGTGCCACGCACGTACTTGTTTCATGTACCGGGGCTTTTATTGCATCAGCTTGCTAACCCATTTGTTCTTATCTGTTCATAATTTACATTAAGAAATATTGCAGTATTTAATTGGCATAGCAACTAGCTACAGCCTGGCCTGGGAAAAGGCGACTACAGGGAAGGCTGTGGTTAGGGCCTGGGGAAACCAGCATCCCAGGGGATCCTGGTGGCATTCAAACCACTGTGCTCAAGTGGCAGCAACAATGAAGACCAGGAGACACATAAACAGAGAGAACAGTACCAGGAAAAAATGAGCATCTGAGCAAGTAGTGTAGACAAATTTTATAGGAGCACTATTTCCGTCCTTTCCTAAGATAGTATGCTGGAAAAAAAATAAAGCCTGAAAATAGTTGGAAATGTGGTCACCCAATCCCTTGCCCTACTCCAGGACACCTAAGCTTCCCAAATCCCTAGCACACCAAATGCGAGGCTACCCAAATTCCCCCACTTTTGCGGGGAGGCTTCAGTTCTGGCAGAGGACCTCGTGGAATCTCCCATTTGCCCAAAGCCCTGAGGCCACACTCCTCCAAATTTTTGCTGTCTAAAATGGCAACACATGCAAAGGCAGAACAATTCAGGAACTGTTTCCAGGTACGTAGAATAAACATTTCCAAGCAGGATGAGCTTCATGAGCTAGAACTGGAGTTACCCACTTAACCTAGCTCCTCAGGGGTACTCCCAAGTAAAACACACACAGCAGACACTGCCACACAAACCATCTCCTCTATTTTGTTGTGAACTGCCCAGGTCCCTCTCCCACACGTGATGACAATCTGCCCTCGTAGGCACCGATGATTTAGGGCCATTTACAGACCCAGGTCTGGACGGAACAACTCACCACCGCAGCACAATCCAAACACAAGCCTCAGCTTCTGCTCTCCATCAGAAGTATCTCCAAATGAAGAGCTAACGAACCAGCTACTCTCCTGCAAGGTGAAATGAAGACAGCTATTTTTACACTACAACAGGGGCAGTGGAAATACCTAGACAGAGACGTTCTACCTCTTTGGAGAGAGGGAATGGATGAATGTGACCTTCATCAGAGGCAGCCTTGCAGATGACAGACACTTACCCGATCCAAGAAGCAATGCTTCATAAATAGGACACTTCTCCATCTGTCACAAAATATAAATTCCTGAAATGAAAGATTTCTTCCTTCAGCTAAGGTCCTTGGTTAGGAGGAAAACTTGTTACTTTATTAACTTGTCCAGAAGCATCATTTACATGGGAAGCAACAGACGCTACATTGCAAATAACCACCAAAAAGACTTTCATATAAATGATAATTTTATTGTAAATAAAACGATACATTGGCCTGGCTTTGCACTGCAAGCCCCCGGTCGGTATATATAGACTACTGGTTCAAGGTCTTCTGCACAATCCAGGTTAAAGCAATTTCTCCCTGCTCTGCATGGTTTGTGTCAGACGGGTGTTAACACACAACGATGTCCTTTTCAAAACTGCCTCCTGGGCATCTGCCTTTTCTAACTGGGGAATTCAGAGCTGTTTTGTGAGATTTGCTCCTGAACAAGGTTGGGGTTTAGAGAGCTGAAGCCCAAACACCATTAAACCACAGACAACACCAATCTTTCCTCTGAATATTAGACAGACTGAATACTCCCAGCTCCAAGGGCAGGTACCAAGGTGACAGCCACAGGCCTGTACATATTCAAATACACAAAACCTTTCCATCCAGCAGCTATGAACCTAATAACCAGTCACTGGGATCTCATTCAGCTGTCCCTGCACAGCTTCAAATGTGCCTTTGCCTACCAGTGAAAGCCTGTACAGCAGGGATAGAGTTACTGAGGTTTCACAAGTTATCCTGGCTCTCTTGGCACTTGGAAATAACGTGTGACACCTGAGCAGGTACCAATTTCCCTTTGGGTTGATTTGTTTTGGTAATTAATGGCAAAGGAACATCTTCAAGTTCTTTGGAATACAACTCCAAAAATGTGAAAAAATCCAAAGTGCTGCAACCTACAGCAATTAGAATAGGCAACGACCAGATGTAGTGGAGAAGAAGCTGGTAACCTGGAATGCACAGAATCGTCACACCAAGACCAAAATGCCAATAGTTTGCTTCCTAACAAGCTCACGGATAGCCAAAGTCCCCAATCCCCCAAGCTCCTCTCTGATGGGAATCAGACATTTTCCTGCTCAGACTCACAACTGTTTCAGGATAGTAACACTCCTGTATTTTTTTACACAGAATTTTCTCCACTTTTGCAGCACCTTCCATCAAGAATTCCGATACTAAATATTCATGGTATCTGCCTCCCAGGAAGGAAGAGCTGAAAACACAAAATGACATTTGAAATGGACACAACAGCTTTTTGTTAGCCTGGCACTCCCTCCTCTGCTCTCCCCTAACCAAGTTTATCCCCATTTTTTTTTTTCCAATTCTGCCAGGATAAAGAGGCCAGATGTGATGATTCAATTTAGAGGTATAATTACATTTATGTCCACTTGAAACTTTTTTGATGTCGGGGCTGTATAAAGAGACTGTAGTATAAATGCTATGCCCGCGTTTATTCGCTGTAGCCGTGGACTTAGGAATCCTGATCTTCCTTTTCAGAATCAAGAAGGCTGTGAGGAAACAAAGAACGCATTTTGGCTTGGCTCTACTTGTTATAAACCATCAGCAAATTCTCTGCAAAACCAGCTGCTTTTTTTTCCTTTTTAAATTCATAAAGGCGTCAAATTAATTTCCCATCCTCCCCCCTACCCCGTAACAGTCGAGTCGATATATATAAAAATCACCAAATATGATCTTTTACGATATAAATAAAAAAAAAAAGTATGAGGCATCACCGTTTACATGATGTAAAAAGAGCTAAAAAAGAGCGATATAAACTACATTCATAAAAGTGCATCTCCAAACATACAAGTAATGCTTTGGCTTGTTCCTGTGCCGAACGGGTGGCATTGGGTCAGGTACTGGAATACAAGAAGTCCAAGCTGGCACCCCATGTTCTCTTGTCACTGTACAATTGCTATTGACTTCCCTTCCTACAGACTGGAATACAAGTGTATACAGAGTAGGCACATCTCAGCATAGGTGGTGGGAAGGCCCAGAAGCTCTGGCGGGGAAAGGACTGAGCCCATCAGCCCACGACGCTCTTTGCTCTGCTCTGGCACAGCCTTCCATGCCGCGTATGAGGTAAAAGCCACAACAGATCCTGAGGATTTAGTTGCTTCGAAACATTAAAAGTGACACCATTTCCTCATGCCCTATTCTCCCAAGACACGATGCGTGGGATGGCGAGGAAAGACCACGGAAGGAGGTCTCGATTTGGTGAGGACAAGCCGAGGGTACAGAGAAACCTACACGGACAGCATCACTGCAGTCTAGGTCGCTGCTTTACGCCTGCGGGTTCAAGTGTGAAAAATAAAAGATTCCAATCTTTGGTACGTTCAGGTGCTAGTTGCAAGGCTTGAAGAGTGCTACCGGGCCCCACAGGAGTGCTGACCACCCTACTTCTGTCGAGACTACGGGAAGGATTTCACATCCCTCTGCAGCATACGCAGCCATTTACGCCACAGCAAAGTGGTGTAAAAAGCTCCCCCGAACAGAACAGTAGTGTTACGCCCTCACCTTCCTCTGGTGCAAGCGACAGTGAAGTGCAGGCCAAAAGTCAGGCCATGTGTCTGGACAATTTGGAGTCAAGTTCCAGATTTTAAAGAGATCAATAGAAGTGCTCTCACTAGAATTAAATAAATTATAGAACAAGGGCTTTCATTAAAAAAAAAAAAAAAAATCCCCCTAAGTGCCTGCACCCTAAACAGTGCATCCTTGTAGTGGTGCAGGAGAGCCAAAAGGGAAACCAACACTAGCTTTCTTTCACTGATTACACATTGCTCTGAGTTCGGCACAGAAAAACCACGTCAGATTGTTAAAGCCTCTCAGGGCTTTTCTTCTTTTTAGTTCCCTCTTCTAATTTCACATATTATTTGTCGGGTGTTTAAGGAGCTTGGTTTCATTAAAACTTGCCTTATCCTGCTAAGAGCTTTCACTTAAAATGAACTCCTCTTAATTTTACTTCATTAGGAAAGTGATTTCCTTTTTTTTTTTTTTTTTTTTTAAGGAGGGGAGGAGGAGGCATGTGGACCGTTAATGTGGTTTCCAATACAAGAGCAGAACACCTCTGATGTTGTTCTATAAAGCAATATTTTAGCTAGCAGTGTGCTTTCTTCTCTTAGTTTCATTTCACACAGAAAACGTATTAATTAACCAAGAATCCCCAGCACTTAAAAACTGCTGCTCTTCTACGTGAAGTAAGGACTGTGGGTGCCCCATCAGGAAATCTGCTATCAGAGATGTAGAACACTTCAAATGCAGAATGACTTGGAAAGATCTTGCTGGTAACTGTCTGGGGATCTCTGCAACCCTCTTGTCTAGTTTCACAAATATGCTACCATTACAAGTGTTCTCTTTGTTTCACCGTTTACTTAATTTGTACAAAAACTTACTTAAATAGGACCAAAATATTTTACGGAAACCTTAAATGAACATTTGCACACCTGTAAAACAAAACACTCGCTGAAGGGTTCACCTTAACTCTAGCTTACTGTGCACAAGTAAAACTAGTGTCCAGCAAATTCTCCCCGTGAAAAAACAGCAACCTATTTTCTTAATTTTCTATCAGGCCAGGCCATCAAAGAAACTCGTAAGCTTTTCCTGAAGTACATTCCTGGACACCAGGTAAACTATCTTTGGTTTAAGGGATGGTAAAAAGTTACCAGCCAAAAAGATAGGTACAACACAAAGCTGTTCTGCACATCTCCCTTCCACAAGGGATTTGTTTCGACCCAACAGTCTCAGGGAGATGAACCAGGGACACAGATTTGTTGGCTACGAGGACACAAGCTTACCAGCATTGCCTTAATGCTAGGACAGATCAAGCCTTGGAAATCAAGCTCCGGATTTTTCTAACGTCAGTGGGAGAGCCCTTGCCTTAGACCCTAGAGTGATTGCATTCTGCTGAAACTTTTCTGATTATCCTGACATTTAGCTAGAAAGACCTCCCTCACCCCCACCCCCGAATCCATGGTTTCATTATAAAATAACACTATTCACATACTTTTGAATCAATATTTTCTGAACACCTTCAGATGCTGAATACTTAAGGAGAAAAATATATAATATAGTGAGCGCATGCTCAATGACACATGGCTTTTTGCTGGATTCATGTACTATAGATGCCTCTAAAGCCCCAGAAGTCTGGAAAGCAGTGACCCAACACGAGGAGCCACTCGCAGAAAGCTGGTCTGGGTAGCCATTGCACGTTTCTGAATAGTGTAGCTCTTCCAGTTCCCACTTTGGTTCAGATTTCTTCTAGGTTCAACCAGCGAGACACTTGTAGATTCCCATTCTTGGGCCTGCAGAAAACATGCAGCCAGCTACAGCTTCACATCAAGGAAACTAGGGCAAAAATGCAGCTCTGTTCAGACAGCTGTCGGTAGAACAAACATTAGTCCAGCAAACAAAGGTATCAGGCACGAGGGCAGACCCTAGGTTCCCTGGCATAAATTCCCCAAAGGACTAGGACAGCTGAGTTGGCATTTTGAAGATGCAGCACCACGACGGGCAGTTGCAACTAGACCAGGCGGGGCACCGAAAGCCCAGCAGGAGCTGCGAGCGAGGGAGGTAATTCAGTACTGGAGCTGTGCAAACTGGTGTCTGAGCAGCTCTTCAGCAGAGGGTCTGTGCCTGGCTTCCACAAAGATTTGCTTTAGAAAGTCCCGGCAATGTTCTGATATGTGGGAAGGGAGCTGGGGGTTGGTTGGCTGGGTGGCAATCTTGAAGATGGCTGCCATGGCTTCGTACTCTGCCCAGGGTGGTTTCTCCGTCAGCATTTCCACAACAGTACAAGCGAGGCTCCTGGAAAGGCAGACAGGAAAAAAAAAAAAAAGAAGTGAGAACCAACTGCCACAATAACGCTCAGTGTTCAGAGAGAACTTCCAAACAGGCAGCACCAAGGTACAGCTCTGCCCTGAAAATGCTATAAAATGGCTTTGTGCTCAGCAAACGCCATGTGTGCACAGATCCACAGCCAGATCTGCCAGCATCGCTGCTTTTACCGCTGGCAGCCTAGCAATAAAGTGCTGAGACAGGGAGCCTGGTTTCCACTGGGTTCTTGCTGCTCTGAGAACTGCGAAGCACCATCTGTCCGGCTCTCCTTCGCCCAAATTCTACTCTCAGTAAGCATTTGTATTAACAATGGGGGACAAGAGGTGCACGCAAGATGCCCCTGAAGCTGTTGTTGGATCTCAGTGGTATTTCAGGTGCTGCTGCTGCTATCTCAAATGCACTTGCTGGGTTGCAGGGCAGAAAACAGACTTTGAGCTAAAGTCCAGTAAATCACAGCTGGTTGACTCCACAAAGCCATTTTGGCAAAACCCCTTTTCATTGCTCTTCCTTGGAATACCCACACGAGAAAGCTCCAATCTCCACAAGACACCAAGCATCTGCCGCAGTCAAAAAGTAATTAAAATCTTAACAGCTCCAAACTGAAAAGGCAGCAAATTAAGATGCCAGTAGGGCAGATGCATCGATACGTTAGGGAAAACAAGTAGTGAAGTTATAATGGGGCTCTGTGGAGTGATTCAAGGCAAGAACGTGATTATGAGGACAGACACGGCTTAGCCACCTTTCTGAAGCGAGTGTGACACCGAAACTTTCACAGGTTTCTGTAGTACAGCAGTGACCCTATTTTTTGTACAAAAAGGTCTGATTGCTTCCTCAAGGCCACAGATTAAGGAAAGGCAGCTAATGAACTTCGAACATGCAGTTTTGTGTTCTGATCACACTGTTCCATTAAAAAAAGCAAAATTGCTTCTTCTACCTTTAAACTACACCTTCTTTTGAAGTGAAATGCAAAGAAAAGACATTTTCAGAGGCAGACCTGCAACAATTGCCAAGACAAGGAAGGAAAGGAATTAAACCCAGTGAATATGCAAGAAACGACTTCTTGACAAGGTTTAAAACTTCAACGTGAAAATTTTACACTGGTTTCCAGCCATTTAAGACTTACTCGAAGAGAGTACAGAAAATGCAAACCATGTGTGCTGAAGTGCTGGGGGTTTGCTCAAGAGCAAGCAGGGATATATTATTGTTTAGACTGATTTATACCGTTTAAGCAGATCCGGTTTCTTTAAGATATTCAGCAAACAGCAGGAATGTTTTTCATGTCAAGTCACTCCAGCAATAACAAATAGCTCACATATTCTGCTATTTAGGAAAAAGAAAATTGGAGAGGGGCCTGCAGCAGTGGCAGAAAGCCAGGTGGCTAGATTTGTTACGTCTTTGAGCCTCTTGGCCATACGCATCCACCCTGGGACTAACATTGCGCTGGAAAATTCTGACCCCCCTAAATAACGATGGGGATTGTAGGAACTGGAGCCCAGCCAACGGCAGTGTCTCTTTGATGGGAATGGACCGATGTCAGCACCAAGAGGAAATCCACAACTGCAGCAATCCAGGGGGAAGGGCACGTGCTCCGTTCTCTCCCAAAGCATCCCAACTGGGAGACTATGCAGAACTTAACTCTTTGCATATGAGAAAATTTCAGCTCTGTTTCCACTCCCCGCTTGTATGGGAAATAGCACAGGCCTTGCTTTACTGTTGAGACACAAACTTACTTTTTGTTGCTGTCGTTTAGCTTGCTTTTATAATCTCACCTTTTTAAAGCCTCCAAAACTAACATTTTGACACAGGACCATTTTCTTTTGCCTTTCGAAAGAGGCTGTTTCTTGGCTATGCCAATAATAGCATGGCTACAGTTTCCACTCATGCATGCTTCAGATCACCTCTGATCTGACCTGTACCTTGTGTGTTATTCCAGGTTCGGGCATCTTTCCTTTAAAGCTTTGTCAACATACTCAAATTCTATTCAATTCCAGGGTTATAAGCATACCTCTCATTTTAAAACAAAATGAATGGACTCTCCCCAAACAAACTTCGGTCTCTTATCAACATAAGGGATATAAGAAGGGTGGAAACCTCGCACCAGAAAGTTAGGGAACTGGCTATCAGTTCGAGGGAGGAACAAATGGAAATTGTTATGGAAACACTAAATGGGCACTTGTGTGTTGACATTGCACAGCTCAGCCTGCAGCAGGTCATGTCTTGAGTTCAAACCAACTTCTTAAGTTCACCTTAAACTGCTCACACTTTTGATCCAGATGAAATCTGAATTTGGTTATATAGGGATAACAGGATGTGTATGCCTATTATCTTAGGGATAAGGTATATATCTCTATAATCTCACTCCAGAAAAGCTCTAAATTGATTGACAGAAAGAAAGTCGATCCCTCACCATACGTCTGCTTTTCTTCCATAGCCCTCTCCGCTGATCACCTCTGGGCTCATCCAGTACGGTGTGCCAGTGACAGAGCGGATGCCTGTTCCAGACATACAGATTGTCTGCAGCCGTTTGCTGGCCCCAAAGTCCCCAAGCTTCACATTCCCAGCAGAGTCACGGAGAATATTGGCTCCTGGACAAAAGAAAGAAGGGGGGAAAAAAAAGAAAGAATCGAGACAGATGTTTTCATGCAATCCAGCTGTTGGATCTGCAGCCTATGAAGCTGATATCCAACCCAGAAATACCCATGCTCATGGTATGGCTTTCAACCCTGTTAAGCCTCAGGTGACCTGCTAAACATCATTTCTTTATTTCAGGCTGTAGACAAGCCAACTGCTAATGGCTGCAAATGGGAAAAACTTCAGGGGAAAAACACAAGGAAGCAAAGGGGGAGGGGAAACGAGAGCTGAGTCAGCACTGTCATTGTTAACACTGCCTGTAAACAGCGCAGACAGCCTATACAGGGCCCCTAGGCCAATGGCTTAGATAGTTCATGGCTGTGTAGAAAAGGATTTTATTTGGATACTACTTTGGTGAATATACCCAGCTGACCAGAAAGCAATGGTTAACAGATGTACCTAATTAAACCACTTTGAACTCCTACAATAAACAAGTCAATCTCCACTTCACTTGGTCAGAGGTCCTGAACATGAAACACAGAGGAAAAAAAAAGCAAACTTAGAGGATAGCTTGTGTGTGGACACAAGCTAAGGCTTAGACACCAAAAACAATTCTTCCTCCAAAGCTGCAATAAGCTCAAGAACCCTTTGTTGCCATTATTTGGTATATACCTAGGTGAACTCCTCCTGCCCCCCAGTAAAATGCATTTGTGCTGTGAGATGGCTTTACCACTCCTCTTCCCCAGTGGGAGAGCTGAATTTGGAATAGCAAGTCTGGTGATCCAGCACCCTAGGGACGAATGAACAGTTTGGTCTGGAAGATGGGTGCAGACTACTGAATAATCCATCGGTAGGAAATCATTTGGTAAAGAGCACCACACGAGCAATATACAAGGTGTTATTCAAGAATCAGCACCTCATTTCCCTTTGCCAAGCCTAGAGGGGAGGCGATGAAGATTTATAGGCAGGAACAAGAAGATATTTTTCTTACAGCGAGCAATGCTCCCGTCCCTCTAGAGCACAGAAAAATGTGTGTGGTGTCTGCCACATCTGTTGACATTAACTCTTAAGGAGACTGCCTGGCTCCATGGGGTTATATTGGGAAGAGGACAACTAAGGACTGATCACGCAAGTTTTATATGCCAAGTTAGAGAGGTTCCTTGCACGGAGCAGGAAAGACAAGTCACAAGAGCCTGAGGTAAGCAGGATTGTCAAAAGCAGGCACTGAGCTCTGACAGCAAGTGGTATGCTTAACAGCTGAGAAATGGCACTTTGGTCAGAGAGGAAATTAAAAGGGAATCAACAGGGAAATGTACTTGTGTTATGGGGGCAGTGAAAGTCAGGTGGCAACTTAACCTCATTTTACTGGGGTGGAGTTGCAGCTGAGTAGTCCTAAGAATTAGAGGCTTCCAGTCTTCCTTACTACAAACACCAACTGCCATGCTCCCAGGTCCTGTAGAGAGAACAGCCCAACTTCCCTCGCCCAGCCCAGAATATCTCCATCCCTAAGACCTGGACAGGATATAAGACAAAAAGGGATATCTGAGCAAAGCGATAGTAAGAAGCCACAACCAGGATGCCGAATATTTAACATTGGGCTTCTTTTCCCCACAATTCCTTCAGCACGTGTTATATATATAAATCACCAGCTGATCTCACCCTTTATGTCCCTGTGCACAATCATGTTGCTGTGAAGGTACGAGACTCCTTCGAGAATCTGACGAGTGTATTTCCGGGTTACATTTTCCGTGAGAGCACCATACGCCTTCAGCTGGTCTTTCACTGACCCCTGCACCAAAAACAAACGGAACAGATTGGCAAAGAAATGACAAACCACAAATCTTGCAGTCTCCATTCAATTCCCAGAGCTGTGACTGTGTTATATACCCGACCAGCACAAATAATGAATTCTGGCCTCTTCTAAAGCCCTTTTGTGAGGTGCTCAGAACTTCTTGCCCTATGAAGCCCCTTTTGAGAAAAGCAAGGACATGGCTTTACAGCAGAAATAGCTTGAGGAGGTTCTTCGCGCTTCCTCCATCCTCTCACTGTGTTGATACAACTGTCTGTGGACACAAGCAATAAACTAGTTCAGCAGACAGATCCGGGTCAAAGGTTTCCCTTTTTGCAGGGTCATTTTTAAGCTAATTTGCTGCACTGTATGCCTCTGCTAATTCAGTTATCCCAATTTACAAGTTGGCCCAAGTTCTTTCAAGTACTTTGGCAGAACAAATTTAGACTGAAGGAAAGAATTAGCTTTAGTGATGAATGAACAGAACGTATTTCAACTACAAGACACGTTAGGAAAAAAACAAAAGAGGTGATTTGGGCACGAATAGAAAGCAAGCAGTCAGTGGCACTGTAACACATTATGAGAAGGGAACATACCTAACAGGACACAACATGGAAATATACAATATTTCAGCTAGAAGTGACCTACAAACATCACCAAGTTCAGCTGCCAGACCACTTTAGGGCTAACCAACAGATAAAGCATATTATTAGGAACGTTATCCAAATGCCTCTTGAACACTGACAGGCATGAGGGCATCAATCACCTCACTAGAAAGCCTGTTCCAGTGTTTGATGGATTACACAGATGAAGCAAAAGCTTACTACAAATCAACAAAACCGTCCCTCTCGCTTTGTTCCAGCTCTTACCCCTGGCATGTACTCCATGAAGATGGTCAAGGTCTTCTCTGCCCGATCCCGTAGGCAGCCGTAATACTGAACAATACGCTCGTGCTGGAGGTTCTTCAGCAGCTGAATTTCACACTCCAGGGCACTCACCTCCTACGGATGTTGAAGGAGAAAAAGTTTTGGCTTCAAGGAATATTCCATCCTCATAAATCCTTCCTTATCACTGTCAGGATGAGACCACTACTACACTGATACAGTCTAATCCATGGCATTGGCTCAACTAGCTCTTGGGAAGGCAAACATTCATCAATGCCTCAAGTCAATCCTTCCTGTGTAGTTGGTAGTAGCAGTGCAGATGTTAGAAATAGAACAGAAGTATCATATATGAATTTAGTACCAGAAAAAAAAACACAAAAAAACATTGTTGCCTTGATTCTGTCACCTAGTTATTCAATAGCTCCAGCTAAGTTGATGGAAAGAATTATTTGCACACAACACAGCAACAGCCTTACTCCTCAGCACTAAGTTGATGGCAGTGAGCTTTAATTTTAATTATGAAAAAGGTCTGAACACATTGCTACAGAATGGCCAGGAATCTTTCTGCAGGAACCCCAATCCATTAGATAGCTAGATTACAGGAGCTAAAAGTTCCTGACTTCTTTTCTCATGTAGTCCTGCTATGGTTCACATTGATGATTTTACTTGGATCAACCTTAGAAACAGTTTCCTCTTATTTACTTCAAGGAATCTGCAGCTATGCACGTGAAACTAATTCTCTGCTTTATGTCTGCCACAAACAACAGGGTATCATAGTGCAGAGGCAAAAAGGCTATCCAACAGCTTCAGACTGAATCGGAGATGTTTGTTGTCCAGGAAAAGTATCAGCTTCTTGCTGAATCCAGGGAACGAACAGGCTGAACATCAAAGGCACTGGAGCACGAGGACTTATGGAAAAAGGAACGATGGTTTCCCCAAAATTAGTCCCACTTAACTCTCTCCTCCCCTGCTGCTGGAAGCTGCCAGATTTGCTCCTCTCACTTTAGGAGAGGATACAGCTCTCCGAGAGCAGGGACCTGGCTGCTGCAGAGATGCATGGAACCAGAGGAAGGAGCTCAATGGGGCCAACTGATAGTTCAAGGTTTGGAGTTTCAGTGCCTCCAAAATCTGTTCCAGCCTGATCTTCCTTGGCTTAGTTTTACTGTCTGATTTACAGCAGAGACATGGTACAACTTACAACGTACCAAGTTAGGCCTGCTCTTGGCATCAATGTTCCACATAAAGTCAGAATAATTAAATCTTCATGGATCAGTTATTTCAGCTCAGAGTGGATTTGTTTAATATTGGGAAATCAGTTCTTTGTTCAAATAGTAGCAAAAACCTAACAGTCAATCCATCTGCATTCACTGCAAGGGAATCATTTGCTATTGTACAGTTTCAAGGTACCCCTTCCCATCACCACCATCCCTACTGTGTTGTCACACCATGTTCTTGCTTAATTTACACACCACTGTTCAGTCCATCTTGAGGACAAAGAGAATTCAGCAGTGGAAACAGGCAACTATTAATTAATACACTCGATATAGGGCCCAGAAAGCCATAAAAGCCCAGAAAATGGGTTTTGCAAGTGCGTGAAGCTTTTTTTTCTTCTCTTAATTAAAAAAAAAAAAAAAAAAAAAAAAGTCCTGCTCTTTCTGGGTCTAGTTTCACTCACATCCGTGTCTAACCAGGAACACAGGGCAGTCTAGTATTCCTCAAGTAACCTGGCAACAAACCAAAAAGCTGCGAATAGACAGCCAAAAATGAAGCCAGAAAATGGATTTTAGTTTCAGACTGAAGTTAATAATACGGAAAAGCAATTTTTAAATGACTCCTATTCCTCTCCACGTGATTTGAAACCTTAGTACAAACTAAATAATGATGCCAGCTTTCGAGGGCAGACAGATACAGACAAATTACAGGATCTCAGAGTCTGCACGGCAAAGTTTAGTAGCTGCAAAGACAATTACCTTGCTCGTTTCAGGACTCTCTGGGTCAAACTGGACCTGCTTAGCTGCGAGCTCTCTGCCCGTGTCCACATCGTAGCACAAATACACACGGCCAAAGGCACCCTGGCCCAGCAGTTTTCCTCGTCGCCAGTTTATTGGAGCACTCGGAGCTAAAAAACAGCAGAAAAATTCTCCTTTTTGGCTGTGCTATTTATAGATAACGGTGAGCTTTTCAAAGATCGATTCCCATCATAGCAAGACCGAAGCAGGTATTTTGCAGATGAAGAAACAGACATGAAAGGGACTCTCAGAGCATCAGTTAGTGGCAGAGCTCTGAACAGAATTCAACCATCCAGACTCCCAGGCCACAGCATCCCATCAAAGGGAAACTGTGCAACATTTCATAAAGATACGCTATAGACAAGTTTTAAATGAGGCTGGTGGAATTTTGTTCTGCCAGCAGGGTGGATTCTACAACACCACGATCTTAAGAGACGGGGCAGCAACTAAACAGGGCCTTCTGACCCTTGATATGTATGTACTACACACATCAGATGAAGAAGAGCTGGTTCAGCCTTGCTAAATCAATCCCACCTGTCTAAGAATGACTGCTAAGCTTCTGGGACAATGTGAAGGACACAATTTCTGAGTTCTTTGCCAACTACTCATTATTTTGGGGTTCCTTCTCCTGCATGAAGGATTTTACTGCAAGGCTATCCCTACAACAGAAGAATTCCCTACTAGAAATGTGTATGGTAGGGAACATAACATAAGAACAGTGAAGGTATCTTCATCACCTGCTGAACAATTAAGACTCTAAAAGACACTCATGAGAACCAGCTAAAGCAGCAGGAGGTTACGTCAGCAGGGAATTACGAGTTCTCTTTGTTCTGCTGTACTGGCCAGCTCACTGTACAAGTGGCAGCCTCCTGACCCAGAAAGTCCTGAGCCCAGTTTTCCAGATTGCACTTAACACCACAGCACATTACTCAGAGAGCAGTGCTTTAACTCAAACTTTGAGAAGGACACTACCAGACACATGCAGCGCGATGCTTCCAATTATGCTGCATCTAACAAGAAATTGTAAAAACACAGACAGGAACCAGCCATCTGGACAGTGTGAAAATACAGAAAAGCTCAGAGATTAGCTTTGCCATGTCTAATTTAATCAGATTTACTGCCAGTCGGTGTTTTAGCGTTGCTTGCTCTGCTGGCTTAATGTCTTTATTTTGATCCCTAAATTACTGTATGGGATCGCTGAAGTTCATTACTAATGATTGATGCTCTCTTTCCCCTTTTTTAAAACAATAATAAAACGTTCCCAAAAAAACAACTCAGGGATGTTATAAATACAGAAGTACATCTTTCTACTAAGGAGCAAGTGAAATAAATAGTCCTTAACTGTAAAATAACTGTAATCCACAAGCCTGAGTATAAATGTTAATGTATCAAGAAAATAAGCTTGTATGCCTGGTTTAAGAATCCTGTACATCATCTAGATCCAATCAACTTTTTTTTTTTTTATTTTAATTTCTTAGCTGAATTTCCAATGCTTTCTAAAGGAAAAGCCATCTTACATGAAAGCCTACATATTTTTACTTAACAACTACTGATTTTTTTCAAGCCCAGCAAACTCCTAAAATCTTTCTTACACGATCATGTTACTGTGGACTATAATATAACTTGCTAAACCTTACTACCAAAATAGGAGGCGGTAGAAAACAGCTGGTTATACAGATCTAAAAATGCTTTACAAGCAGCACTTGCCTTCCTGGACTGTTGTTTGACCAAAGATTATCACCAGCTTCTAAACCACCTCAATTGAGGGGAAAAAAAGGACCTCTCATTGGTGAGACAGACTGGTGGCAAAACACAGCCACGTGATTATGTGGTTTGGAATGGCTTGTTAAAAATCAAGCTATAGTCTAAACTGGATCTGGAGTTCATCTCTAACAGCCCTGCCTGCCTGTAACCCCAGGAAGCCTTTCTCCAGCATCGAGGTGACCACTTACATTTAGTGGGAATGTTCCTCTCCTGCACAGCCAGGGCATTTTCACTGTCAGCACTCCGCAGGCGCCCCCGGGGGTCCAGGTACTGCAATGCCAGGCCCAGGTTCTCCCCGTTAGTGCTTAAGGAACGACTTGAAGGCACCAAAGTGAAAAGATTCCCTTGGTGACGCCGTATCCGGGGAAACGTCCTCCGACCTGGAGAAAAATGGTAAAATTTCTAAATGACATCCTTACATCTGGGAGGTAATGGCTGGAAGTTAAACACAGAAGAGAAAGGACTGAAAAAACACGTTGTGTTCTTTTCCCATGAAATACAACCTACTACCAAACAGACAATATGCAAAAATGTAACAGCGCAGGGCTGATGTTGAGTTCAGCACAGCTTTGGATGACTCCCAAGGCAGAGGGGAGAGAACACTTTGTAACGTCCTCAGAGCTGTTGTGCTTCTATCAAGATCTAAACAGAACTTGCCTTCCAAAGCAAAATTTGGTTTACAAGCTACTGCACAAGCTCCAAAGCTTGTTAACAACCACACAGACAGAATGACTTTCTAAATAACGTGCCTGGACTTGCAAATAAAAAACACACACAAGGATTACGAGAATTTGCACCTCTTATGGAACTTGGAGAAATTAATTTCCTTAAAGCCTGCCTAGCAGAGCTGTGCCTGTGTCCCTGCTATCTTGTTTTAAAATACACAGCACCAAGTTTACATTGTGAACTAGCAAAGCATGATGAATCCTTCAGGTAGGAATAAATATGTCCAATGCTCAACCTTACCACTCACAGATCAGCCTGTATATATCCAGAAAGGGCAAAATAATCAAAGAAATCTTGTGTCCCTTTGGAAAGGGACAAGCATCATGTGCAGCATCATGCACAGTAGCAGCAACTCGGGCACTAACTGCACGGAGCGGGGTATTCAGAGACTCCTGAAGAGTTTTGCTCGTCCCTGGAGGTTGCCATTGCTTCAATTTCTTTTTCAAGTCTGGAATGAAGGTCTGAACACCACTCACCATCGTTGTAGTCTTTGTGCTGCATGGAGACGTTGTAGCGCCGAGGGTAGGTTCCACCTTTCCCGGCTTTGTCATAGATCTGATTCTCGCGGTCTGGAAGTAGATGCCAAGAGAGAAGTGAGGCTCCTTCAAAAAGCACACATTTTCTAAGGACAGAATTTTCCCGATACAGCAGATTTTTTTGATTTTTTTTTTTTTTTAGGAAGATGTAGGAAATAAATAACTTCAGCACTTTTCAATCAACATATCCCCAGTTCCTCTATTTTTATCATCCCAGCAAACACGGAGGCTAGCCAGCAAACAGCAAAAATGTCTGGATCAAGAACTCTTTATACTGGACGCTGACATACCTGAGAACTCCTGTCTATTATCAGGAAAGCTTTGTGCCCTTGACATCCGTGACTTCCGAAAAGAAGGACTATTAAAGAAAGAAGGCAAGAGTAAGTTTTGCTAGCAGCTGGAGAGAAACTTACAAGGACTTTAAAATACAAGCTAATGTATTTGCACATCGGTAACGGTGATTCTCAAGCTGGTGTCCCTACAATAATTTCATGCTAAAACGAAGCCAGGCTTAGCCCCAGACTATTTCCCAGCACAGGCAGACATCCTTTCTGTTCACTTTGTGTTGCTTGTTCAGTGGTTCCCCAGCCCATGGTTTGAAACCTAATGCTTCCTGCAGTTACATGAAATGGAAGGTTAAATCCAAGGCTGAGAGGAAGAGCAAAACTGGACGCTGCTTGTAGCACACTGCTCACAGGGCAGGAGAGAACGGGGACCACTGCCCTAAGAGGTTCATCGTGAGTTTTAAGAGTTCCTGTCCTGAAAACTTCTGTTCCCTTTCCTTTCTACCAGTAGCAGATGAGCCCAACCACAAACATTGCTTGCAGCAACGATACCTCACAGTTCTCCCCAATAAGCAGGACTCCTCAAAGCAAGCCTAAGTGCAGAAGGCCTCTAACACCTCTAAAGAGATTACACAAACTTAATCTGTACCAAAGCCGTGTTACCTACACTTTTTTTATTTTTAAACCAGTGTACAAGGAGAAAAACAGCTTCCCCAGATGATACCCACACCAGCAAAGGACAAGGGGAGAGACGGACAGGTAAGAAAACCCAAAATAAATAAATAAATGTAAGTGTGTGCACACAGAGGTTAATTTAACTGCTTCTTTGTGACTCAAACTGTGTGGAAGAAGCAGATGGACACAAAACCCAACCTCAACATAAAGGCTTACACTACCTATAGGAACCAGCTCAGAAGAACCTTAGAAACAAGGTGAAGCCCATATGGGAAGTCATGGTTGCTATTCAGGTTAATAGAACCTACAGTTGCCTATTGACACCTCAGGGCATGTGCGCCCTTCCTTCTCCCCCAAATCAAAGCCTGCAGGAGAAGAAATTAATTTGGTAGCTTCTAGATTCCTTGAATTAAGAAAAGGACTTGACTTTGTAAAAGAATACTCTTTCTAGGAGGGTCCACACATAACCTTAAGTGGGGCATTTCAGTTTATGATTTTTAGGTTATTTCGAATTATTTTACATGGGAAGCACTTAAAAATTCTCAGCCTTTCTCATGCACACTTTAGATGTTCAAAGGCAGCACTGATCCTAATACCTGCGGGAGATGGGCACCACCACCAGCAAAGGAAGGGAAGAGAAAGATCTAGACCATCAGACTGTGACTAACTTCACCAAAAGAAGAGCCCCCCCCCCCCATTTACCTGAGGAGTTAATAGAGTATCTTGCAGGGCACAGGAATCTGGTGTAATGATATATTTGTGTAACCTTAGAATAGGTTGTTGTTTTTTCTTTTTTCAAATGAACAAGTAGAGCCTTGTCTAAAAGATTTAAATACCCCGCAGCCAGATGTTCTGAGCCCAGGCTCCACAGAGACGGCAGACTTTAGAACTTTGTATTTCTAACACAGAGCTACTGAAGCACCAGGTTGTTGGTGTATGGTTTTGCCAGAAAATAAAACAGCCTTAAGATGCAGTTAATTCTCTCTAAGAAATATATTGGGATATAGGTAGGAAATAAATTCCTAGTTCTCTCCAAGAAAATTTGAGATGGAAAATAGCCTTTTGTAGAAGTACAACTGGTATTTCGATTTGAGCACGTAAGTTCCTACCAGCCTATACCTGTCTGCTGACCTGTCCAAGGACTGACAGCTTCCTGACACCGAGTTCTCAGCACTGCTTAAAGGGTCCAGCATCTGCAACACAAAAGAAGTCACACAGCAACATCAGTCTGACGCCTAAAAGAGGCTGCACAAGAGAATCAGAGTCCACTACTGCTTGCCTGGAGGATGTCCAGAGGAAGAGGAGAGTCTAAAGCTATTTAGGGAGTATGTTTTTCCTACATCTCCCACATAAACTGTTAAGCACATACTGAATTTTAGCCACGGCTTTGCTTTGGGTGATGAAGGACTTTGCTGTGACGATTAAAGTAAATTGACCAGTGTGCTGGGTTTGATCCCAAGTAATTTCAGAAACAGTCTCTGCTGGTGCTACTGCGTTGCTGTCCCCACCTGCAGGTTGCCCTTTGGCCTTACTTCCTACTTTTTTTCAATGGAAACTGCAGTTTCAAATGCAAGAGGGTCAATAGGAAACCTGAGCGTACATGTGTAATGCCACCAGAACTGCAGGGTTCATTCGGAGGTGGGTGGACAGTGCCCAATAACCAATACAACAGCTTCTGGTAGTCCAACAAAGGCACTGAGCTTTGAAGCATGGCTTGAATGAACAAGGCAACACCAGTAGCTGCTAACACAGCTACAACTCCTGATTATTCTGGAGTGGAAGAGAGGGCCCAGACAGCAGCAGCAATTCCTTAACTGCTGGGCTTCCTTTTCGTTACCCTGATGTTTATACTCACACACTGTTCATTGGTTTCTGGGATGAATTCGCCTTCGCTGTTGATGCTGGTGTAGGAACCCTGCCGAGCAATGCGCTGCTGCCTCTCTGGAACGTACCCAGGGGGCGGTGAACTTCGGCCTGTGTTCTGGGAACCTGAGCCAGAGAGAAGGACATCTTTGAGACTGATGCTTACTGAAACGAGACTGCACGTGCACACACACAAAACCCAAATATTCACCTCTAATGTTAGACCTCTCTGATCACAGCAATGCTGGAGTAAGCCTTATAGTCTGGAACAGGGACCAGGAGGTGCGATGTAAAAAAGCAAATTGGTGAGCGAGCTCCTGTGGCTCCATTTAAGCTGCTACAAGAAAATTGCTGGCAAAGCTCCTTAAGGGGATGTCACCTGTCTCTCACCTCTTCTGCTCAATCGTCTGAGCATAACTTCATTATCCTGGGGAAGGCAGAGGACTTCAGGACTTCCTGGCTTTCTAACAGGGGCACGAACTTCACTACACTGCTAATCACTAGACAAAACTCTGGTCAGAGCAATCGATCTTTTGCCTTGGCTGTAACTTTGCCTCAATCAGTGTCATCTCCCTTGAGTGAGAACACCATCCCTGCTAGCTATCATCAGCTGATCGTACCGATACTGAGCAATTTAAGTGTTCCATGGGAAGACTGGTAACTTTGTAAATGACCCCAAAATTTGTTCTGCTATGTGAAATTGAAGTTGTACAGTTAGCCAGTTAGCTTGGGCAAAAACACACAGAGGTCAATTCTGCAATTTTCATTTATGAGACAGGTAAATGGCCAGAGTGTGTATGTTTAGGGGCCAAAAGAAAACAATGAGAAAAACATTTTACTCATCTGTTATGGTACTGCCTAAGGAGTTTCTGTTGTGCCTCTAAGAAAAGCTCAGCCCCTGGGATTTGCTTTTTCTTTGCTGATCTCAAAGACGATACTTGAGAAACAGGAAGGAATAAAACCCTTTTCTGCAGTAACCCATCCACCTGCGGCTCCCACCAAGTTAAGCCATGAGCTCCAAGAAATGCCGTGGTCCAGCCGATCTGCCCAAGGTCACCCATGAAGTCAGAGACAGCGTTTTAAAATCAGCTCTCAAGCTGTGCTCCTCACAACACTGTCTTTAATTAACTATGTGTACTCAGGTGCTACGAAAGATGGGTGAAGATCAGCAAATCCTCTCCCAAGGAAAATATTTTCTACAGAAATTATTGTAATAAAGAGTGAAGGCAAACATTGGCAGAAGCTAGCCGAAAACCAGCATGTACACCTTTCAGAGGGCTGCGGAGCGGAAAAAAACCCCTCTGCTGGCATGGTTCAGAGCAGGCGGCGGGGAGGTGGACTGCATGCACAAAAATCTGCTGAGCTACTACCTGATTTTCCAAGCAGCTCTGCGGAGCTCACGTGATGGCACGAGCCAACTGCAGCAGGGATAAACAAGCGAGTGTGCTTTGTGGCTGCACCGAGTGAGTCACGGGAGCACACTTTCACTCTTTCCGAGACAATGCCACCACGGCTGGCCGAAGGCAGCCCCAGTCCTGCTGGCAGCAGCCCAGCCACTATTGTGGACCGGCCACCAGCGCTGGGCAGGAAAGGGAAGTCGGCACTAAATCAATGCGTACCAAAGGAAGTGAGTGGAAAAAACACAAGTGCTGCCAGAATGCTTAGCAACTTTTTTTTTTCTCTCTCTTTTTTTTTTTTAATAAAACTTATCTTTACTTCCTCTGAATTGGTGACAGCGGGCTCAAGGCCTGGCTGTTTCAGAAGACAGGAACTACACGGATGGATCTCCTGCAAACACCTTCTGTTCTACGCTGCCTTCGACTTCCATCTCACGACATGTCATGAACAGGGAAGTTTCTGTGCCTGGAATGCTAGCTAACAAGGGTACGCTCTTTTTCCAAAATCAAAGATAGGAAAAGAGGAGGAAGAGGGAGCAGATTTAATGCTAAGCTATTGCCAACTTACTATCAGACCTCCTGAAAAACTGGAATCCTTCTGGACCTCTTAATAAGGTAGCAGCCTGAAACTTTGACATGTTCAGAAAATAAAACTAGTGCCTTTATGATTGATGACAGGCTAATCAGAAAATGTTCATAAGCCAGGATAAGAGGAGAGAGTCTGTGCAATAGGGTTACAGAAGGGGCCCCTTAGTACTGTACCGCTTCCCCATGACAGACACGCGGTACAGTCTGTTAGCTTTGGCATCATGATTTGGATACCTCCGAATGCCAACAAAAGAGAAAGATTTTTAAAAATCAAATATTTTTGGCATCGAATCTGTCTGAAAAAAAAAGAAACGTGGTGTTCAGACAAGCATGGATATCACTGCTTGCCTTATAGGACCAAGGAATGCTGCTCTTTTTATGCATGTTAACTTCAAACTAGAATGGATGGGGAAACCCTTTCTGTACCAGTCCCAGACGTACTTCAGCTTATAGCACTTCTTTGTTTTTGTTTGCTACTTCACAAAAGCAAATTGTGTAAAAGGGGATCAGCAGACTCCAGAAAAGATACAGAAGACTTGCTAAATTAGTCTAATTTAGAGAACTGCTGGTCCAGTTCTCAAGTCCTTCTCTACTGAGCTTCCTCTCCCAATTAACTTTGGTCAGAGCAGTGTGAATCTGACTCTGGTTTAGGGCCCCCAGTACAGGACTGTCTGCACT
Source organism: Anas platyrhynchos (assembly GCF_047663525.1). Classification (NCBI taxonomy): domain Eukaryota; kingdom Metazoa; phylum Chordata; class Aves; order Anseriformes; family Anatidae; genus Anas; species Anas platyrhynchos. Next base: position 3,503,670 of record NC_092614.1, read on the forward strand.
AATTTAATCAGATTTGTTATTTGACACCAGGATTGCTTTGCAAATACTGTTAAACAAAATATGGTTAAGATTACACCTCAAGTTTACACTTAATGAACCTGAAGCACTCCTCTTCCACAGAGAGAGCTAGTTTAGAACTTGGAAACAGAACAACTCTGACGTTCCCAGCTCCTAGTGCTGCCCTTGTGATTTGCAGCACCTGTCAGCTGAAGCATTGGGCCTGACAAGCCCTAAAATAGCTGCTAAAGCAAACACAACTATCCTCTGCTTCTGTTTCCTGCAAATTTCAGTTTTTCTCACTTTTAAAGCAAAAGTCATTTACATAGAACACCATCTCAGGCTGTAGCCTTCAGGCTGCAGATCCCTATTATCACCTTCACCTTCTTCCTGCTCTTTCACAGCTCACTGAGGTTTCACACAGAGGACACAGATTCTAAACCACGGAGCTTTTTGTTTTGACCCAAAAATCTTTGAAGGAACTTCAGACATTTATTTTTACTTTTTTAATATAAAAATCTTAACAGCTTTGAGCATCTTTCAACAGTACTTTACAGTTATACAGGGGGATATCATGAGAAACTGGGACGACTCAGCCAAACCTACCACAGGTAGAAACCATGCAGATGAAATGCATGCTTGTGGATGTAAATCAATGCACTATGGTACATCATACGTTCTGCAACATGTACACACAGTCAGTGAGTTCTTTCTCTAAAACTCTGCACACTAACTTTTAGAAGTTATGAGAATTGATAGTACTTGGCAACGTACAGGTTTAGATTATTTGCATTACTGGAGTCTTACGTGGACCTTCTCACTGAGTATGTATTCACTAAGCTAACAAACACAAAGGAAATGAGACAAAGTTACATATTACATTGAATTTTTAAAATTCTTTTCTGTGCAGCTGTGCCACTCACCTGCCTGTGCTCTACCCATAGGTAATTAAGAGAGTGGAAAGTAAGGGAAATCTGTATGTAGGGCAGCGGTTAGATACGCCGTGGCAATTCCTGTGATACTCATAAAATGCTTGATTACAGGACCAAGCACCAATTCCAAAACTCAACATAAAAAAATAAAAAAAAATAATAAAAAATCAAATCTAGATTTCATGAAGTGAAATTGCCAATCTAAATAAAAAAGCTTAATGGACTCACGTAAGCTTTCCAAACTTCTAACCTCAATGAATCTGGCTTTAACACATCCCTTTTAGCAGCTCCTCAGCTGTTCAACAACTTAGTAAGAACTCTGAAACATTCTATTATAAACATATTAAGAGCTTTTGAAAATGAACAGCCTTGTCCTAGAATAACCTTTCAATTTCTCATGGCTTTCATAAACGCTATACCATAAATCCTAGTGCCCAAAAGGTAATTTTCACAAAATAAAGACAAGCAGAAGTGGCAAAAATACTCACTGACAGACAGATGCCTACTTCTGGGTTCTGGCTGCTGATAGGGTGTGTTCACATCCCCCACAGATTGGGAGGTTTTAATCCTGACTTGTTTGGGCAGTCCAGAATGGGGTGAAGAACTTGTCTGTTGGGTAAAATGAAAGTGAAATAGAACAAAATGAGACTGAGGAGCTCAAGCAATCTGGCCACAGTTTCAAAAATAGCATTACGTTTAGTAGCAAGAAAGTAGCTGAAAACCAGCCCTACAGCCTGATGTCTTATTACTTCAAAGAACACAAACAATAAAGGCAGCAAAAGAGGAAGCTTTGCAATTATTCTGTAGAACAGGAGTCAAACAACTAGAGCATGCTTCCCTCCAGCCTCAAATCACACGCAGGATTTACCGGTCTCAGTGTTTGTCTTCCTTTAGCAGCTACCTGTGAAGCTAACAGGAAAGGGGCTCAGATCACCCTCCGATATCAGACCGTAGAAGAAGCTGCAGTTTTGCCAGCCACTTTGGCCAGCAGCAGTAAATTATGAATCTTGCACTCTTTCAGAAAAGGTTAGCTAGCAACTTGATTCCCCACAATTTTTAAGAGAGCTGACTGATCAGCCTAGGCAAAAATAAATCCTAGAATTTGAAAGCACAAAGACTTGGGAGATTACAAGATGAATGCTGCCTGTGTTGCTTTTACTCATCCTTCCCTGCACTAACATGGATGTAATCGAATTAAAGATCCTTTTTCCACAGTGCCTTCCTTTCATTCAAAGCAGAAAGAGCAGTGAAAGGAGACGTGCCACAAGACTTCTGCATTTGCTGAGGAAGACAGAAGGGGTAACTCGAGTATGCTTTGTAGAATGAGAAACCACAGGGTGGTTTTGCAATTCACTACAGTAAGAAGCTGCCCAGGAAATTTGTCGTCCTCCTTGTGCGACAGTTACGCAGAGCTCTCCTAGAGAAACTGCAAGGCTTAAATGCTGAAACCAGACTCCTTAACGTGCTCACTTGTGGAGCTCCAGGGAGTTAACCCCTCTGCGCACTCCCTGAGGACTGCACAGGTAACGTGGGCTCTTACCATGGAACTGAGCTTTGCTGTGAATACTGATCCTGGGCACCAGTTGTGTGAGGATGCTGCAGTAGGGTCCAAATATTTGAAATACTGTGGATTGGCAACCTCCCCCGAGCAAATGAGATATTATGCATGACCAAGCAGGTGCTCAAGACCAGGGGATTTTTTATTTCAATTGTGCTAAAGTACCTAGTTTTACAAGAGGATAGGATATGCCCTCTCTCTCATCTGTTACAGAATTGAATGCTTCTGAAGCACTTATTTTACTGAGACAAACAGAACCAACGAGACCCCAAGGAAATGAATCCTCTCTTTTGAATTTTATTTGAATAGGACTGACAAACAAGGTGTGAGGCTGTAGAATCAAAAAAGTAAAACCATCAAACAGCTGGTCATTTAAAAAGGAAAATCCTTTGCACCAAGCAAGGAGGGAGCCTGGTTTAAACTGCAGAAACTCCGTCATGAATACATTTATAGGAGCTGAATAACGGATGCAAAGGTCACACCAGTTATGTGGACAGTCTGCCTTTAGTACTCTAGGTGTTCAACTTAACCAGTTCTTCCCATTAGTTTCTAAAGAGAAAGAAAGGACGACAGGAGTGAGTTTCTTGCTAAAAGAAAGAGCAGAAGTGAGCCACAGTAAGAGGCATAAGGAAATTAATAAAAACAAAGACAGGCTCACAGTACTAGTCACTGGAAAGTTGTTTTATACACATATTAGTGCCAAAGTCACGGCATTACCTTTCCATCCCCAGAAAAAGAGCACAACTAAAACAAAATCTGCATCCTGTACTTCAGGAAAAATAATGCTTCCCGCTCCCTCAGTGGGATGAGATCATGCAGCCAAGAAACCTCCTTCAGCCTCGTGGGCTTTTGCTTTATCACATGTAGGGCTCTCCTGTCAGGCAACTCAAGAGATGAAGAGGAAGTCAGAGGAGAGGGGGGAAACAGTGGCACTTACTGAAGACTTTGCTGTTTGTTTCTGCTTTGAGCAAAAGAGGAAAAAACAGCTAATAAAAGGACACCACCACAGTACTGGCTACTGGCTGGTGCAGGGATGAGACTTACTGAGTGTTTACTGTAGGAAGGTCTTGGGGGCTTACGTAAAGTTTAGATAGTATCATATAACATCTGGTTTGTAGCCTCAAGACACTGGAATTAAGAGGGCTGTAAAAGACGATTGTTTTACTGGATAATACCAAAAGTAGAGGCCACCTTTCCCAGACCATTTCCTGACCACACAGAACAAAGTCTGACTACACTAGGTCAGACCAAAGGCCTTCTTGCCAAGTATTGTCTTCAGAGCGGCCAGTAACAAATGCTTAGGGACAGGGCATAGGACAAAGAACATCATCGTTCCCTTGATACCCTTCCAGCTTTTGGCACGTTTGAGAAACTGCTGTTAATACACCTGATGGTGTTTATTTGTCTATTAGCATAGATTATCAATTTCAAAAATAGTACAAAGTATATTTAATTCCCCTGACAGCTCTAAGAATTAGAGGAGTGATTATTCCAAGAGCTGGAGCTCACAGCCTGCAGAACTTGCACAAGGATGAACATTCAAGATTGACAAGCTACAATCAACAGAGATTTCAAGACAGGGTAGCTTTTTGTGTCATGCTGTTCAAGAAAATTTAGTAATTTGCAAATCAGGTATCTAAGCTACCAGGGGTCTTTGGCTTTAAAAGCTGGATGACTTTTATTCTAAAAATAAAAGAAAAAAAATCACCAAAAAAAATCACCCCAAAAGCACTGGTTTAACAGCCTGAGTGAACAGAGTTCACGTGCAGACCAGCAGTATAAGAAACCTGGGACATTTTTTGCCCTCCTCAGTTCGTATTTCAATTCACTGCCTAAAATAGGCATATTTGGGAATTTGACTTACTTCTTATGGTACAGTCTTTTCTGATGAAAAGTGCAAACTACTCTGATAGTCACTGACTGCCACAGCCCCTTATGATGGACAGTGAACCAAGACAGTCAAATTCATCTTAGGTGTGTATGTGCCATTATCAGCTAAAAGCAACTCAGTTCCTACACAGCAAGACTGGATTCAAAGCAGTAAGCCACAGAACTGGAAAAGCATCAGGTATATCCTGAGGTGTTCCATCCAGAAAAAAAATACATTGCTAATAGCTTGTCTTCAAGAACAACTTGTGCTTTCTTAAAGACAAGATAATTACGTGCAGTTTTGACACTGTGCTACTAATTGAAACTTAAAAAAGCTCTCTATGAATCAAACTCATCAAGAGTTTTCTGCATACAGTTATTGGGTACTCCACATAAAACATCCTTCATAATTACAGCTTGAAAACCTCTTTTCAATAGTTTAGTCCCTAAACACCTGCTGCAGCCAGAAAAAAAAAAAGTAAAAAAAAAAGAACAACAAAACAAACTCCCCCATAGGTAAAGCCAAAACAAACAGAATAAACATATTCATGTGTGTCTCTGAAGCAGAGAAATCTTACTAATTCCTATTATGCTTGGATAAAATCACCATTATGACTACATTTTGCTGCAGTCACAGAAGTTGTTACGTACATGGTTTCTGTCCTGAGACAGCAGTAATATTCTAAGGCTTTTCACATTAGAGCTTCGGTCTAAGAGATCTACTGCTTTATCCAGGTCATCTTGGTTTTTCAGAGGAATCGACAGCTGCAAAATACAGAACATAAAAAAAAATCATTAGAAAAAACAGAAAAAAGAGTCTACTTCTGCAACAGGAATTTAAACAAGACGTAAAAAATAAAAGTAAGATCAGAATATAGAATAGGATTCTGATTGCTCAATTATGCCACAAGTTTTCATCACAATATTGTCTTACTGTCCTTTTATACAGAGCTTTCCTTCCACACCATCAGAAAAGTGGTTGAACTCATGCAAATTTCCCTAAGGCAACATCCACAAAATACTAATTGCTACCTGAATTCATTGCTTGCTAAGAACAAGTCAGAGACAGGCTGACTCCCTGATGAGAACATTGTCTCTGAATATTTATGAATCCAGACCTAACAATCAAACAAAAACTAGGTTTCAACTAAGAGATGAGCACAGGGAAGATTTACACTCTGAAAGAGGGAATCAAATAAGATTTTAAAAACTTGCTGGTAAAAGCCCATTAAATTACCCTCAGACACCTTCTATTCCACAGCCAACTCACATCTAGATATGTGGATGTTATTAACACTGAAGAAATACTTTCATTTTGTTTGACTTCTACTGGTGAATGGGGTTTTACATCTCTTTCATAGGAATGCAGTCTCTAACAACACAAAGGCAACACTACAACAACTAAAAACAAACAAACAAAAACAGGAAAAGCCACTTAAATTATTAACACAGACTACCCAGTTCCTCAGAGATAAGCGCATACTCCCCAGGTCACTTTCTTTTATCAACTATAGTGCCCATAATCCCTCAGAACCACTTGATAGCATTCCCTGTTCCCTCACTCATGTTGTTTGCCTGCGAGCTGAGCAATATGCAGAAGGGTCACAGCCAGCAAGAAGTAAATGTGTTACAAATGCCTGGATGGCAAACTAGACACTTCTAAATCTGTTCCTGGACAGCTAAGGAAATGATGTGGGGACTGCCTGTAGTCTGCAGACTGCGTATCTACTTTCCTGTGATAGTTGGTTTCAATAGCCAAAATACTTCAATTAACTTGTTTTTACTTCCCCAAGAAAGTCTCCCAAATAACACCAGTAGGAAGAAGCAAGATGATGATGTCTACAATACAGACATCAGTGTCATGTTCTGTCCGTATCGGCACATCTTCCTCTGGAGCAGAGAGATTCAATCATGGTCCATATTAGAGGGAAAAATTAAAAATTAAATTTAAAGGCACACAATTTGGGATGGAAAAAGGAGGCATCATCTAGAGAGATTGTTGCATTTTTTTGGACACTGATAAAAATGCTCTGTACCTCATTGTTCATGTAGTGGAGGTCCAGGGGCTGGCCAAAGGCTGTTTTCACTTTCTGTTGCACATCTTCATAGCGCACAGGACGGACAAATGGGATAATTCTGGAAAAACAACAAGAAAATTACTTATTGAATTCAGACATATACCTGATAATGTAATCAAATTAGATGGTTGAATCATTAAAAAACAGAAACAAAACACAAATGTTTTACTTTCATCCTCAAATAGGTAATTATCTTTTTAAGCTTGAATTAATATTATTTATTTTAGCAAGGAATTGTTCATCTCTGGTGCATTTGCAAATTGGTTCACCAAAATGCAACCTCCGAATTATTCAGCTGAAGATTTCAAATAGAATGCCCTTGCTCCTGGATAGAAAAGTATCCTTTACTGAATAAATTTCTTCCACATTAAAGGACACAAATCTACTATGTATGTTGGCTTAAAGAATACCGCCTCAGGCACTAGACACACACAAATACATTTAGTGAGATTTATGCAGCAAAAGGCCCAAAGAACAAAAAGGCATTTTGGTTTAAATACTCTGATATCTGAACAAAAAAACTCAGTTCTTAATATTTTCCAAAATGTGTTCCAACTGAAAGGTTTCAGCAAACTTTCCCACAGCAAGTTAGGCCTGGACTCCTGAGGGAAGGTATCGGCAGGCAGACACAAAGCAACCTCAAAGCCCTCGATCCCAAAGGTGATCGGGGACATGAGCTCCACATTTGCCCTCTGCTAATTCAAGTCAAACATCTCTAAACACCCGAAACACAGACTCACCACCCTGTTTCTGTAGTTCTACCTTGAATCCCATGCAACAAGCTTTTCCTCAGGAGTTGAAGGCAAACCTAACTCACGTGCAACTGTTGGTCACTCGTGGCTTTTTTTCTTTTAATTGTGGTTTTTCTCTCTTTTAATTACAGAGGTGTAATATATCAAAACTTAAATACTGCTTCAGCTGTAACAACATCTGACTAGTAGTAATTCAAAATATTCATACACAACAGATCAATCTCAATCTCATCATAATCTCACGTGTCCTCCCTACCTTAGTAAAAGAGACAGATTTAAATAAAGCAAGTATTTTTCTTGTGTGCTTCCATGTAATGCAACTCTGGGCATATCCACCAACGGACTGACAATTAAAATATGCAGAGATATAATTTTTTCTGATCGCTATCTGTGAGCCCAGACTTTGTGGCCCACTAAAATCCTTGTCCTGACATCCAGCTGTTTCCTTGCCAGCTGAGTGGCAGAGCGTCCTAGGCCGATAACACATCAATGGCACCAAGAAATCCGAAATGGCAACAGGCACAGCTGTCCCAGGGGAACCCCGGTGCACGCACCAGGCATGCTTTTAAGAAAAGTGCAGTATAGATTTCTTTGTTAGGTATTTATTACCGTTTTGCCTCCATGAGGATAGAAGCGATAATGCTTTAGGCATAGCAGTAAAACGAAGTTCCAGCAAAGCACCTAAAACTGTTTATTTTGCTGGAACGTTCTCCTGCAGGAAGTTGCCAAGTACTCAGAAAGTTGCTACCTTGACGGCCATGGAAAAAGATGATTTTACCTCTCTCAGAAGAATAATCAGCCAGTAAAATGTGCTGGGTCAAGAACTGGAGGACTCAAATATAAACTATAGCTTACAACTCGTCAGACCTTATTTTAGTGAACCAAGGATGCCGACCGCCCAGAAATCCATTTAGGTGGTTGCTCCTGCCTTCAGGCTCCTGCAAGCAGACTCCTCGCCATCTGCTGCCACAGGCCACGAGACCAGGCTGCCTCCTGACTGCAGGTCCAACAGCTCTGGGATGTGGCACTGCCGTGCGGGGAGCTATAAGAAAACTCTGAGATTGCAACTTCAGCTCTGCCGAGCTGAAATATTGGCACAAAAAATGTGGTTATTTGTATAAACGTGGCACTGCTTGGCAACTCTGCCATCACAAAGAGCTCAGACTACCTGAATGGACCATGGATGCTCGAGATCCATCTTGCTCGCAGCTTGGTGAAACCCCGAATCCCTGGGGGCAATCACACAGCTTTGTGCTGAACCTGACCTCAGGACAGAAGGCCCAACTTCCAGAAAGTCCATCCAGCACGCTTTGCCAACACTCAGTGTCCTTTCTCTACACGCAGCCTTTGTTTTAAATAGTTCTAGTGTTAGTTGGCTTCCTCAGCCACTTCCCAGGAAGGGTTCATCTCGCTACCAGACCTACAACGTTCAGCAATTTAGAAATAATTGTCCTTGTTAAAAACACAGCCCACAATAACATTTTCTACATGTTACTAAGAAAGCCGTCCATGAAATTATAGCACTCTGGCACCGTTGAAATGTAATTTAGCTCTCAGCTGAACTGAAGCCCCTTATGAAGGCTTCCATTCTGTGCTCACGGCATTGAAAAGCAGAGCTGTTCTCAGGTGCCACAAATTCTATTAGTGTAAAAAACTCCATGCACTCTTCTAACACAAAATCATGGACTGCATGGTTTAAGGAGCCCATTCCTGCCTCACCACCTTAAATATTTGTGGTCAGCTCTGGCAGCTCCTCTGAAACCCAGCACACACACTTACATTCTCGGGGCGAGCTCGCTGTCTGTAACTGCATACCGCTCTGGGAATGGGGAATTCAGGCAAGCGTAACTGCATAATTAGACTAACACACAATCAACCTTTTCATTTTAATGTTACTTCAGGAAAACCTTCCTTCTCCCCGAGCTCTGTGCCATCCTAAATGCACTCAGGCAGGAGACACGGAAGGTGACGGGACTGTGGTGACAGGAGTTCGCTTCCGAGGCGCCTTGTCACGACACGCTATCGCGACAAGCTGTGACACCTTGCACAGCGGCTCTGTCACAGTCCCCACAATGACTCTGACAGAGCAGAGCATCCAAAATAGTTTTTTTAGTCATAAAATTCACCATACAGGACTTAGGTGAATGTAACTGTTCAATTTTTTGAGGAAAAAATTAAGTTATTCCTTACAGTTTGCTTTATCTACAAAAGTTGTTTTCCTCTTTTAACAAAAATACCTACATTCGACAAAGGACGACACTTGAAGAAGAGTTTAAGCAGCCCAGTCGATAACCTTTGCTAGTAACAGGCCGTTAGGATCTCTGTACACAACTTGTACTGAGGTACTATCAAACATAAAAAAGTTTTCTTAAATTTGTGTTTTACCATCAAATCATGAACCGCTTCATGTTGAAAATACTGCCTGGAATGGAAGGAACCAAAGGATTTCTATAGGATGCCTGTAAGGAGTAGCATGCAAATTCATGCTTACAATCCAATCGATTTCTTCATAAAAAGGAAACTGGAACATAAATAACATCAAGATCCCTTTCCGACCTCAGTGGAGGCCCAAGAGGACCCTCAAAGAGGCTGCAAGCAAGCCTAGAGCCTTCCTGTACATTCACATGGCCACTGAACAGCTATGACGGTATTGAGAGGTCCTCTCAAATATGGGACAAATTAGGGCCTTTTTGAGACCAGTTTTTGAAAGTTATAGGCAACCGCTACATCTTCCAGGAGCTCCCACTGGTACAGCATTTGCACTCTGTTGGCTGCTCCAATACACTGAGTTATAACCAGCTCCAGCATCGTGGTCCAAACTGGACCAAACACAGAGCATCAGGAGAATGTTCATTAAAATAATCTTAAATTGAGGCCTCGATGTGAAAAATGAACTATGAACAACAGGGGCAAGTTTTAAGCCATAATTAACAATGCGTTGATTGCTTTATTATTTTATATCCAGATGCTGTGAGCAGTCAAGGTTTAACTTGATGTACTAAACTAGATACATCCCTTATCTCTAAACCCTTTTTGGTGCATGCATAAGCACAAGATGCATTTTTACAAGACCTCTGTGAATGTTTGACTGGCACATCAACAATGTGTGTAATCAACCGATGCAGGTTGTCAGGTTGTCCAAAATTAAGGTGTATTTTATAACCTCCTGCAACAACCAAACCAGGAGCCCAAAGTGCCAAAGGACATACCAATAACTTCCTCTGAAAAGCAACAGTTAGTAATCCTTTAACAATGAGCATGAACAGTGCAAAATCAACTCGTGACAGAGAAAGTGTGTACTAACCACAACTGAGCTCCTTCGACAAGAAAAATGAAGGGATTATACAATGCACTAGTATCTTAAGAGTATGTGTAAGGTGGTCTTAAACCTCAGTAATGACCTTCTGTGTACACAAAGTCACAAGATTTACAAAATGAGTAAAATTTACTCGTGTGAGAAATTTTCTTTCAGCAAGAAAAACTCACATATGCAGGAGAGCAGGGAATGAAAGACCTGACTAAATTTTACCCACTGGACACAACATTGTGAACAAAAAACGTCCATTCAGTTGTTTTTTGTTTTGTTTTTTTTAAGAAAGCATCTCAATACCATGCATCAGAGGAAATAACAAGGAAACAGAGACCAATGAAACACCTTCCCTTGCTGTGTATGTTGTTCAGTCACAGCAGGACAGCAATAGTGATAGGTCATCAGGAAGTGACAAACTAAAGAAGAATGAAGCTAGTTTGATTAGCTTCATTTGGTTTTAGTTAAATGAAACAAAAGTGAAACGTATCTGAGATAAAAAGACAGGCTGGAAGCTTACTTAATATTACTGCAATTCACTTACAAATAGATATTATGGAAATAAGTAAGAGGAAAGTTATTTTCTAAAAAAATAAGTTGTGTAATCTGTCTTTAATGACAACATTTCTCACTACTGTGTTTTTCACTCAGCATCAAGGAGAGTGAAGCCAACAAGATATTTAACCTGACTAAAGTATTCTACTAGGCAAAATATTAAAGTAGTGAAGACAGACTTACCGCCTTTCTCCATGATATTCAAACTTTATCCTTACATCATTCTGCATAAAAAAAGAACAAAAAGTTAGTTCACAATGAGAACTCTGACATACACAGAATAAAGCAAATGAATGGAGCACGTAAGGATTTTAAGGCCCAAACACAAAGCAGGCGATTCTGTGACTGCAGGAGGCACCAACTCCTAAAAGGCTAACCAGAACACAACAAATCCGAGGGCTTCAGCTTCCATGGAGAAAGTCAACTGTGGACAATTAAGGGGATGGCATGTGAGCACCATGTGGAATGGAGAAATTGCTAAGGGAGAAAGAGAAGGAAAAGGGGTAAAAACTAAGTTGTAATCTGTATTAATTAGTTAATTTATTTTATTTAAATGTATTAATTGCCATTTAAACAGGGGACACATTTAATTATAAAGAAAATTAATCCATCCTTAACACTGCATGGCAGAAGCCTTAAATGGTGTCCAACTGCATATTCATGCAAACTGAAGCTGATTTTCTTTATGAATCCTCAAAGCATGTCTTTCTCCACGGCAGAAAAGAGGCACACGGAGAACACACCACATTATTCACTCTTCAGACACAGACAAAGTCTCCGCTTTTGCAAAAAACTCAGTCCCTGAAACTCAAACTATGAGAATAAAAACAAGTTAACTATTATGTCACCTTTGAAAGTGCACAGGGTTATCAGCCATATCTGGCAGATGGTTAATAGCCCTGACTGCACAACCTGTGCATTTCCCTGTAAACTCAGAAGATGCTGGATGACACGGAAGAGTCAACATGCTGAACTTTCACCTCTGGAGATCAAAGTTCAAATCCCAATTTAGGTCACAAAGATAAAAATAAAAGGGAAAAATCTGCTCTGATAAGCCTCCATAATTTCTGCTGCACAATTTATGTGATTGGAGTAGATTAAGCCATCTGTGAAAGCCTCAGACAATAGGCAATCATACATCTAGGAACTTCAAAAAAAATGTGGCCAGGAAATGCTCTTTAGCTAGAGGAAATATCTGGCAGGCCTAGTGGTCAAGAATGCAGTTCAAAGGGACCCAAGCAATCACTGCGAGTACACGGTATTCCTGCAGCACTACTGTAGGTACATAATTGATCCGAACTGAGCTTTCCAATCACAGCAACAATAATCTGCAGGTGGGTAATTTACACGTCAGCTTTACCAAAGACAGTTTCTTAGATGTGGGAAGAAAAGGAATTTACTCTAGAAAGACACCAAAACAAAGCACATTATAGAGAAATCATTTTAACAGAACAGTAAAAGAAAAATGCAACAAACAGCGTAAGAATAATAAGCTATAAAAGAGTTCCACCAGCTAACTATTGATAAAACAGATGGATACTGATGGATAGAGGAATGAGCCCTTAATATTATGATTTTCTGGGAAGGAAGGCTCTAGGTTTTTTTTTTCTATACAATTCTAGGTAATCCAGTCTAAGTGAGTTAAATAGGACCAATTGGATGAAATTATGTGACAGCAGTTGTATAGATTAAGTTTCTGACCCCAAGATGAATTCTGGGTTTAGACATTTTAGGTTTCATTATTTTAACTAGAAAGAACTAAAAAAAAATAATGTTCAGGGCTTTGCAGAAATTGTTCTTCAACTTGCTGTTACCTGAAAAAAAAATATCTTCTCGACTCTGCTGTACCCTTTCAAACTAATTTGAAATTAGTTTGTAATTTCAAATTTGTAATTTGTAACAAAAAGAAAGGGGGAAAAGCGATCATGGGTACTGACATAATTTGGCATTTACCTCCTGATAATTTTTCCAAAAGGATCAGACACTGGCTGTTTCAAGGAATTCAAAGTCATCTTAGTGTTTCAGGGAGAACTTAGAAGAGTTAAACTATAGCACTTCTCATTTCCTTTGAAAGTACAGCAAACTTATCTCCTATACAAACTGCTTTTCAAAGTGACTCACATAAACTGTCCTAAGAGAAGAGTAAGAAAACAAATCCAAGTTTGGGGCTTTAGTGTTCCAGCTCTGTGATGTGGTATCATAAAGACTGATTACAGATTGTGATTTAAGACTTCACTGAATTTACATTTCAGAATGATTTGGAAAGGGTTCTGTACTGTTCCATCTATGGATTTGTCCAGACATTCAAAGAAATCCCAGATCCCAGCTGAACAAGTAGATTATGAACAGCCAAAGCACAAGGAAGAGACAGACATGAACTTTAAAGCCTGCTCCAGCAAGCTTATGTCTGTAACAAGCATATAACTGGAAAGAGTGATTTTACTGATATCAACAACTTCTCATGTTAACTCCAATCTAATTACGAGGAACTTGATTTAATTCTTTAAGACAGTAGTGGACAAACAGTTCTTGACTGAAACTGTTAATTCTGCACTGAAGTATTTCATTTAAATGATACACAGCATACAGTGCCAGAGCTACATTATTCTGCCCTTTCTTTCTACCAGAAAGTCAATGCAATAGTTTTCTCTACAAAAAAAAATATAAAAGTCTCTAGCAACATGACAGAGAAATTTTGAAGTATTGACCCTGCCGCTTATTACCTTGGGAAAAGTATTTCATTTGTAAAATGGATTTTACATCCCCATACTCAAATAAGGATGAGCTTCATTCCCCTCTTCATGTGACATAGGATGGGTAACTCCAGCCAAGCCTCCCCATGAAGGATGCTGGCTGCATTCAGACACCTGTAAATGGCTGTTTCCTCTTTCACAGAGGCAAGATTTATTACAGTTTCACTAAAGCCAGCCCTTTCAGATAATCCCCTTCACTGTACTTGAACCAACTTCAGTTTGACTCACTTTCATCAGGATTCTCATCCTGTATTCATACGCAGTCTGAATCATGTGAAGATTAAGACCAGCATTAGTTCATTACCCAACAGACTGCTTTATGCAACTGTGAACTGCAGTGACCTTCTTTTGAATCAGAAATTGAAATACTTGTTTCCTTTTCATCATTACTGCTTCTCCGTTCTCTGCTTCCCTCTGAATTTAAGGATTATTTCCACTACAAGGAGAAGTGCACGCTACTGCCATATGACAGAGTTAGTAATGAAAAGCTCTCCTGGCCTCCCACACCTGCTTAAGTGAATTCTCTAAATGCTGCCACGCACAATTTAAAAACATGCTCCTAATTCGTAATTGTTAACACTGAATAGGAAGCAAGCTCTTACCGGAATTTTTTTTTCTTCCACTGCAGAGGCACACTGGTTTGTTATTGCAGGGCTGCCCAAGAGGGGTGGACTGCTGGCATTGTGTTTTTTCTTTAAGAATGATAAAAAAAAAAAAAAGTGATTAAAAAAAAAGGCAATATGGACTGCAAAACAAGAAAACCACTTGGTAAACTTTTAAGCTATTCTACACAGATCAAGTACCATCAAAAACACACGTGGGAGGAAGATGGAATGTTGAGATACCCAAACTGCACCCTCCTTGGTCCATGAAGGTCAGCAAGTGAAAAAAACACAGGGAGCTACTCCAGTGGTGATGCTTCAGCTGCCAGGCCAGAAGCACAGAAGACAGGCAGCAGACCCACTGTCAACCCCACGCACCCCTCCTGAGTCCAGGCAGCAATTTCGGGTACCCGTTGCCCAGCCTATTACCTGTTTGTTGGAGTGAGCGGTGTCTTTGTTCTTCATGGTATCAAATCCAGTCAGCCTGTGCCGTCGGCCCATCTGGAGTGCTACCAGGTCCTTCATGATGGAGTTCAAGGCCTCTTGTTCGTCTGCCAGGGACGAGAATTTTAGCAGTGAGTTGCCTGAGTGAGCATCAGCTCTAATGCTTCTGCACCTGTTTTCTGCTGGATCACAGAAACGCAACCCTTTGAGAGATCTCTGTAAATACACTGACATTTCATCCAGTCGTAGAAGCCCAAACTCAACCTAATATCACAAGGTAGCAAACAGACAAGTTTTAAGTCTCTCCCCCAATGTCACAGAGGATCCGGCCATAGGAAGGCTCGGAACAAACATCCCAGCCTCTGGTTCTGTTAAGATGGCTTCAGAAGAAACTGCACGACTTGGAAAGATTTGCTGCATCACCACAGGTCACTTCGGAAGAGCAAACTGACGTGCTCCTGCCAAGGAAAACCCAGTAAGAATCTCTTCCTCCCAATCCTATATCCTGTTACCTTACAACTCTTGCTTGCCAGTGGAGCAAACCGCAGCCAGCAGAAAGAAAACGAAGATCTGGCCGGTGAGCCAGCTTAGGACATCTCAATTCAAATCCATTTGTACTGGTACCTCCCCAAACCGTCCTCTCTTCCCCCAAAGAAGAGAGTTCATCTTAGGAGACTTCAAGACCAACTGAACAGATTCAAACTGACCAGCACTAAGAACCCTCTGCTGCCAGCACACAGTGCAGCAGATTCTCGTCAAGGCTTCTTGCAAATGCATAAAAATAAAAAGATACACAGAGAAATATTTCTTATGTACACTAGACTAAAACTTTTCTGATGCTAAGACTCCTGATGTGACCGATTTCAGGTGTTCTTCTCTTGAGGAACACACAGCAGCTGGGCTGTGATGGATGCCAGCACAAAGGAAGGTGTTTAGCAGCTACTGGAAAGAATCCTTTGCTTCTGCAAGCATCACAATCCTAAATTACTCGATACATTGTAAAAGGGGAAAAAAAAAGTTGAAGTTCGGTTCAAAACCGGACTGGGCTAGTGTCTGTGCTCCTAGGTCCATGCCATCTGTGCAACAAAGCAGCATCAGATGCCACCACTGAGATGATCCACTAATGGCATGCTCACGTCTACTGCATTGCTGGGCTGCGGTTTCACGTATGGACTTGGTGTTTTGGGGGATAAAGCCTTGTTTCCTTGGCAAATAATGTGTCCAGTTCAATCCTTCCTGATAATGAGGAATAATAGATGCATGAAACGTGAACCAGTGATTAAATCAGCCCTAAGCATGCCCAGAAGGACAATCTGCATTTTCTAAGGGTCTGGTTGGACTTTACCGGCAGTTCTGGATGCAAAGCTGTGCTTTAGGGGCTTTTTTTTTTTGGGTAGGAACATTTGGAAGTGCTGTTACACAACACAGGCACAGACGACACCCACCCTTGCACAAAGTGTGTCAGGTACGCAGGTTTGCATATATCAGGTTCCTCCTTTCTCCCCAAGTTCCTGAAACATGGGTTTGACGTGCTTGAACTGAAACGAGAGTTTCTGAGGCTGATATGCAAATAACCGAGAAGTTCTTTCATAATTCCAGCAGGGCTCCACCTTCACTCACACGCCAAGGTGCTGATTCAGATGGGTGCAGGTTTACATTGGGAAGTGGTGCCCTGGGACCAGCTGTAGGTTAAGTGATGGGCTGGGGTGCACCTGCATTTCCCTGGAAAGGGAACTCACTGGGAGCAATCGTTTCTTCAGCTTCACGTGATGCTTTCATCCAGGGGTGTCTCTCCATACAGCTGCCTGCTGTTTTATGCAGGAGACTGCGTTCAGAATTAAGCAGTGCCTCAACAACAGATTTTTGCAGCGCTTAAAGCTGACAGATGCAGGACACGTCCAGCTCCTAAAGCACGCAGGGAACAAATACCACCAACACTTAGGCGCAAAAAGGATGAAAACATACCTACGTGTATGGGGGCAGCACCTAAACCAGCCCCAGTCAGAACAGAAGCCACACTACCGCTGCCTTTGTTGCAGCCCAGATCTGTTTCGCCTCCCTGGCAGGACTGAATGGTAGAGCAGAAGTACTTCCAGAAATACTTTGCTGGTAAGGTGATGGAAGCTCTCGTTTTACTATTTTTTCTTGAGAGGCAGCTTTATGCACCCCCCCAAAACAAGAGCGATGGGTTAACCACTACACAATCTGGATCGTATTCCCATTAAACTTTTTCCAGTTCATTTAAACCCAGTCAATAGCCATAGACCTCGGCAGTCCTTCAACGCGTGGAGCAGGTGCTCTGCAAACAACCAGGGGCATTTCCTACCAAGGTTACTCAGCTTGGGTGTTTGCTAAGAGCCACTGACAAACAAATTAATTGTTTCCAGGATTTTGATTGCATCAAGAATCGGTAAATGCAACATGGAGCACCTCCGGTAGCTTGAGGGCAATTTTGGAGGGTTAGCGTCCCGCTCTCAGATCGTGTTTTCATCCCATTGCTCTCCCAGCACCACCAAGAAAAGGATTATTTGGATTTTAATGAGGTGTTGTGTCATTTATTAAGACATAAATCTGATCCAGTGTTGTAAGTGAAACAGAAGCATCACGCCTCGGCCAGGCAAGAGAGGGGAAGGGAAGGAGCTCTCCCCACGTCACTTGCAGGAGGCGTTAACTTAGAATAAAACCTTTCAAATTAAAGCAGAGCACCAAAAAAACAAAGCAAACAAAGTTAAAAAAAAAAAATAAAACGCACCAGATCACAATTTTCCAAGGCAAGCTGGGTGAGATAACTACACTGTGGTACTGTTCCTTTAGCTTCCATCTGCATACTCAAGGAACCAGGCGATGAGTAACCCACCCAAAGCAAGAGGGTGCTTTCTGAGAAGTGCACAGCTAAGGGAACTAATTCCTATCCCTATCTCAGCACTCAGTAAACCTTTGTGTGATGAAAATGTGAAAAAACACGTGAATGAAGTTCAAGTTTCAGGTAGCTGACAGCACAACTCCTTTTTTAAATTGTTTCCAACTCTACACCGAATGTTTAACCTTTTACCTTACTGGAACGTCTCCAGTTTGCTCTTCTTCTTGAATCTTGGTTGATGTTAAGCATAACCTCTGAGTAACCTGGCCAACAAAGACTGGGACTCTGCACAAGATGCTGCAAATTAGGGACTGGCACGTCCCTGGAGTGCCTGCCACCCAAAGCACGGCGCGAGGAGTAGGGACATGAGTTTTCCACTACAGTGCACTTGGGGTTTGGCCAGATACCAGGAGGAGGAAGAAGCGCTCATCTTGGCAGCTGGTCAGGGCTCCTTTAGGCAAGCAAAACAGCTACAAGAACAGCTCAGAACTGAGCACTCATGACAAGAAATCAAATCAATCAAGGAACCCATCAGTGAATGAGGAGTTGCATCTAAACAGCACGACACATCACTCAGAAACCAAGAGCAGCAGTTACGAGGGGATCACGGGCTGGAGGCGCCGGGTGCCAAGGCCACAGCTGATTTTCTGCCTCTTATTTGGGCAAGGAGTATGGGCATTTAATCACTTCTCCATCTCTTGATGTAGATTATAATTCAACCTGTGGATTCACAGGGAAGATGTTAAGCTCCTAAGGGCAGCAGCTAACCCTGGCTGGTGTGCTGCGAGGTCTGCACGACACTTACTGCGGTCTGGGCTTCATCTCTAATGCTGAAAGCTTCCATCCAGGCAGAAAGGAGCACGCTGGAACGGGGCAGGCTGATGGAACAACTGCAGGTGAATCTGAATCTGATGCAATTACGTTTTAGTAGGCTCACAGCAGGCTGTCAGACCCCTGGTAACTAGGGTTGGGTTCGGGTTAGGACCCCAGTACCAAAACATATCCTATAATTCATCCCTATGTTGGTGAGATAAAAAGAGAAACAATCCATTTCCTAACATAAAACCAAGGCCAAATATTGATTTGAATGTAATGCATGGAAAAAATGTTTCCATTTCGGACAGCCTTGTGATGGATTTAGCGTTGAGGAGCATGAATACTTCTTTATTTCCATCAAAATAGCTGATTTCCAGCGGCTGGCTTTAAGGAAGCACGAGCAGCATCGCATTAATCACACAATGCAAAAGTTATTACAAATGAAAAATAAGCAATTTTTGAAGCTCACTGAGAGCCCCTGTTTTGCTAGGTCTCCACTAGGTCTGGGAAACACAGTTCTGCTTTGTGCGGGAAAGATGTTGTCCAGGAAATGCTTTTCATGTTTTAAAAACTACACTCAAGGATTTTTATAACATCGATAAAGGGGAACTGCTGCTCATGGAGAAAGCTGTTCCTCTGCATAAAGCGTTTATTTCAGCTCACACACGGCTTACTGCACGGGCCCGAGCAAGTCAGCGTGTTCGCAATGGCAGAAAATAGAAAGAGCTTTGCAAAAAAAAAAAAAAAAATCACAAAGTTCAAACAGAGTAAAAGTATCTGCACGCTGGTGAAAACAGGAAGTCTGTAAACCCCTATAAACCAAGATGCTGCTTTATACAGTGTGATAATACAAGGCATGATGCTGCAGCTGTTTAGGAAAAAAAAAAAGAAGAAAATTGAACAAATAAGGGGTTGTTTGTTATCTCCCCCCAACAATAGCAAAGCCGATTGCTTGCACAAACGATCAGCAGATGCAGGGGCAGTGAGTAAGGATCACAAGTTAGGGAGAGAAATTGTGTGTGTCTGCAGAGCTTGCAAGCATTTCTTTGGGAAGTTTGGATGCTGAGCCCCTCGCAGCACCGCGCTGATCGTAGTGCTGGGTATTCTGCCACACTGTCCCAGCAAAATGCTGCTCTGCCAGGTTTTTGTTGGAAATCACGAGTGGCTTGGTTTGTACTTTAAAAGAGAAATCAGAGCACGTCCACGAACCTGACGCATGCGATGTGTGTTTGGGGTCCCCCTCCTCACCGACAGAGCCCCCCGGCAGGATTCGGCCCTGACCTGCAGGCTTGGCCCCCTCCCTTCCCCCCCCGCCGCCGCAGGGGCTGTCACCGCAGTGAAACCCAGGAGCTGGCTACGGGCAAGCTGTGAGCCAAGGGAAGGAAGTGACACAGGCAGGAAAAAAAGAGCAGATCGAGGGAAAGACTCAACTGCAGCTGGGCCTGCGACGAGCATTTCATCCTAGGCCCTGCACAGGCCACTCGGCCCAAAGGCTGCTCTCCCCTGTCCCACGTCCACGTGCATTTCTCTGGGTGAGCAGCGAGTAGCCCCAGATTCACTACGAAAGGCAAACTGGTGAGATGAACTTGCTCTGCTTTGGCTTTGAGCAACGCTCGCAATGCTTTGTGAAGTTACGACATCAATAAAAGAACTGGTTGTGCATGTATTTACTTGAAATGCTGCTGAGGAGCTCCCCGTTGGGAAATCAGCCTCAGCTGTAGTCCCGTCTTTGATCCACTGTCAGCGAGCCTCGGCTGCATCCACGGAGCCCCAGACCTGTGACACTGACCTCTGCTCACCCTCCCCTCTGCTTACCTCGGACCAGCTTCCGAAAAACACGAGGGAAGCAAACTAGAGCACCACGCAGCCCGTTATCCACCAGCCTTGTTAAGACTCGATAACGAGCGCCGCGTTAATTTAGATAAGACCTTTCCTATCACTTTCCTATCAGGAGCAATCTGCTCGCAGCTGTCCCATAACTGCTCCGTGCAGCGCTATGGAGGAGCGCTCCATGAACTGCTCGTCGTTGTTCTGCACCCAGCTGCTTGCAAACGGGCGTCCCAAAGCTGCTGGAAAACACTTCTGTGGAAACCCAGCCCCATCCTTCTTAACTATTTTAAGTCTGCCAGGTACCAGCAGGTTGGTTCCTTCGGGGAAGATACAGACCAAGCAATCCTGCACCTTCCTTTATAACACAGAAACCTCCTCGTGGATGCACACTTTTGTTGTAGTTACAAAATCAGAGCAAGTTACAAGCTTGTTTGAGGTAAGTGCTGCTATAGCTAGGATTGTCCAGGGCCACAAAGGAAGGGAACTTGCTTTCCTTCAGCTTTGAGCAAGGTTTGCAATGCTTTATGAAGCTATAGCATAGACCTGGTTATGAGCAAGGACTAAATAATGCAGGTGAGCCTCAGAACAGCAAACTTAGCTGGAGAAAGGGAACATGCTGAGGACCACAAAGCACGGCGATTAGAAAAGCAGAAATTCACAGGATCTGCTCAAAAAGTCACAGAACGGGGGAGGCTGCAGGGGACCGCCAGGGACCGTCCAGTCCGACCTCCCTGCCCAAGCAGAGTGGCCCAGAGCACTTACATGGGGTCATTCCCCTGCCAGCATGTAAGGGGGGGTAAATTCAGGTTTAGAGAAGTCAAATTTTTTATTGTCTTACATCAGAGACATCTCTTTAAACTAAAAAGGAAATGAGGCAACAAAACAAACAAACAAAAGCAAAACCCAAGAACGTAACCGGTTCTTTACAGAAGGCATAACTTCAAAAAAACACATGTTAATCATTCCAATTCGGTGCTGCCAGCTTTGGAGACCAACTTTTTCCTCCAGAAGGAGTTCACCAAACTCCTTTAGGTGGTTTTGTGCGTGATCCTCGGAGTTAAACGCAGCCAGCAAGCTTCAATGGAAGCTCCTGGAGGAAGCGATGCCTTGACAGGCCTGGGACCAACGTGATGGACAAACACCCTCCTGGCCCCACAGACACCCTGCTGGCCCCACAGACACCCTGCTGGCCCCACGGCCACCTGGCCAGCCCCACAGCCACCTCACTGGCCCCCCAGCCCAGCTGGAGGCCACCAGCAGCCACCCCCCGCGCAGCCCCGTGCTGCCCCCCAGCCCATTTACCCCACACCACCCCCCGACGCGCTCACGTTCGGCCCCACTACCCCGAATTTTTGATGAAAAAAATAAAAAATAATAATAATTATTAAAAAAAAAGAGCCTGGCAAGCACGGGCTGTGCGTGCTGCCCGGCGGCCTCGCTCTTTGCCAGAGGGCCCCGAAGCCAAACCCAGGGACCGGGACGGGTCCCTCAGGGCCCCCCCCAGCCCCCGGTCCCCCCCCCCAGCCCCCGGTCCCCTCCTGCCCCATCCCCTCCCAGTTTCCCTCGGCCCCCCCCAGGCCCCTCGGTCCCCCCCCAGCCCCCCCGGTGCCCCCATCTCCCCCTCAGGCTCCACCCCCAGCCCCATAACGCGGCCCAGCCCCCCCCGGTCCCCCTCCCGGTTCCCCCCCGTGTCTCACCCATGGCTGCGGGGGGCTGCGGGCTGCGCTCCGGGGCTGTCACCGCCGCGGCTCCATGGCGGCCGGGCCGAGGGGGGAGGGCTCAGGGCCGCCACATTGCCGGGCTCCTTCCGGCGGCCCCGTGAGGGGAGGGAAAGGGGGAGGGGGGGGGGAACCGGGGGAAGGGAGGGGGAGGGGGGGGTTGGGGCGGTGCCGATCGTTCCCCGCCGCCGCCGCCGCCGGGAGCAAAACAAACGGCTCGGCCGCCGCCGCGCACCCGCCGCCGCCTGCCAATCACAGGGGCCGGCCCGCCGGCGGCAGCCAATGGGAGCGGCGCGGCTCGCCAACGGACGGCTCGGCCAGCCAATCAGCGCGCCAGGGAGAGGGATGGGGATGGTGGTGGGCCCGCCCCTCCGGCCCGCCACAAGGGGGGTGAGCGGGGAGCCCGCCCGCTGCTGGCTGCCAATCAGCGTGACGGGCGGCACGCGGGGCCCGCCCCCCGCCGCACTGGGCTCGGCGCTGGGTCCTAGAGCCCGCCCCGGCACACGGGGAGGGTGGCAGCGAGGGGAAGGCCCTGCTCTGAAACCCTCCTTTTATTTTTTAAAAGGGCTTCTTTTTCTTGAAAAAGAACACGGTTCTGTCATGGAATAGAGCCTCAAAGCCGCAAAAATGGGATTTTTGGGGGGTTTCAAAGGAAAAAAAAAAAGCATTGGGCACTTACCCCAAGTACCCCCCCAAGGCCACCTGTGGGAAGGGCCCTGGCCCAGGGGCTGCCCAGACCCCAATCCGTGCCCGCGGCCCCTGAGCCTCGCAGGTGCCTCACAGGGTGCAGTGAGGGACAAATGGCAGAGTAACAGCTTAATTCCCTCATTTGTTCAGCCTGCAAAAGCAATTTCGTACTCTCCACAACACCACAATGCCTCTAGGTCATCGCATGTTTATTAAAGATACTCGACGTGGAAGCAAATTCACCTGGATTTAACGCCCAGGAGTGAACTCTAGCCTAGGGGATCTGAAGCTCAGCATTTCCTGCTTTTTATTTAGCGGTCTGACTTAACGAGAAGTGTTTTTGGTGGTGGAACTGCTCACCTGTAGACACTCGATGACAATTTCTTCCTCCTCCAGCTCTAGCATCCTTAGCTGCCAGGCCGCCTCGAACAGACGGCCCAGAAGCAGAACACATCCTTACTGAAATGCTCAGTGCCACAAAACATAAGAAGCTTTGAGGGGGATCACCCCAAAACAAAGCAGACACCACACAGTGCAATTGCAGAGGTTTTAGGGCAATGGAGGACTACTGCAGCTGCCCCATCTAACCAATAATTCCCTCTCGAACTTCATAAATCAACTCAGACCTTTTGAAATGACGTCCAGGCTTCAGCTGCTCCTTCCTTGCTTCTGTCTCCATTCCACCTGTGGGATGTTATTTTGATAGTGCTTTTTTTTTTTTTTCTGCACAAGGTACAGGCGGGGGTGTGGTTATTTTATTTTATTTTTACATGCAAGTCCAGCTCTCCTTCCCTGTTGCTGCACTGGCCACCCCGCTGCTGGGAAACCCACCTCGAGCAGATGGTGCCAGCAGCTGCTTCTCAGTCTGGCAGACATCTAGCAGCAAGTGCATCGTTTTCTAAAAGTTTTGCTCACAACCAACACGGCAATGTCAAAGGGGTTGCATCCACAGGATAAGCCACGCGAAGAAAACCAGACTGGAAAAGAAAGTTTCTTAAAAAGTGCGGACAAGTGCAGGAATCCAGACCCCACACACCAAGAGGAATTTAGGATTTAGCCGAAGCATGATGACAATATCTGTGATGTCATTACTTTTTTTTTTTTTTGGTAAACTACTTGGGGTAATAAAAAGATCTTGCAATGCCACACTAGATAGACACATTAATCAGTAAAGGAATGCTTAGATCAACAGATCTGGCCTCTCTAGGGCATGAAGCTCTGCACAAAGCCAATAATCTCACTTTGAAGCCAGCCTGCTTTGAGCAGGGGTTTGGGCTAGATGGCTTCCCCAGATCTCACCTTGAAGTTCCCACCCAAAACCAAGTCTAATGCTCTCAGTGTTTAGGCTTTTTAGTATCTCTTGAATTGCTTTTCCTGTATATTCCGTCTCATATTCATGCCCAGCTTATAGCCATTTGTTTTCATGTCAAGATTATCCTTTTACTTAAATAATCTTTTCCTCTTCCCTGGTGTTTTCTCTCTAAATACTTAGAGAAGATAATCATATCCCCTTCCAGGCTTCATTTTAATAGATGAGTAAGCCACTCTAACTCTTATAATACAAGCTTTATATTTGTATTATCTTCCTGGCAGCCTTTTCTGCCCCCGTTCTAATTTGATTCCTCTCTCGATGACAGTATCTTCATCGCCACCAGACCAACTTTCCTCATGCATTTTCACAGCTTCAAGTAGCTCATCGCTATCCTTTATCAACTAGTAAAGCCAACTTCCTTTCTGCACTAATTTCCAAGTAATAAACCATTAGCATCCTTTGCAAATTTCTCCTCGCCCCTAAATTCACAGCTTTGCACTTTCCACAGCTACATTTCATCTCATGTCTACCTCTCACTCTTCAAAGTCATCAATTCTCTAAGATATTCTAGTTCCCTCCTATTATTGAAGCCTCCCACTTTTGTTCATCACCAAATTTAATTATCATACTTGCTTTTTGTGCCAAGGACATTATAGGAAGGTTTTAATGAGATTGCTCCTGGGACTAAAACTGAAGAAATTCAGTATTAATTCCCCACTGTGCCAGCTCTGATGTCAAAACACTGTCACCTCACCCTTTGGTATTTTTGTCTCTCTTCCAGTTCTTATGTGGTTTTGAATGAAATTCTCAGTTGAAGCCCTGTTACATGAAAGCTATTACAAGTCCTTTGTGTAGAAAGTGGACTTATTTAAACTGAAGAGACACCAGACTTGCTAGTCATCAGTTCTGACAATGAATGAGGAGCCCCCAGCAGATGGTAGGAGACAGCCATCCTGGTCCAACGTGTTCTTTCCATCTCCAAGTGCCCAGAAAGCCTGGATTTCACTGAAGTTTTTCTTGTTCCTCCTTTGAAAACAGAATGATTTGTCCTTGATGGTTCATTACTTCATGCACCTATCAAGCCTGATGTGCAAGACAGCACGTTGTGTCTGCTGATTTGCAGTTCTGTGCTCTTTTCAAGACATTATCATGACCCTGTTTATACACCAGTGCCATTAGACCTTTTTTGGCCTGTTGTAGACTTCCCGCCTGATATTTTATTTTCTAGACAAGCTGGTACACCCTTCCTGGACTGCAGTTACAGTTTCTACCATGAAAATTTAGCAGATGCCCCTATTTCATGTATCTTCAGGGGAAAAAAAAAAGAATTTTTTTTTTCCACTTTTACCATCTACTTAGTGATGCACTAATTTTGAACAAAAGAATCAGGTTATTCATTTTACTAAAAACACTATGATACCAACTGATGTTCTGTGGTTTTCCACCCTGATTGCCCACATCCTTTTAAAGCTGCTGCTTTCCAGAAAAGCAGCAGCATTTCTGTAAATAACAACTATAAAACACACTTCACACTTCAGCTTCAAGCTATTCAGATTGTTTGAAGCCGTTTTATGTAAAATCATCAGTACAGATATTCACCAAGACTCTACAGGAGCTACTGTGCTTAGAGTCAGCTCATTTGTTTTAAAGGAACTTTACAGAGGCCTAATTGTTTAATGCCGTCACACAGCATGAAGCAAGAAAAGGAAATGTAATCCCTATTTTAGGGATTAAAGAGCGTTGCACAGAGAGCCAGTGACTTGTTAAAAGTTACACAGGAAGTCTGGAGTAGGCCTTTGGGATTTAACTCCTGGCATCTTTTCCCAGTCTCTTAATTGCTATGCCATCATATTTTCTATTCTGGTAGTATTTCCGTTTTCTGAAGCATACCTGTCTGACTCAAAGAGCCTCTTCTCCTTGCTATCAGATGTACTATTTCTTCTTTCCTTCCTGTTTCCCTTTTTGTTTAGGTACACACATCCTTCCTGGGGAGCTTAGCAGTCTCCAGGCTGAGCCTTGTCCCATGCCAAAACTTCCTTATTCAGCCTCTCAGACCGCACAGCCAGAGACACTGAACTGGGAGCTGTGCAAAGAAAAAAACCTGGGGAAAGGGGGTGGGTAGCTGAGAAGAAACTCCATAAATCTTCAGACGATGCATGGAAGCGTTCTGCACTTTCTTCTGCAGATCTGAGAAGAGCAGTTACACTGGTTCCAGGCAGTTCTGGTTCTGATAACGCTCTCTTAGTGTTCTCAGCTTTAACATTGCAGGCAGGTTTTTTGATGGAGAACTGACAGGACTGTCACCGTAATCCAGCTTCAGGAGAGTGTGGCACAACACGGAAGAGCCAAAAACCTTACCTCATTACCAACAGAGCGCATCAACCATGTGAAATGCATCCTTAAAAAGGACGAGTGCAGCATTCACTCTGCAGCCCCAGAGCAGCTGGTACCTGTCCTGTCCTGCTGGCCTGCTGCTGTCAGCACTCCAGTAGAGGGGGCTCTGAAGCTGTCTGGTTAAAAAAAATAGGAGCCATTCTCCTGCTTGTAGTGGGCTGAACTGAAGAGAAGGAAGAGGAGGAAGGACGTTAGAAGTATCGTGTGCTTTTAGATCGTTACTTGCTTCTGAGCTGGCAATCTGGACCACTTATGGAGCGGCACCAAAAAAAAAAAAAAAGCCCAAGATTAAAGCCCAAGTTTGTTACTGTCACTGCATTACTGTAAGTAGTGTGCGTTACTGCTGGACATCTTTAACTTTCAAGTATTTTCCAGCCACTTACTGATCAGTGATGAATTACGTGCTTTCCACTTACGGCTGCTATGAAAGAAGTGACTTTCCCAGGGTCACACAGCAAGCGAGCTGGCCAGCCACAGCAGATGTCAGCTGTTCCTTAATATTTACAAAGGGCAGAGAACCTCTCGCTGTTTCTTTTTTGGCGCATATTCCTCTACAGGACTTAATGGCACTTGTTTTGCTACACTGACAAGCAGTCTGTTTCTCTCATCATCTACCAGCTCTTGACTTTTTGCACTAGTAGGTCCAATTTGCAGAAGTTGTCATCACAGTCTTTCCCACAGGACTTAATTAGGGCGCAAACCGGTTGCTTCCAGCTGTATTTTATAGACTTTTAGTCTTTATCACCAGAGAGACAGGACGCCCAGAGAAACAGGTAGATTTGTTTGGTTATTGCTGAGCTAGCCCCCGCATCCTACACAACCGACACATTTCTGCATCCTACCAGTCCCTAATGAAGGGAAAAGATGGGAAGACAGGTTGAGTTCCCTCAGCTGGAAGGTGACCTACCTCTAATAGCACTGATCCTGTTTTTGTTGCATTCCCCACAATACCATACTGGGTAAGAAGTTTAAAATTCAGTTATGCCAAATGGAAAGGACAGATTTAATTTAGATTGCAAAGTTAACCAAAGAACAGTAATTTGGCTTCAAAATGAATGTTACTTTTCCGTTTTTTTTACTTCTCTGTTTTAGTTGCTTCCCTACAGAGATGGGGATTTTCTTCTCAGTTGAAAGTTACTAAAAATATGACAGGTAGTGCTTGGCATCTTTGCATTCTGGCATTAAATATTTGCCGCTTGAGATTATCACTTAAGATTTCTGCATAAATTGATTCGTAGCAAATGCAAGTGTGATGCTATTTGAATACATACTGTTATTTACCTCTACAAAGATGAAAGCATGTTCTCCAGGTGGGAAGTTGCTGCGGTATGTCTCAATATTGAAAACAGTTGCTGGGATTTAGCACACAGAAATTTAAATTTCTTGCCTTCTTCCACTAGAATGGAAGAGGAGAAACCTTCTTTGGAGAATTCTGAAGCACAGATCCAGGAAAAAGAATCTAGGAGGATGTAAATACATTTCTAGGGTAAAGACACAATTCTTAGAAGGAAGGCATCTTTTCCAAATATGGATTACTGGAACAAAGTCCATATATAGCTTAAACAGCGCATCTTTATAGGCAACTCTTTCCACTGTGGTCACGAAGCTTAAAAAGCTTTCATTTCAAAGCCAGTACACAAAGAATTAGAGAAGAATCCAAAAGTACACTAGTTTTCAGACAACAGTTTAGTTGAACCAGAGATAATCTAAATACTTACTGCAATCATCAGTCCTGCTCACCAAGTTTTAAGGTTAAAAACAGATTTCCAAGTTCTGACACCCTACTCCCTTTTAGGTCCCAGTTGCAGCAACAATGCTACCAGTGACAGAGCCCGTAAAGAAAATGCCCTTTAACAGAGGTCACCTATACATAAGGCTTAGGAACTAAATAAGGGCCTAATTGCTTTGTCTTCAATTTGCCTGTATTCAAAAAGCCTTAGAGACCAATTATTTGTATTAGAAAATCCCTCTTCCCCTCATCTTAAGTAGCAGAAACACGCAGGCAGATAATTACTATTTGTTCTGTAGGGAAGAAGCACTGTGCAAGGAAGTCAGAAAACATGAGCACAGACAACACGTGGTACATTTGTTTCAAAAAAAAAGTAAATGTGGGTGTACTTTAAATATTAACCATTCTGTTCAAGTTCCCTTGTGACTGGCTTCCTAACAATATAATTTGGAGCAACCTGTAACTTATTGTAGCTAGAAATATGAAATTAGTTTCATTATTAGTAGGATAAGTGATTAATACATCTCACCAGCTTTGTACAGCAGAGACGAGATAAAGCAATCACCCTCCCTTCCACAGCAATGAACTTCACGCAGGATACATGAAACCTATTTTTAAATATTTCCCTGCTAGTCCCACGGGTACCAGTTTCAACTCACCACACAGTGAACTGCAGTCAATCTACAAATGTTCCATTTTTATTACAAAGTATGAAAGGCAGAAAATACTGTACCTAATACACAGGAGGCTGAAACTTAGAAAGAAGGTTAAAAAATCTGAATAAAACTACATAGGAAGCAGGAAATAGCATAAAAGGATGCAACATTCCACTTTCAAGCGACTTCAGAAAATTGCCTTAAAATTTACAGAGTTTCAACAGTATGGTTCCATGACTCAGGTGTTAAAATCCATTGTAACAAAACCTTTTGCATTTTCTCCATAAAAATAAAGGAGTATAGGGACACTGCAGTTATCCATGTCAACAACATATGTCTGTTGAATAGCAGGATACTAGGATTCCTCTAGGACAGTATAGTAGCAAAGTTGCAAATCTCAATATGGAAGGTGGAGAAAAGAAGGACAGAAGTAAAACTACTATTGCTTTAACATAGTTTAGTGAGAACAAGAAGTCGGAGTTTCATATGAATGTTTGTACAATCATGCTACAAAGATTACACCTTCAGGAAATTACCACAACGGGACTGTGAATGGAAAGAGCAGAAGGGAAAAAACACACAAAAAGTAAACATCTCCTACTGACTATCGGTAACAAAAACGCTTCGGCGCAACAGATTTAAATTACATTTTACACTGCTAGCAACCCAAGTTTAAAAAAAGGTTCCTTTTAAATAGTAGATTTCATAACTCATATTCACCAGGTTGTCAGAAAAGCAACACATTGCTTCACAGCTGTACTATGACTTTCACTAGTTCTCGCATTTCTGCCTTGGTTCAGATTCGACAGACCGATCGTCGTCTCTAACGGAGGAGACTTGAGAGTCACGCGTCTTACAATCGTGAGAGCAAACTCCAAGGGATGTTGACTTGTGGCTATCAATGAGTGCTGGAATATGGGCTTACGGCTACCCTTTGCAGCAATAATTTTCAGGAAATCTTTTTGTTAGATTTTCTGAGAAGGAATAAATTCAATGGAAGCCATCCAGATTTATTTTTATGAGTATGAAAATCCTAGCTTGATGCTGAGTACCAAAGGCTGCACAAAAGGCTACTGAGACACATGGCAGCCAAAGTTATCTTCTGAAATCAGACAGCAGCGAGCAAGTCTCACAAGTGCCTTTGTCTCTGGAGTCTGCCACGAATGATGAGCATTCAGTAACTGGTGTTTAGCTGCATTTTTAATTACTGCTTTTTAGTGCTGGTGAATGCTGCTGATCAAAAGTTCTGGAAATCTCTTCCTAAAAGAAGAGCTGGGGCATGCTGAATTCCTCTCAATATCCCCAACAATAAAACATTTCTGACTCTTCTCAGGTAAGAAGGGTGAAGTACAGCTGCCTCTCTAAGCATGAGAAAGTGCTCGTTAAGTGCCACATACAAATAAATCCCTGGATTCTCTGCAAAGATCAAGAGAAACAGGGACACAGCTGACAGTACCTTGCCCATTCCAGAACAGGTCTTGGACACGTCGGTTTGTATGTCCACTGTATAATAAATACAGGCCTGCTCTGGAATACTGGTCTGACAGTAGAAAGCAGTAAATGTGTAGAGATAACCTGTATTAACTGATAAGGTAACAGAACGGATGTGAGGGGGTAGGGCCATTTTGCTGACCAGCAATGGGAAGACAAACCAGTCCAGTATTTGGATGGAACTGTAACTCTGCAATCCACTGAGCCAACAGCTTACCCTTGCTGCCATTCATCCTTTTGAGGATGTTCTGAAAGAGACAAAACACCATTAAACACGAGGAACTGACAAGCTCCAGAATTTAGGTTGTGTGAATTTACAGACAGCAGCAGCAATTTTTCTATCACAAAAAACGTTACCCAAAGAATCCAGCTCCAGCTGTGCACCACCAACCTGCCACTACTGCCGCCAAGCAGTAGAGGAGAGATTGCCAGACACTGCTAAGTTCCTAAATAAAGCAAGAGGGACTCTCTGGATGACAAGCTGCACTAAATTACTTGGGGTGACCTTGCAAGGTTGTGTCATTCTCTGAATAGAGAGCTTCAGTTTAACACAAACAGTATTGTCAAGTGCTCATGGTTTGGGTGTTTAGTAGAAACAGATGAGGGTCCACTAGATACTGACAACCGTAGCCAGTTGAGGATTTCAGAGACTGATGTATTTAACATTTCACACAAAACACAGACAAACGCCTACCATAAAAAGACTGAGGAAAAGATGACTCTCCTCCTAATCTTACCAAAAATATACTTGTTAAAGTGCCATCTGCAAGAGAACAAAACAGACACACTCAGCTTTCTTGATTTACATTTAAAACAAGCACAAGAGCATCTGTGTGAAGAATTCCAATATATTGGACTTCTCTCCTCACCTAGTCCCCGGTAGGCAACGATCTATAGTTGAGCCTGATGCAGCTTTCTCATTGCGACACCAGGCAAAAATAGATCCTTTTACTATTATCCAGAACATTCAGGAGAGTAATTACAGCTAAGTTTTGAAAGGATCATTAACTTTGACTTATGAGAGGCAATGCCTCCCCCCTTTAAGTACATTTCAAGGTTCCATACGGAACAACCTGTATTATCAGTCTCCTGTCATATCGCTCTTTGAAACCACCGTTTCCTTTCTAAATAGATTGTCAAAGCACTCACATCCTTGCCTTTTAAATCCCTGCACACAGAAGCACAAGTCCGGTACACGCAACCTACCATAGGCCGTTTCAGTTAGACGATGAAGGGTTAGCATACTGCATGCTAATTCAACATCCAACTTGTATTCTGGATGCTTTCCCCTCACTAACGAGGTATTACACAATTGAAATCTCCTGGTTGAAGCCCATATACTAGCAACCGGTTGCCCACATAACAGCAGAAATCTGTGGAAAGCTTGGTTTAAATGGAACATAACAACCAGACAATAGCATAATATCTGGAATTAATCAACTGGAGTGCTGCACAACTACCGAAGCCAGAGAAAAATGACATCTCCGTACCAGAATCAAGGCCTTGCCTGTACCAAAATAGCCTGTGATTTTCTGCTTTTCTAACCTCACTGATGCTCAGACTTTTCCCTTAATGTTGATGCATACTCAAGGGATACGAGGCATTTGAAAGCAGTTGCTCTGCACCCTCCAGCAAGCACAAAATAATCAAGATCAAATGCTGAAGTATTTATATCCATGAACTTTGGAAAAAAATAATGCTTATGAGGGTTTCATACCCAACATAATTGAATGTTACGCCAGTAAAATGTGATAAATTCTATCTTCTGATTCACAGGGTACAGTGGCAAGTCTCAGGGTTTTATTTTATCTTGCAAATAAACTTGAACCAGCAAGTAGACAGTTAGTTTGCTGCCACTGTGTCAGCAGGTGCTGGCAAAAGGGCACCGAAGTCTCTCACTTCCTCTCTGGATGGAAGTGCCATTTGCA
This sequence comes from Anas platyrhynchos, assembly GCF_047663525.1. Classification (NCBI taxonomy): domain Eukaryota; kingdom Metazoa; phylum Chordata; class Aves; order Anseriformes; family Anatidae; genus Anas; species Anas platyrhynchos. The sequence goes on from NC_092614.1 coordinate 3,535,938, forward strand.
CTACAGAACATCTCACCCATGAGGATTTTCATGTCTTTTCAGTCATTAACCTTTCAAGTGACTTCTTTGAAAAGAAGCTATTTTAAGTAGCATTTCCCTGTTCCAAAACAGCCTCTGGTGATTCTGAATGTAATTTCATAAGAAGAATGACAACAGATTATGCCCAAAGCAACATGTTATAGACCTAGAAGGTAGCCCAACTGGCTACACAAACAGGATATGAGTTTTATTTAGAATCCACTGGAGTCCACAAAATTCCTTCACTTGCCTTTGAAGAGTTTGGAATGAGAACCCAATACCACAGGCGAACTTCCATCGGTTTTATGGATGGAAGGGCTGACAATCCAGGTTCACAACAGAATTTTACTCTAACACTAGCAAAAGCTACCTGGTTATTTGTCTGTTAGCCCATTCACAGGTGCTCTTTTCATCATCTTGGTACAAACAGAGATTCTATTCCTAGAGAAGCAGGCTGTATTTGTCATTTAGTATAGCCAATGGAGTCTCTCAGTGACTTTATTTTCAAATAAATTAGCTTATGTCTTTTTTTAAAGCACAATTCGGCAGTTGCAAAAGATTTGTTAAGCTAAGCAACAGGCACATTCATCCTTGACTCACGCCATCTATTTAAGAATGAGACTTCAAAGCACAGAGGGGACTTCTGGAAGTACTAACGTTACAGGTAGTTCCTGCCATTCCCCAAACCACAACTTAAATTAAAAGCTTGTCTGGTAACAACTGACTTTGCACTCCAAGCCAAAGTTAAAATCCCTTAGTGACACAGCACATAATATCCACTGCTTGTAATTAAGCAGCACATTACAAGGATGTGCACATTTTGATGAGTTTCTAAAGCTCTGCACGTAGTTATATGCTGCTACTAAGAAAATCCTAATTTTCACTTAATTCTGAGTATTTTCCAATTTAAGATGAAGCGCTACTTAAAAAAATTGTAACCCAACTGTTTGGCTAACACCATTCTGATACCTCGATCGAATCTGTGGAACACACTACCCTCAGCACCACAGCTAGTAAGGAAAACTGACCTTCAAGTTAAATGGAGCCTTCTGTCAAAAAAAACCCACAGCTGACAGCAGCCATTGACAAACCACGACCTTAAACCATGTTAGTTTCTTGGCTCTGAAATTAAAAAGGGTGATGGAATAATAATGCTATTTCTAATGAATTGCAAACAAATTCGCAAGGCAGTGCTTTTCTGAGCTCATGTTGAAAAGAAATCTCTAGAATATTTCCCCATGTCCAGAATGACAAAACTTTTCAGAGTCTGTTCTCTACTTGACAGCACTTTCAGCGTCAGTTTTACTGTTTCTCAGCAATCTCTTTTTCCCAGCTCGCCTTTGCTGCATAAACCATCACAATTCAAGTTTGGCAGCGTCCTACTATTTATAATGCTGCCTGTAGTTGTAGGTGAATGTACGTTAGGTGGAAGGATGATTTTGATAATTTCTGACACTTACATCAAAACTCAGCTGGTATAGCCTCAGAGACCAGCTACGGTTGTCATGTCTTCGTTGGGAGAGCACTGTGGAACATCGATCTGAATAGCTGTGTTATATTAAGACTTCGCTGAAGATTTTTATCTTGCCTAATCCACTCAGCTTTGATTGCAAAGTATTACTGCAGAGCGTTCCACTATTCAAAACAGAAACAGATGCCCCTGGACACATCCCAAAAAGACATGAGGATGACAAGTGCCAAACCAGAGCCTCTGTGGCACTGTTTCTTTCATTTGAAACCCATCTTCTGTGCATTGCATTAGGGAATTCTTTCTTTCAGAGAAACAGCTTTCATTTGGATAGCAGACCAGCTCTTCCAACTCATCTCCTCGTTCAACAAGACCTGACAGTACAAAGCAAATACATTTAGGAAAAAAAAGATTGCTTTGCACTCCTTTCAAGAACTCCCAGGAACACAGGCCAAATGCAAAGAAGCTCCAAGGTGCAGGTTAACCACAAATCTTGGTCATATTATTTGCCAATCAAGCAAGCTACAAAGTGTGAAACCATTTTATTTTGGTTCAGATAGTAAGCCCTCTAAGGGGAAATCATTTCATTGGAAATGTCACTCCAAAGTCCATTACAAATAACATTTTTTGAGAAGTCATTTACCTCAGAGGGAGCTCAAGTCATGCAAGTATCTTCTTTCTGAAACCTATTACCATTCTGTTAGCTAACACAACTGCAGGAGACACACAATAAATTCAGTTATAATTTAAAAATAAGGCCTACCATAGTAGCAACTGCCTCTAGCATCAGAAAAGTGTAAGGAAATTGTGCAACAAGTACTTGTACTTCACAGCACCAGAAAATTCTGCCCAGGTAACCAGGTATTGAGAGCCAAGGCAACGGTTAACTCTGGCAGGCCTTTACTGCCAGGGAGCCTGCAGTGTTTTCGTGACTTGTATCAACAAATATATCCTGCTTTGGGCCTGTGGAAGTGGATCACATATCAAAAGTAAGAATTCGGGAGAAAAGCCTTACTCAATAGAAAGTTAGCCCAATATATAAAAAACATACAAATGTTTAAACAGTTGAGAGGCAGCAAAAACAGGAATGATAGATTCCTGCCAAGGTGGCTGTTAACATCACCGTCTTTTTCCCCACCTTGTTTTGCACTTGCATCTATCGAACTAGTTAGATGTGCTGCCCCAGCTGGCTGACAAACACGTGGACATACGCAGCAACTGAAAGCCTGCAAGCTTATTAACACAGTCAAACAAATATACAGAACTTTAACTGAAGAAAAAAAAAAAAGAAAACCAGAACCCAAAAGGTCCAAGAGGCTCAGCATGTCTCTGCATTTTAGAGTCTTGGGGACAGGGAACACCTGTCCTTGATTCTTGTAACAGTTTCTTGGAACAGTAGATGCAAAGCAACAATAGATACTGGCCACTTGACTTGTGTTGTTCTTACTTTAGAGGGGAGGGGAAATTATACGGCCTTGCCTCAATTTGGCATGAAGCAGTAATGTTACACTCTCAAAATCTCCAGGCAGTTGTTGTAGCAGATAGCTATCCAGTCTGGCTGAGTCGATGCCCACTGTACATTGTTGATTTCTCCCTCTGCTGTATAGGCCAAGATAGGGTCCTCAATGGCACGAGGCATTTGCTGGATGTCCCAGATGAGAGCCTGATGGTCATCCGCTGCACAAAAAAACAAAATAAGTAGAATCAAAGCATTATGGAATCTCCCTACACGGGATCTCCCTAATATGGGTGTAGTAGAAGCAGCTGGATAGAATATGGCTGTTGCAGTCCAGATAAGAAATCAAGATGGAGATACAGTGGTGCAGCTGTTCTCCAACAACACCAGCACACCTCTTTGGATAATTACGTGTTATCCAGGACAGTTATAAACTGAATAATCAGTGGAACTCCAGTTGAAAACATTTAAGAAGTAGCTTGCAAAAAAAAAAAAAAAAAAAACAAAACAAAAAACCATTAAAAAGCATGGAAAATAGAATAGCTTAGCCAACAGAGATGCACAGTTTGGGCACTGAGCTCACTATTGCCATCCAGTAAGCAGGCATCTATTTCCACAAGCTTTTTAGGAAAGTCTCTAATAAAGGACTTCTAAATCACTTATAATCTTTAGCAAAAGGCAGTAAGAGAAGTGCATTAACTTTTTGGAAGAAAGGATTTTGCAAATGTAATAGAAAGCTCCCAAGCAGATATTCACTAATGTACATGGCGAGAGATCGATCTGGAATCCCTTTCCACACCTACCTGCTGTACAAATATGGCAGGAAGAATGAGGCGCCCAAGCAATCCCATTTACACACGCTCTGTGGTTGTTTAACCTGGCAACAGGAGTGCAGGGAACTCTGACATCTAGAATCACAACCTTCAGAAACAAAACAACAAAGTAAATAATTGGCATTTTTTCTTTTTTCCTCCAGAAAACAAGAAGATTTAAACTAAGGCTGTGAA